>NC_052159.1:94554836-94879849 GCF_902713615.1 Scyliorhinus canicula | reverse complement strand
GGGTGTGGTAGTCACCACTGATGTATATATTGTATATAAGTGCTTTAAGGTACTACAGGTACGGGGGTAGATCCCAGCCTGCTGGTTCCGCCAGGTAGGCGGAGTATAAATATGTGTGCTCCCCATATAGCAGCCATTTTGTCAGCTGCTGTAGGAAGACACACATCTCAGTGTAATAAAGCCTCGATTACATCCTACTCTCGTCTTTGCGTAATCAGGGGGTATGCCAGTGATGATGTGGTGGGGTGGTGATGTAGTGGGGTTGGTGCACTGGCGATGAATGTCGAGGGGGAGGGGGTCTGTAGGTTCTTCTATGTGCTTAATTATGCCTAAAGCTATCAGCTTCTCCAGCTTAGCCTTCAATTTGTCTCTCAATGTAGCTGGTACACGTCTTGTGTGCGTGAATCACTGGCTTTGCGTTTTCCTTTCATTGGATTTGTATGTGAACGGCAAAGTGCCAAAGCCTTGAAAAATCTCAGGAAAATAATTTAGTGTGGAGTCTCCTGAGTCGGAGAGTGGGGGAGAGAGTGAGTGTGTGGGAGAGAGTGTGTGGGAGAGAGAAAGAAAGGGGGGAGAGAGTGAGTGTGTTGGAGGCAGTGTGAGTGTGTGTGTGGGGAGAGAGTGTGTGTGTGTGTGGGAGAGAGAGAGATAGTGGGGGAGAGAGTGAGTGTGTGTGTGGGAGAGAGAGTGTGTGGGAGAGAGAGTGTGTGGGAGAGAGAGTGTGTGGGAGAGAGAGAGAGAGAGTGGGGGAGAGAGTGAGTGTGTGTGTGGGAGAGAGTGTGTGGTGTGGGGGAGAGAGTGTGTGTGTGGGAGAGGAGAGATGGTGGGGGAGAGAGTGAGTGTGTGTGTGGGAGAGAGAGTGTGTGGGAGAGAGAGAGAGAAAGTGGGGGGGGGAGAGTGTGTGTGTGGGAGAGAGTGTGTGTGTATCGGAAAGAGTGTAAGGGAGAGAGATAGTGTGGGAGAGTGTGTGTGGGAGAGAGAGAGTGTGTGTGGGGGAGAGAGAGAGATAGAGTGTGTGTGTATATGGGAGAGAGAGAGTGTGTGTGGGAGAGAGAGTGAGTGTGTGTGGGAGAGAGAGGAGTGTGTAGGAGAGAGAGAGAGTGTGTGTGGGAGAGAGGTGGAGAGAGAGAGGGTGTGTTGGAGAGCACAGTAAGAAGTCTTACAACACCAGGTTAAAGTCCAACAGGTTGTTTCAAACACGAGCTTTCGGAGCACGGCTCCTTCTCAGGTGGGAGAGAGAGTGTGTGTGGGATGGGAGGAGAGAGAGAGTGTGTGTGGGAGAGAGAGAGAGTGAGGGAGAGAGAGAGTGTGTGTGGGAGAGAGTGTGTGTGTGGGAGAGAGAGTGTGGTGTGTGGGAGAGAGTGTGTGTGTGTGAGGCACTCTCAATTACGACACGAAAGTTAGGTCAGTAATCAAAGGCTTATTAAGCAGTGAATAATGGCAGCCTCCATGAGAAGTGTGCTCGCAAAATGGAGTCTCATCTTAAGTACTGTTTCCCAGGGGGCGTAGCCAGAGGCGGAGTCCCCCAGGGTTCCAAGCCTCTTAAAGGGGCAATGTATTCTGATCATCACAAGCCTCTTAAAGGGGCAAGGTATCCGATCATCACATTCACCCCTGTTTAAAAAAAAACATAGTCCGTCGGGGAGGGATGAAGTGTTTTTAACTTATAAGTTCAGTCTTTGTGGTGGTCTGATAGTCCGTGCTGACTTTCGCCGCTCCGGTGGTGGCGCCGTGGATGCGGTCGGTTCCGATGGTGGTCTATCCGGGAGCACGGTTGACTGAAGCTTGTTCGCCTTGGAGAGGGGGGGGGTATCAGGAGTGATTAGGGTGGTCGGTGTCGGCTGGGGGGCAGGGGGCGCTATGGAGGGGGCGCTGTCGAAGTCGGCGTTCAGTGTAGGGCCGGGAGCGTCGGTAGAAGGGGGGGGGGGTCAGTGGGAGGATCGGTGGAGTCGGTGGGAGAGCCAGCGGGTGCCAGGTCTCGCAGGGAGACAGTATCCTGCCTGCCATCGGGGTGCTCGACGTAGGCATAACGAGGGTTTGCGTGCAGCAGGTGGACCCTCTCGACTATGGGATCCGTTTTATGGCTCCTCACATGCCTCCGGAGTAGGACTGGACCGGAGTCGTCAGCCAGGGTGGAAGCGAGACTCCAGAGGTGGACTTCCTGGGGAAGACAAACAAACGATTGTGAGGGGTCTCGTTCGTGGCCGTACAGAGGAGCGACCGAATGGAGTGCAGGGCATCGGGTAGGACCTCCTGCCAGCGGGCGATAGGGAGATCCTTGACCGTAGGGCTAGGAGGACAGCCTTCCAGACTGTCGCGTTCTCCCTCTCCACTTGCCCGTTTCCCGTCGTCCTGCTCGAGGCGATGCCCTTGCTGAGCAGGTACCGACGCAGCTCATCGCTCATGAACGATGTACCCCGGTCGCTGTGGATATAAGCGGGGAAACCAAACAGAGCGAAGATGCTGCGCAGTGCCTTGATCACGGAGGCCGAGGTAGTATCGGGGCAGGGGACAGCAAAAGGGAAGCGGGAGAATTCATCGATGACGGTGAGGAAATAGATGTTGCGGTGTTGGAAGGGAGAGGCCCTTTGAAGTCCACGCTTAGTCGCTCAAAGGGCCCAGAGGCTTTTATCAGGCGGGCCTTGTCTGGTCGATAGAACTGCGGCTTGCATTCCGCACAGATCTGGCATGCCTTAGTCATGGTCTTGACCTCCCTGTGGAGTAGGGCAGGTTGCGGGACTTGATGAAGTGGGCAAGCCGGGTGACCCCGGGTGGCAGAGGTCATCGTGGATGGCTCTCAAGCGGTCCAATTGCGCGTTGGCGCACGTCCCGTGAGACAGGGCATCTGGGGACTCGTTGAGCTTCCCCAGGCGATATTTAATATGTACGTATAGGTGGAGAGCTCTATTCTCCACCTCAGAATCTTGTCGTTCTTTATTTTGCCCGTTGTGCGTTATCGAACATAAAGGCAACCGACCGTGGTCGGTGATGAGGGTGAACCTCCTACCGGCTAGGTAGTGCCTCCAGTGTCGCACGGCCTTCACAATGGCTTGTGCCTCCTTCTCGACTGCAGAGTGTCGAATTTCCGAGGCGTTGAGGGTTCGGGAGAAGAACGCGACTGGTCGGCCCGCTTGGTTGAGGGTAGCAGCCAGGGCATCGCTTTCTATTTGAAAGGGAATGGCTTCGTCCACCGCGTGCATGGCGGCCTTGATGATGCCGGCCTTGATACGGTTGAAAGCCGACTGGGCCTCATCCGTCAAGGGAAAAAACCGTGGTCTTAATGAGTGGTCAGGCTTTGTCCGCATATTTGGGGACCCACTGGGCGTAATAGGAGAAAAGCCCCTGGACCGTTTGAGTGCCTGAGGCTACGGGGAGGGGGAGTTCCTTAAGGGGACGCATGCGGTCGGGGTCCGGGCCTAGGACCCCGTTCTCCATGACGTAGCCGAGGATGGCGAGCCGGGTTGTGTGGAACACGCATTTCTCTTTGTTGTACATGAGGTTGAGGGCCCGGGCAGTCTGGAGGAACTTCCTCAGGTTTGCATCGTGGTCCTGCTGGTCATGGCCGCAGATGGAGACGGGAAGGTCGCCCGTAAGCCGTACTGGTCCACCATTTGATCCATCGCCCTCTGGAAAACAGAGACTCCGTTTGTAACACCAAAGGGTACCCTGAGGAAGTGAAACAGCCGACCGGCTGCTTCAAAATCCGTGTAGGGGCGGTCCTCTGAGCGAATAGGGAGTTGGTGGTAGGCCTATTTGAGGTCAACCGTGGAGAATGCCCGATACTGGGCAATTTGGGTCACCATTTCAGCTATGCGGGGAAGTGGGTACGCATCGAGTTGTGTGAAGCGGTTTATTGTCTGGCTATAATCCACAACCATGCGCTGTTTTTCCCCGGAGCGGACTACTAATACTTGGGCCCTCCAAGGGCTGTTGCTGGCCTCTATGACCCCCTCTTTTAGTAGCCGCTGAACCTCCGACTTGATGAAAGTCAAGTCTTGGGTACTGTACCGGCGACTCTTGGTGGCGATGGGCTTACAGTCGGGAGTGAGGTTCGCGAAGAGGCGGGGTGGCGCAACTTTGAGTGTCGCCAGGCTGCAGACTGTGAGTGGGGGCAGGGGTCCGCCGAACTTCAGTGTCAGGCTCCGGTGGCTGCACTGAAAGTCGAGGCCGAGCAGCAGGGGGGCGCAGAGTTGAGGAAAAATGTAAAGTTTAAAACGGGAGTATTTCGCGCCTTGAATTGCGAGGTCCGCGACACAATACCCCGTGATTTGAACCAAATGGGACCCTGAGGCGAGGGCGATAGTTTGGGAGGGGATGGGTGCGCAGGGAGCAGCGCCTTACCGTATCTGGGTGGATAAAGCTCTCCGTGCTCCCGGAGTCGAACAGGCAGGGAGTGTCTTGGCCGTTGATTCGCACCCGCATCATCGTGTTTCGCAGGTGTTTCGGCCGTGATTGATCAAGCGTGATCGCTCCTAGGTGCGGGCCGTCAGAGTCGGACTCACAAAATGGCCGCCCGGAGTCACAAGAGTGTAAGAGGCTTGGAACCCTGGGGGACTCCGCCTCTGGCTACGCCCCCTGGGAAACAGTATTTAAGATGAGACTCCATTTTGCGAGCACACTTCGCTTGGATGCTGCCATTGTTCAATGCTTATTAAAGCCTTTGATTACTGACCTAACTTTCGCGTCGTAACTGAGAGTGCCTCAATTTAATAAGCATTTCACATCAAGATGGACAGCGGTCTGAAACCAGAGAAACTCAACCTGGATGGCAGGACGCCTGAAGCCTCGGAAATTTTTAAACACTGGCTCCGGTGTTTTGAGGATTATCTGGACTCCTCACCATCTGATGTCGACAGCGCTCGCAAGCTGCTTCCAACATGGCCGGGTGAGTCACCGAATCTCCGCCATGATCGAAACCGCTACGACTATGAGGCGGCGATCAAAATATTGAAGAAACGCTTCATAAAGACTACCAATGAGGTACATGCCAGGCATTTGCTCTCGACCTGCAGCCCGCGTTCTGGGGAAACGCTGGACGAGTTCGTGGAAAGACTCACTGCGCTCGCGAGGAACTGCGACCACAAAGCAGTGACGGCTGAAGAACACAGGGACTTACACATCCGCGACGCCCTTGTGTCTGGCATCAGGTCATCGTATATCCGGCAGCGGCTCCTAGAAGACGGGGCGAAGGATCTCCAAGGCACGGTAACGCTCGGCTTTTCTCTCGAAACGGCCCACCGTAACCTCCGTACGTACTCCGCGGACCTTACGAATCCCTCTCGATCCCCTCCAGACTCGGCCACGCTACAGGCCTGTGCCACGCGTCGATCCACTCACTCCCGGGGCCCCATGCTATTTCTGTGGGCAAGGCCAGCACCCACGTCAGCGTTGTCCGGCCCGATCCGCGACCTGCAACGACTGCGGGAAGAAAGGGCACTTCGCGAAAGTCTGCCTAGCTGGGCCCAAAGGCCACAAACAAAAGTCTCCGGGCCCAGAAATCAAGCTCCCGGCCTCACAGACCCTCACAGACGCGGCTGCACTGCGGCCAGACACGCCCACTTCTGAGCGTCATCGACCTCGTGCGAGTCATGGGAGCGGCCATCTTGGCGGCGGCCATCTTCGAAACCCGAACGTGCGACCGCCGGTGGCCATCTTGTGACTCCGGGCGGCCATTTTGTGAGTCCGACTCTGACGGCCCGCACCTAGGAGCGATCACGCTTGATCAATCACGGCCGAAACACCTGCGAAACTCGATGACGCAAACCCTCAATACGCCTACGTCGAGCCCCGACGGCAGGCAGGACACAGTATCCCTGCGAGACCTGGCATCCGCTGGCTCTCCCACCGATCCTCCCAACGACCCCCCCCCCTTCTACCGACGCTCCCGGCCCTACACCGAACTCCGACTTCGACAGCGCCGCCTCCATAGCGCCCCCTGCCCCCAGCCGACACCGACCACCCTAATCACTCCTGATACCCCCCCCCCCCCCTCCAAGGCGGACAAAGCTTCAGTCAACCGTGCTCCCGGATAGAACACCATCGGAACCGACCGCATCCACGGCGCCACCACTGGAGTGGCGAAAGTCAGCACGGACTATCAGACCACCACAAAGACAGAACTTATAATTTAAAAACACTTCATCCCCGACGGACTATGTGTTTTTTTAAACAGGGGGTGAATGTGATGATCGGAATACCTTGCCCCTTTAAGAGGCTTGGCATTGCCCCTTTAAGAGGCTTGGAACCCTGGGGGACTCCGCCTCTGGCTACGCCCCCTGGGAAACAGTATTTAAGATGAGACTCCATTTTGCGAGCACACTTCTCTTGGATGCTGCCATTGTTCAATGCTTATTAAAGCCTTTGATTACTGACCTAACTTTCGCGTCGTAATTGAGAGTGCCTCAAATAGTTTTGTTTATCCACAGTTTATTCAACATTAAATAACTAATCTTGAACTACATGTTCTGTCGTACACTGATTCATTTATTATCATAGTACACAAACATAATAGAGAGAGAGAGTGAGTGTGGGAGAGAGAGTGTGTGGGGGGAGAGAGAGAGAGAGAGTGTGTGTGTGTATGGGAGAGAGAGAGAGTGTGGGGGGAGAGAGAGCGAGTGTGTGTGGGAGAGAGAGTGTGTGTGTGGGTAAGAGTAAGGGAGAGAGATAGTGTGGGAGAGTGTGTGTGGGAGAGAGAGAGTGTGTATGGGAGAGAGAGTGTGTGGGGGAGAGAGTGAGTGTGGGAGAGAGAGAGTGAGGGAGAGAGAGAGTGTGTGTGTGGGAGAGAGAGAGTGAGTGTGGGAGAGAGAGGGAGAGAGTTAGTGTGTGTGGAGAGAGTTAGTGTGGGGGGGAGAGTGAGTGTGTGGGTGAGAGAGTGAGTGGGAGAGAGAGTGGTGGGGGGGGGGGGGGGAAGAGGAGAGAGGTGTGTGTGTATGGGAGAGAGTGAGTGTGTGGGGGGGAGAGAGTGAGTGTGTGGGGAGAGGGAGTGAGTGTGTGGGAGAGGGAGAGAGAGTGTGTGGGAGAGAGGGTGTGGGGGGGAAGAGAGAGAGGTGTGTGTGTATGGGAGAGAGTGAGGTGTGGGGGAGAGAGTGAGGTGTGGGAGAGAGAGTGAGTGGAGAGAGAGTGTGGTGGGGGGGGGAAGAGAGAGAGAGTGTGTGTGTATGGGAGAGAGTGTGTGTGTGGGAGAAAGAGTGAGGGAGAGAGAGTATGTGTGGGAGAGAGAGTGTGTGTGTGTGTGGGGGAGAGAGAGAGAGTGTGTGGGGGAGAGAGAGTGAGTGTGTGTG
The DNA here is from genome assembly GCF_902713615.1 of Scyliorhinus canicula. Classification (NCBI taxonomy): domain Eukaryota; kingdom Metazoa; phylum Chordata; class Chondrichthyes; order Carcharhiniformes; family Scyliorhinidae; genus Scyliorhinus; species Scyliorhinus canicula. The sequence goes on along the minus strand of NC_052159.1, from coordinate 94,872,569 downwards.
GGAGAGAGTAAGTGTGTGGGAGGAGAGAGAGAGTGTGGGGGAGAGAGAGTGAGTGTGTGGGAGAGAGTAAGTGTGAGGGAGAGAGAGAGTGAGTGTGTGGGAGAGAGTGAGTGTGGGGGAGAGTGAGTGTGTGGGGGAGTGAGTGTGGGGGAGAGGGAGTGAGTGTGGGGAGAGAGTTAGTGTGTGGGGGAGAGAGTGAGTGTGTGGGGGAGAGAGAGTGAGTGTGGGGAGAGAGTAAGTGTGGGGGAGAGAGAGTGAGTGTGTGTGGGAGAGAGTGAGTGGTGTGGGAGAGAGAGTGAGTGTGTGGGAGAGAGTGTGTGTGTGGGGGAGAGAGAGAGAGAGTATGTGTGGGAGAGAGAGAGAGAGTGTGTGGGAGAGAGAGTGAGGGAGAGAGAGTGTGTGTGGGAGAGAGAGAGATAGTAAGTGTGTGTGGGAGAGAGTGTGGTGAGATAACCACTGTAGTTATGTGTACTGCAGTAGGGGATGTATGCCTGTACCTGTAATACAGGTTCCTCCGGTCAGCCCCTGCGGCTAGCTCCGCCCACAGGGAGCTTATGTATAAATGTATGAGAGCTGCTCAGACCCTTAGTCTACTGTTGCAGATGGAGGGACAACATCGTACAGCAATAAAGCCTCTATTGTACTAGTCTCTCGGCTTTGAGTATAATTGTTAGCGCCACAATTTATTGCTGTACGATTTCCCAGTCACCATGGACATCAGAGTCAAGCCTGACCGTCTGCAGCTGGATCCGCATTCGCCTCACGCCAGAAAAGACTTTGATCACTGGCTCGCAGTCTTCGAGGCCTACATCTCTTCAGCAGACCCTCCCCGACGGAGGCTCAGAAAAAGCAACTCCTGTACTCCAGACTTAGCTCCAGCGTCTTTCCGCTCATTCGAGATGCGACCGACTACACCGCAGCTATGGAACTGCTCAAGGAGAACTATGCACCATCGGCGAACACCCTGTTTGCGAGGCATCAACTTTCTACTCGCGTCCAGCAGCCGGGTGAGTCGATTGAGGACTTCTGGAGGGCCCTTATACCTCTGGCACGAGACTGCGACTGCCGGGCCTCACAGTCACGGAACATTCTGATTTACTCATGCGCGATGCCTTCGTTACAGGCATTGCATCGGACCCCATCCGGCAACTGCTGGAAGGGGTCGCCCCGACCTCGCGGCCGCAAAGGCCCTGGCGCTCTCCATGACGGCCGCCTCCCGTAGTGCGCACACTTACTCCGCTAGCCACTCGGCCCACCGTCCTACCCCTCGTGGACCCCGCAAACGGCTCCCCAGGCCCATCCGTCCTACCCCTCGTGGACCCGCAAACGGCCCCCCCAGCAGCCGCCCCGCGCACTATGCCTGCGCTGCCGCCACACCGCACCCCCTGGGGGTCCCCACTGTTACTTCTGCGGCCAACAGAAGCACCCTCGGCACGCTGCCCGGCCCGCACAGCGACCTGCAAAGCTTGTGGAAAGAAAGGCCACTTTGCAGCGGTGTGTCAGTCCCGGACGGTCGCCGCTATCGCGCCGCCGGTCCCCACGCCTCAGTCGCTCCCTCAATGGGCCCGCCGTCGCTTCCCCCGACCCCACGTGCGATCAGTGGGCGCCGCCATCTTTTGCCGCCCCCGCCACGTTCCCCCATGGGCGCCGCCATCTTCATCCACCACAGCCATGTGCGTTCCATGGGCGCCGCCATTTTGTTCCGACCCCATAACGTGCGCTCCATGGACGCCGCCATTTTACCCACAGGTACTGCGGATGCCGCCATCTCGTCTCCAGGGGCCGCCATCACGGGACACGGGTCTCGTGACATTGTCGAGGTACGGGAAGGTGGCCTGCAATCCGTACCGGTCAACCATTCGGTCCATTTCTCGCTGTAAGACCGAGACCCCATTCGTGACGCCGAAGGGAACCCTCAGAAATTGGTACAGACGACCATCCGCCTCGAAGGCATGTAGGGACGGTCCGATTTACGGATAGGGAGCTGGTGGTAGGCGGATTTCAGGTCAATAGTAGAGAAGACCCGGTACTGTACCGCTCCTCGTCGGACTCATCTGACTCAACCGCCGACCAGCCACTGCTCGCCTCCGTTACGCTCGACCAGTCCCGTCCTCGCAACCTGGCACCCTCTTCCACATCGGTGCTGGTCAACGGCCATGTGACCTCCTGCCTCATCGACTCCGGGAGCACCGAGAGCTTCGTCCACCTGGACACGGGAAGGGCGCTATTCCCTTGCGATCCATCCCGCCGACCGGCAGATCCTCCCTTGCCTCCGGTTCCCACTCTGTCCCGATCCGGGGTTTCTGCCTGGTTAAACTCACTGTACAGGGTGTGGAATTCGACCGTTTCCGTCTGTACATTCTCCCCGACCTCTGCACTTCACTCTTACTAGGCCTGGATTTCCAGTGCAATCTCCAGAGCCTCACCCTCAAATTCGGTGGACCCCTACCCCCCTCACCGTTTGCGGCCCTCGCGACCCTCAGGTCGAGCCTCCCTCCCTCTTTGCCAATACTGACTGTGGATTGCAAGCCCGTCGCCACCAGAGCAGACGGGTACAGCACCCAGGACAAGGCCTTCATCAGGTCCGAAGTCCCAGCGGCTGCTTCGGAGGTAATCATCAAGGCCAGCCAACAGCCCTTGGAGAGCCCAGTGGTAGTGGTTAAGACCGGGGAGAAGCACGATGGTCGTGGACTACAGCAGACCATCAACCGGTACACGCAGCTCGACGCGTACCCCTCCCCGCATTTCTGATATGGTCAATCAGATTGCACAGTACCGGGTCTTCTCTACTATTGACCTGAAATCCGCTACCACCAGCTCCCTATCCGTAAATCGGACTGTCCCTACACTGCCTTCGAGGCGGACGGTCGTCTGTACCAATTTCTGAGGGTTCCCTTCGGCGTCACGAATGGGGTCTCGGTCTTTCAGCGAGAAAGGACCGAATGGTTGACCGGTACGGATTGCAGGCCACCTTCCCGTACCTCGACAATGTCACCATCTGCGGCCATGACCAGCAGGACCATGGTGCCAACCTTTATAAATTCCTCCATACCGCATCTCTCCTTAATCTCACGTACAACAAGGAGAAATGCGCGTTCCGCACAGACGCTTAGCCATCCTGGCTACGTAGTCCAAAACGGACTACTGGGGCCCGATCCCGACCGCATGCGCCCCTCATGGAGCTCCCAATTCCCCACTGCCCCAAGGCCCTCAAACGCTGCCTTGGGTTTTTTCTTATTACGCCAGTGGGTCCCGCAATACGCAGACAAGGCCCGGCCACTTATCCAGTCCACACATTTTCCCCTCTCGGCGAGGCACAACAGGCCTTCGCCTGCATTCGATCTGACATAGCCAGGGGGGGATGCACGCCGTAGACGAGACTCTGCCTTTCCAAGTAGAGAGCGACGCTTCAGATGTCGCCCTTGCTGCCTTTTCACACACCCTCCACGCCTCCGAAATTCGGCATTCCTCTGTCGAAAAGGAAGCCCAGGCAATCGTTGAAGCGGTGCGGCACTGGAGGCATTACCTGGCCGGCAGGAGATTCACTCTCCTCACTGACCAACGGTCGGTAGCCTTCATGTTCAACAACACGCAGCGGGGCAAGATCAAGAATGACAAAATCTTGCGGTGGAGAATCGAGCTCTCCACCTTTAACTACGAGATCTTGTATCGCCCCGGCAAGCTCAACGAGCCCCAGACGCCCTCTCCCGAGGTACATGTGCCAGTGCACAAGTGAACAGCTCCGTGCCTTGCACGACAGCCTTTGCCATCCGGGGGTCACTCGCTTGTACCATCTGATCAAAGCCCGCAATCTGCCTACTCCGTCGAGGAAGTACGGACAGTCACCAGAGACTGCCAGATCTGTGCGGAGTGCAAGCCGCACTTCTACCGGCCAGATCGCGCGTGCCTGGTGAAAGCATCCCGCCCCTTTGAACGCCTCAGCGTGGACTTCAAAGGGCCCCTTCCCTCCACGACCGCAACACCTACATCCTTAGTGTGGTCGATGAATTTCTAGGTTCCCCTTTGCCATCCCATGCCCAGATAGGACGTCTGCCACCGTCATCAAGGCCCTGGATTCCATTTTCGCCCTGTTCGGTTTCCCCGACTATATCCACAGTGACAGGGGATCCTCATTCATGAGCGATGAGCTGCGTCAGTTCCTGCTCAGCAGGGGTATCGCCTCCAGCAGGACGACCAGCTACAACCCCCGGGGAAACGGGCAGGTAGAGAGGAGAACGGGACGGTATGGAGGGCGTCCAGCTGGCCTACGATCCAGGACCTCCCAGCCGCTCGCTGGCAGCAGGTCCTCCCTGACGCGCTCCATTCCATTTGGTCGCTACTGTGCACCGCAACTAACAGTACACACATGAACGTGTTTTTGCCTTCCCTAGGAAGTCCACATCCGGAGTGTCGCTCCGACTTGGCTCACGACTCCGGGCCCAGTCCTTCTCCGTAGGCATGTACGGCACCACAAGGCAGAACCCTGGTGGACAAAGTACGCCTTCTCCACGCCAACCCTCAGTATGCCTACGTGGAGTTCCCGACGGCCGCCAGGACACAGTCTCGCTCCGGGACCTGGCTCCTCAGGTGCCGATCCCATGCCCACACCTTCCTGCGCCAACCCCAGCGCCCCCCTATTCGTCCCCATCAGGCCATCCCTCATCCCCTGCCCACCCTGGAGGACACGGAAGATTTCGGCTTGCTCTCGGAGTCATCCCACCAGCAGCCAGCACCAACACCGCCAGCACCTGCACCATCGGGGCCATCACCGCCTGTGCCGACGTCACCACCACAGCTACGCCGATCACAGCGGAACGTCCGACCACTGATTCGGCTCAACCTGTAACTGCTAACCGGATGGACTCTTGATTTTCCTTGTTGGACCCTCTTGTAAATAGCATCCTTTGTATTAGAGTTACATGTCACCCGCCGGACTCATTTTTTACAGGGGGTGTATGTGGTGAGATAACCACTGTAGTATGTGTACTGCAGTAGGGGGATGTATGCCTGTACCTGTAATACAGGTTCCTCCGGTCACCCCTGCCGGCTAGCTCCGCCCACAGGGAGCTTATGTATAAATGTATGAGAGCTGCTCAGACCCTTAGTACTGTTGCAGATGGAGGGACAACATCGTACAGCAATAAAGCCTCTATTGTACTAGTCTCTCGGCTTTGAGTATAATTGTTAGCGCCACAGCGAGAGAGGTGTGTGGGAGAGAGAGTGGTGTGTGGGAGAGAGTAAGTGGTGTGGGAGAGAGTAAGTGTGTGGGGGAGAGAGAGAGAGTGTGTGGGGGAGTGAGAGTGAGTGTGTGGGAGAGAGTAAGTGTGAGGGAGAGAGAGAGTGAGTGTGTGGGAGAGAGAGTGTGTGGGGAGAGAGAGTGAGTGTGTGGGAGAGAGTAAGTGTGAGGGGAGAGAGAGAGTGAGTGTGTGGGTGAGAGAGTGTGTGTGTGGGAGGGAGAGAGTGTGTGTGGGAGAGAGAGTGAGTGTGTGGGAGAGAGAGTGTGTGGGAGGGAGAGTGAGTGTGGGAGAGAGAGTGAGTGTGGGAGAGAGAGTGAGTGTGTGTGGGAGAGAGAGTGTGTGTGGGAGAGAGAGTGTGTGTGTGGGAGAGAGAGTGAGGGAGAGAGAGTGTGTGTATGTATGGGAGAGAGAGTGTGTGGGGGAGAGAGAGTGTGTGGGGGAGAGAGAGTGAGTGTGTGGGGAGAGAGTGAGTGTGAGGGAGAGAGAGAGAGAGAGGAGAGAGAGTGTGTGTGTGTATGGGAGAGAGAGTGAGTGTGTGGGAGAGAGTAAGTGTGTGTGTGGGGAGAGAGAGTGAGTGTGTGTGGGAGAGTGAGTGAGGGAGAGAGAGTGAGGGAGAGAGAGAGTGTGGGGGGAGAGAGTGTGGGGGAGAGAGTGTGTGGGGGAGAGAGTGTGTGGGGAGAGAGAGTGTGTGTGGGAGAGAGAGTGAGGGAGAGAGAGTGAGGGAGAGAGAGAGTGTGTGGGGGAGAGAGAGAGTGTGTATGGGAGAGAGAGTGAGTGTGTGGGAGAGAGAGTGTGTGGGAGGAGAGTGAGGGAGAGAGTGAGTGTGTGGGGGAGAGAGAGTGAGTGTGTGGGAGAGAGAGTAAGTGTGTGGGAGAGAGAGGGGGGGAGAGAGTGGAGTGTGTGGGGGGAGAGAGAGAGAGTGTGTGGGGAGAGAGAGAGTGGGAGAGAGAGAGTGTGTGGGGGAGAGAGGTGGAGTGTGTGGGAGAGAGTAAGTGTGGGGAGAGAGAGAGTGTGTGGGGGGAAAGAGAGTGAGTGTGTGGGAGAGAGTAAATGTGTGGGGGAGAGAGAGTATGTGGGGGAGAAAGAGTGTGTGGGGAGGGAGAGTAAGTGTGTGGGGGAGAGAGTGAGTGTGTGGGAGAGAGTAAGTGTGGGGAGAGAGAGAGTGTGTGGGGGAAAGAGAGTGAGTGTGTGGGAGAGAGAGTGTGTGTGTGGGAGAGAGTAAGTGTGTGGGGGCGAGAGAGAGTGTGTGGGGGAGGGAGAGTAAGTGTGTGGGGGAGAGAGAGTGTGTGGGAGAGAGTAACTGTGTGGGGGAGAGAGTGTGAGTGTGTGGGAGAGAGAGTGAGGGAGAGAGAGGGTGTGTGTGTGGGAGAGAGTAAGTGTGTGGGGGAGAGAGAGAGAGTGTGTGTGTGTATGGGAGAGAGAGAGAGTGTGTGTGTGGGGGAGATGAAATGATATGCACTAACAGTGTATATAAAAGTATATATAGCCTCTGGCCACGAGGTGTCATGCAAGAGCAACAGCACACTGAAACCGGACCACAACCTTGATCAGTTACAGAAGCTGTTAGTAGCATGGTTAAAAATATCCACAGTTTGGTTATCAATAGTTTAGTTTATCCACAGTTTATTCAACATTAAATAACTAATCTTGAACTACATGTTCTGTCGTACACTGATTCATTTATTATCATAGTACACAAACATAATAGGAGAGAGAGAGTGTGTGTGGGAGTGTGTGGGACAGAGAAAATTTGAGTGTGGGGGAGAGAGAGCGTGGGAGACAGAGAAACTGAGTGTGGGAGAGAGAGATATAGTAAGTGAGTGTGTGTATGCTATGACCTCGCCTCTGATCACTGCCTTCAACACCCCCCCCCCACAAAGTTGAGTGCGAGACCATCCCGTTATCATTATGTTCTACATACTCCCGTATGGCCTTAATATTTTCCACACAACCCCAAGTCGAACAACAGTCCTACATCCAACCACCACCCCCTCAACACTCCAGACTGACCTCCAAACACCAGGTCACCCAATGTGGGACATTGTCTGAAATGACCACTGCCGAATACTCAGCCTTCTTCATCCAAGCAAGAAGAGTCCGACTCATAATTAAAAAATCAATCTCCGAATACCACCGTGTGTACAGGGGAAAAAAACAAGAACTTCTCCCCAGGATGCATAAACCGCCATGGATCTGCCCTCCGATCTCCTCCAATAACTTCAACATCCCAACCGTGACCAACAACTACGACCTGGAGAGATTCACCTTCGGATCCGATAGACAGGTCATATCACCCCCCCCCCCCCCCCCCTCCCCCCCAAAATCAATTGGTTGGTGTCCAGATCCAGTATTGTAGCATCTGCCTCATAAACGACATATCGCAGCAATTTGGGGCATACACGTTTACTAGGACTACCAACTACCAATGTTCCCTCTATGTACCTGCCACCATCACGTCCTATCACACCCTGGTCAGCTGTGACCCTCTTCGCCTGGAACCATACACTCTTATTGATTACGGTCGTCCCCCTCCCCCCCGGGCCCTACTATCAAAGACCAAGCGAAACACCTGACTCACCCAGGCTTTCCGGAGCATAGTTTAGTCCTGTATCGACAAATGGGCCTCTTGGAAAAACACCATGCCGGCTCCCAAACCCTCTAAATGCAAAAACTCTCGCCCTCTTTACAGGACCGCCCAGGCCTCGCCCAAGGGGATCCACCACACAATCCCTGACCCGACCCCCCCCCCCCCCCCCCTCCCGCACCTCCCCGCTGCCTGATCACCCTTCCCCCTTCCCAGAATGACCTCCCCCTTTGGTAAGACGCCCCCTGTCCTGGGCTGACATCCCCTGCACCCAGACTGACCCCTCCCCCCACTCCTTGACTGATTCCCCGCCCCGACCCAAAGTCCCTCACACCAGTCTGACTGATCCCCCACTCCAGTCTGATCCCCCACTCTGGTTGTGCCCCCAGCCCCCTCCAGTTCGACCTGCCCCCTCCGCCTCTCTCTTCAGTCCAATCTCCCCACCCCCCCATTGCAGTACAACCTCCACCCCCCTCTCTGGACCAACCCAAACTCCCCTCTCCAGTCCCCCCATCGGCCCATGTCCAGCTGGTTCGAATTACCTCTCCTCTCCCTGGTCCGACCCAACCCTCCATCCCTCCTTTAGAGGGGTTTCACAGGACGGCACAACATCGAGGGCCGAAGGGCCTGTACTGCGCTGTAATGTTCTAATGTTCTCCAGTCTCTTCTAACTGGCCTAAGATTCAACATAACATCCACTTTTGTATTTTATGTCCCTATTTCTAAATTCCAGGACCAGCATTTTAACAGCTATCTCACACTGGCTTGCAACTCTTCTGGATAGGGGTTGGGGGTTAATTTAAGCTGCACTGATTTCTTCTCTCACCACCCATCAGTAAACAGAAAGGTGCTTTTGATTTGCTTCCCCCTTTGTAAGCAACGCCGTATTGCCCAACCTGTCAGTTCTGGTGTGATCCAATTTCTATTTATAACCCCACAGCAAATTCAAGATAGATAGAACTCAAAAGACTTGTGTATTTCCATACATTCAAACACGGGAGGGGGTTTGCAATGTTGACCCTTTGCATTCATACAATAAAAAAGGATATAGGAAAAAAACGATTTGCAGGGAAAGAGCACTGTAAAATTGTTTCACATGGTTTCCAGAGTCCTAATCAAAGTCTAATGAGATATTCCTTCATGGACGTCACTGTGCTAAAAATGATGCTGGTTAATTCACTTTTCCGTTGGTGTTGACTTCATGCAATGAGATAAGCACGTGGAAATGAATCAGTCTTGTAGTGATGGCACTGAAGTCCCAATAGAAATAGTGTAGATGGGGGCCACGTATTCAAACCAGGACGGTGAGCTCTTTTTCTGCTTGTAGATGGTAAACAGCAGATGGACACAAGCTAGAGGTCCATGTCACATGACTCCTGCCTCTCCACATTGTCTTTGACAAGGCATATATATTCCTCACCTAGGTCCCTGAGATTGTTAAATGCCCCAACCATTAAGTATTGAAAGGAAGGTTGTGGGAACCTTTGTCTGAGCAGACAAATAGACTCCAGTTGGCCAATCTGGGTTATGAAAAGAAGATGGCCTTTGTATGGATCTCTTTGAATTTGGTCTTTGCAGCAGGCGGATCCATTGACGTCTCTTCAGAGATAACAAGGTAGAAGTTTCATTGACATTGCCTGGTATCTCCTTTGTTTCGAGGATCACAGGCAGACATAGCTTCAACCATTTTTAAAAGCCTTTGCCTACTTTTTAACAATTTAAAAAATAGCCATGAGTATATCTATATCTATTTTATAAAAAATATACAGGGTGAGATCTTAGTTCCCTCACATTACCTTCAACAATTTCTGCACATATACAATTAGGTCTCTCTGTTCCTGCACCCTCTTTAGAACAATATTCTTTATTATCTATTGTCTCTGTTCGTTCTTCTTATCAAAATGTATCACTTCATAAGTGTTAAGTTTCGTCTGACGCATGTCTGCTATTCCACTATAACCATAGAATTCCTATAGCACAGGAGGTGACCATTCAGCCCATCGAGTCTGCATCAAACTTCTGAAACAGTACCCTGCATAGGGCCAAGCCCCCACCCTATCCCCATAACCTCACCTAACTTACACATCCTTAGACACTAGGGGACGTTTTAGCATGGCCAATCCACCTAACCTGCACATCTTTGGACTGTGGGAGGACCCGGAGCACCCGGAGGAAACCTACACAGACATGGGGAGAAAGTGCAGACTCCGCACAGACAGTCACCCGAGGCCGGAATTGAACTCTGGTCCCTGGTGCTGTGAGGGAGCAGTGCTAACCACTGTGCCACCGTTCCGCCCACGCCCGTGTGTTCTTGAGATCTCTCGCTATTCTCCTCACAGCTCACAATATTTACAAGTATTGTGTCATCTGCAAATATTGAAATTATGTCCTGTATATCCAGGTCATAAATATATATCAGAGTGTCCCCAGTAATATTTTAATGTAAATAATATATTGACCTATCATCCTTTCAATTTCTTTTTTAGTTTAAATAGATAGTTTTTCCAAGATCCCATTGCCTACCTACAAATAGAAAATTGGTAATAAAAGGGCCCAGGTCCAGAAAAATTACGTATGTGTGAATTTCATGACTTTACTTAAGTCATCAAAAAGACGAAAAAGTTCAGACTGTTATTATTACTGATGCTCTGGACTAAGGACATAATAAAAGCTTGTTCTAAAATACTGCTTTTGGGTCTGCATTGAGGGCTCACAGTGGAAAAAATGTAAGCTTCCCCCTGAGAGACATTCTAACCCAAGCTGCCCACAATTTACAGGCCAAGCCCATTGTGTCACAATAAAACAAAAGCAAAATACTGTAGATGCTGGAAACCTGAAATTAAAAAAGGCAAAATGCAGGATACAGCAAGCCAGGGAGCATTTATTCATTTATTGTTTAATATTTTTATTCTCCTCCTTTTTCACATTTTCTCCCAAATTTACACCCAACAATAATCAGTAACGAATGTAATGTCAATCCCCATATCAATAACAACGATTCCCATCCTCTCACCAAACACCCAAACATTAGCCCGCATGTTAACACAAACAAATGACAAAAAGGAATCCCCCATAGTCACCATTAACACGTACAGCCTCTCTCCCCCCAATCCACCCAGCCCCCCCCCCCCCCCCCCTAATGCTCGATGGAATCCAATTCTCGAAAGTGCATAATGAATAAGGCCCATGAATTGTGGAACCTCTCCATCCTTCCGCTCAGTTCAAATTTGACCTTCTCAAGAGTCAAGAATTCCAGCAGGTCCCCTCACCATGTCAGGGCACAGGGTGTAGCGATTGATCTCCACCCTAACAGGATCCGCCTTTGGCGATCAACGAGGTGAAGGCTCCAACATCTGCCTCTGCGCCCGTTTCCAACCCCAGCTGGTCCGACACTCCGAATTTGGCCTCCCAAGGGCCCAGGTCCAGTTTCATGTGCACCACTTCAGAGCTTACCCTAAAATCCTCTTTCCATTAATCTTCCAGCTTTAGACAGGACCAAAACTTATGAACATGGTTTGCGGCACCCCCCCCCCCCCCCCCCCCCCCCCCGCAATGTTCACCCACATCTTCTACCCCCTCAAAGAGCCGGCTCATCCTTGTCCTTGTAAGGTGTGCTCTATATACCACCTTCAGCTGTATCAGCCCCAACATCGCACATGAGATGGAGGCATTCACCCTCCGGAGCGCCTCACACGAGAACCCCCTCCTCCATACCCTCTCCTGACTCTTCCTCCCACTTTGCCTTGATCCCTTCTAGTGGTACCTTCTCCTCTTCCAAAATAACCCGGTAAACCACCCACTGATACTACCCCCTTCTCCAGTCCCCCGGTCGTCAGCACCTCTTCCAGCAATGTGGAAGCCGGCTCTACTGGGAAGCTCTATGTGTCCTTTCTGCCAAAGTCTCGAACCTGCATGTATCTAAATATTTCTTTCTGCTCCTGCCTATACTTTGCTCCCACCTCCTTCAATCCTGCAAACTGACCCCCAAAAAACAAATCTTCTCTTCTCCGAAATTTTCCATCCCACTTTCCTGGCTCAAATCTATGGTTCCCCCAAATCTCCAGGGAGCATTTATGAAGAGAAAAATAGAGGTTATGTTTTAGATCACTGACCTTTCATCTGTTTGAATGATAGATCCCCTGGATATACATTAGACAGGCTGGAAGATATGCCCACAACCACTAATGCACTCACTCTAGTTGTAATATAAATTTCCATTCTAAAGGAATGGAGCCTTAACATAACCAGGGTTCTTGCTCACCAACTCCTACTAGCTCCCAAACTCCGACACCCACTGAGTGGAAGTTGAGTTTGTAACCACTCCAGTCCCAGGAATTTAAGGGCCTCAGTGTCCAGACAAGTGTTGAAGAATGCTTACTTGATGTGAAAACTGCTATATCCAGCAAACCAAACTTCAGTGGGAGTTAGTTGTTCAGAAGAGAAAGGGTAAAGAAACTGCTTAGAAAAATAAATAAATGAAACTGTAAATAATCAGGAAGCAGTTACATATTTACCTCTTCCTCGGGTGAAAGATTGTTTCCAACATAGATTTATTCATCACATGCATTAATGAGTTTAATACGGTATATATTTGTGAAGTCACAGAGCATTTTCTGAGTATAATTTCTTGTGTTCAAATCTTGCAATGCATGTATCTTCTAATATTAGAATAAGATGACAATATTTTGCCAGATATCACCTAAACATCTACTGTGCTTTAAATGATCACTATTTCTTAATCATTTTAAAGATTAAGTATTGTAGGTGGGATTTAGTAGGCCCTTTAGTTGCGGGCCCAAACCCTGTAATGGCTGCAAAATATCACAAGGTCAAAACCGGGATAGCGAGTAAGGACGTGAACCTGATTTGCATCAATTTGAATGTATTATATGCTTAGTTGAATCTTCAGACCTCATTCACCAACCTGACCAGCTCTTTCTCTCATCTCGCGCTACTTACCAAGAGCTATCAGTATGGAGCCAGTGGAACTGGAAACTGTTTATTTCAGCGCTGGAGGAGCACAGACACGAGTAGCAATGAGGGATGGAACTCAGAGGCACCCAGTTTATGGAGACCAAGGCAACTATAGGACAGGCTGAAGGGCCGGAGGCCACAACAGCTGAACGGAGGCTCGAAGGCAAAGGAGACTGAGGGTATACGGGACCCATGTTGCCTTCATGGAGCTGTCAGACAACATGTGTGGCAGGAGACTAACCTCACCAGGGAGACTGTGTGGTACCTGTGCCACATTCTTTCCAACTTTGTGCCACTATAGGACACCCTCTCCATCCTGTCTTGAAGGACACAGCAGCCCACAATACCTATGCAACAGTTCTGTTCCAGGGTACCATGAGTTACCTGTGTGGCATTTCGCAGCCATCCACCTATATGTGCATCCATGAGATTACCGATGCACTCTGTGCAAGGGCATCAGATTCATTTATTTTGACAAACCAGGCCCAGCAGGATGAAAGGGCTGCAGGATTTGGCACGATAACTGGTTCTCCACAGGCGAGAGGCAATCAACTGCAGCCATGTTCTACGTGCCCCATGGCATCAGGAAGTCCTCTTCATCAACAAGAAGGGGTTACACTCCTTCAATGTCCAGCTGGTGTGTGACCAACAGGTGAGATTCATGTACATGTGTGTATGTTTTCCAGGGAGCGTGCATGATAGATTCATCCTTGGGAAATCTCAAATCCCTGGAATTTCCGAGGGTCACCCCATGCTGTGGGGATGGTTTGTTAGGAATAGGGATACCCCCTGAGGTCTTGGCTGATGATGCCAGTGGGGAGGCCTGAGGCTGATGCAGAGGCCCAGTACAACGTGACTCACATTGCCACCAGATCTGTGATAGAGCGGTGTCACAATCCTCTCAAGGTATGCTTCCACAGCCTCGACAGGTTTGGCATGGCCCTTCAGTACAGTCCCCAGAAGATCTCTCGCATCATGGTGGTCTGCTGTGCCCTACATGATCTGGCTCAGCAGCAGGGTGATAATCTTACTGATGAAGACCTGTAGGATGGAACGTCTCCATGGATGAGGATGAAGTCCAGGATGGGGTAGAGGAAGATGCTGAGGAGGAGTTCATTCAGTAATACCCGAGTTCTTTCAGGAATTATGTGACTTCCGCTTGAGCAAGCCCAACAAGTTTGCTTGGCATTGAGGGCCTGTGAGAAGAGCTGCGTCCAGATGGGGAGAAGGGCCATTCTACTGGGAGGAGAGTCAATGAGAATGAGGCCTTAAGATTGTGAAGGACAGGAGTTTTTAATTTAGTGACATGTGCATTTGTAATATTTGATAAATATAACACCTCAAATATCTGTGCCTAACTTCACCCATGCCTGCTCTGTGCCACTATGATTCCTTAGCCTTGCGAGTCCTCCCACTACGTCTGGGTTTATTATTAGGATGCACAACAGAAGTGGATATGGCCTGTTGCCTTCCATGTCCTGTTGCCTAAGATGCCCTTGGTGGGTGTCCTCTAGAGTACTAGGACCGAGGCCTACTCTCGGGTGGTGATGTGTTATGTCCTCTGAGATAGCTCAGGCTGCAACTAGATGCAGCTTTAACCAAAAGATACTCCGGACCTTGAAGTTAGTTCAATCTGATTTATTGAACCAGTAGCACAGTTAGCACCGTTCTCTATGAGTTTGACTCTTTGCTAACCTAAGTTTGGTTACTCTGTCTGACTGAACCAAACTAGCTCTTAGCCACGTGCTGGAGGTGTGATACTGTACATGCACCCTGACTCACTCTGTAGATGTTCATCAATGGAAAGAGGCAGAGTGTGCGTGCCTCGTGCCTTTTATAGTGAGATACCACCCCTGAGTGTCCTGTCTGCTCATTGGTCATGTCCTGTTCTCTGTGTTCAATAGCTGCCTATCTGTATATCATTATCTGCATGTCTGCATATCATGACATCATCCTTTTTTAATGATTTGTTGGCATATGGGAACGTACTTATATATGGTGGCATATATTAACATATTTACAAGCGTTGCCATACGTGAACATATTTACATGTGAAGACAGCTGTCTAATGTGAGAAAACAGAACATATCAAACAAAACAAATATTCATAAGTCTAGTCTCTGAGGCTTGCGTCTGATCCTTGTCGACCGCCGGAGAGGTGGTGGTGGGGGCGACGGCGCCTTGACAGGCGGGATGGAAGCCTGACTGGTGGCCTCGTAGTTCGAGGTATCAGGAGGTGGCGAAACAACAGATGGAAACGGAGAAGAAGGCGGTTGAGGGCAGGCAACTTTGCGCAGTGCCCGTCTGTTTCGTCGTACACCAGAACTATCAGCCATACGTACAACATACGAGCGGGGTGCAGCCTGTCAAACAACGACAGCTGGAGCAGACCAGCCACCATCCGGTATCTTGATCCTGACAGTATCTGCCGGGGATAACACGGGCAAATCAGTGGCAAGAGCATCATAGCCCTGCTTTTGCTGGTTTTGAGCTGCTGCACCTTCTGCAGCACCAACCGGTGCTGCAGGTTGGGCAAGTGTATGGCTAGAAGGGTCGTCCGTAGGTCCCTGTTCATCAGGAGTTGAGCCGGCGACATGCCAGTGGACAGTGGGGTCGCCCTGTACGTAAGCAGCATGAGGTAGATGTCAGAAGCAGAATCCGCGGTCTTGCAGATGAGCTGTTTCACAATGTGCACCCCTTTTTCAACCTTCCTATTGGACTGTGGATAGTGTGGGCTGGAAGTGACATGTTTGAAAGGCGGAGTGTGAGTGCCTCGTGCCTTTTATAGTGAGATACCACCACTGAGTGTCCTGCCTGTTCATTGGTCAAGTCCTGTTCTCTGTGTGCATTAGCTGCCTGTCTGTATATCATTATCTGCATCTCTGCGTATCATTATCTGCATGTCTGCATATCATGACAGGTGGCACTGGTGTTGCCGCCTCACCCCCTTCTGCCCAATGCACCTGAATTGCATCAGTACAAGAAGGGGGATTCTGATGTGCTGGTCACTCTCAGGCTCTCCTCGGTGGAAGGCCCTGGAATGTGCTTCAGTCATTCCCCCTCCCTTGAGGGCAGCACGGTAGCATAGTGTGGTGAATCCCATTCCGCGTAATTCACACTGTTGTTATATGATGTGCTGTATCCATGTTAGCTCGGTATATGAGCAGTTGCGCGGCTCTGCCCATAGGGGGAGATGAGGAGTTTGTACTGGGCTCCACCCTTCGCTCCGCCCATGGCTCCGCCCATGGCTCCTCCCACTAACCAGAAGTATAAAGCTTTGCAGTCGTGAGCCTGCCTGCCAGTTCATCACGTCGCAGGCAGGCTCTGTCGTAAGACTATTAAAACCACTGTTCACTTCCAACCACGTGTCTTGTGAATTGATGGTCACATCAATTTAATAGTCTTAGGAAACTAGAAGAAAATGACTAAGGAAACGACTATGGAATCAGCCCTCAAACCTGACCGACTCGAACTCGACTCGGAGGCTGCAGAGGCAAGAGAAATCTTTCAACACTGGCTCAGATGTTTTAAGGTCTACCTGGCTGAATCAAGTACTCGAGTCACTACAGAGGAGCAGAAACTCAGTCTACTGCACGCAAGGGTGAGCCACCGTATATCTACTCAACTCAATAGTACTAACTCGTATATGGGGGCCCTAGCCATGCTAGATCGAATGTACGTGAGGCCCATCAATGAGGTCTACGTGCGCCATATTTTTACGACCCACCGCCAGGGCCCCGCGGAGTCGTTGGAAGAATTCCTGCGGGACTTAAAGACTTTAGCTCGGGACTGTAATTACCAGGCTGTATCAGCCGAACAGCACATGGAGCTCGCCGTCAGGGATGTGTACGTGGCAGGCCACAGATCAAACTATGTACGCCAGCGGTTGCTTGAAAAAGGGGCCCAGAATCTAGAGGACACGGTAGAATTGGCTACTACCATGGAGGTCTCGTTCCGCAGCCTCACCTCGTTCCCCGCGGACCAAGCGACCCCATCCTGGGCCCCCGACCAGCGACTTCCCCAGGCCTGCGCCGCGCGGCCACCCAGCCACCACGCAGCTCCAGGGTGCCATTTTTGCGGGCAGCCCCAGCACCCACGGCAGTATTGCCCGGCTCATAATGCGACCTGCAGCAGCTGCGGTCGCAAGGGACACTATGCCCGGGTCTGCCTGGCAAAGCAGGCCCCATCTGCTAACTCTCGCGCAGCCTCCCAGAGCACTCATTTTCAAACTCCACAGGCCCGCAGGCCCCGAAATGCTGCGGCCTGTACTCCGACTCTGCCCCCAAATGGCACGTGCGACTCATGGAGACCGCCATCTTGGGCGCCATCTTCCTCGCCGCCCGCCATGTGCGATCCACGGGGCGGCCATCTTGGGATCCTTCCTCTCCTCACTCAGAAAATCGCCCCGAAGGCTACGAATTCAGAGGGCAGTCATCACGGGGCCACTCCAGCACAGCTGATCAAGCCGTAGACTACCCGCAACTCAGCGCGGTGACGTTGGACCAGTCGCTTCCGAAACATCTCCGCAACTCCATGATGACCATTGAAATCAACGGGTACAGGACACCGTGCCTCTTCGACTCCGGGAGCACCGAGAGCTTCGTACACCCAGATCTGGTAAGACGCTGTTCGCTCCCTATTTTCCCTGCATGGCAAACCATCTCCCTCGCTTTGGGCTCTCACTCTGTTCACCTCCAAGGGCGCACCGTCGCGACCCTAATGATCCAGGGCACCAGCTACTCAAACTTCCAGCCGTACGTGCTCCCTGAACTCTGCGCCCCACTCCTACTGGGACTCGACTTCCAGTGTAACCTGAAAAGCCTCACACTCAGCTTCGGCGGGCTCTTGCCCCCACTCACTATTTGCAGCCTCGCTACGCTAGAAATTGACCCCCCTCCACTCTTTGCCAATCTCACGCTGGACTGCAAACCCGTAGCCACTCGCAGCAGGCGGTACAGCCTGCAGGACAGGGTGTTTATCAGAACCAAGGTCCATAGGCTCCTACGTGAGGGGATCATAGAGGCCCCTGGAGAGCTTATGTGGTGGTCGTCAAGACCGGGGAAAAATTCCGAATGGTAGTGGACTATAGCCAAACCATTAATCGGTTCATGCTCCTCGATGCGTACCCCCTCCCCAGGATTGCAGACATGGTGAATCAGATCGCCCACTATCGCGTCTTCTCCATGGTGGATCTGAAGTCTGCAAACCACCAGCTCCCAATTGCCTGGAGGATCGCCACTTCACGGCATTTGAGGCCGATGGCCGCCTCTTCCACTTCCTCTGGGTTCCCTTTGGCATCACGAATGGGGTCTCGGTGTTCCAACGAGCAATGGACCGAATGGTGGACCAGTACAGGCTGTGGGCCACGTTTCCGTACTTGGACAACGTCACCATCTGCGGCCATGATCAGCAGGACCACGGCGCTAACCTCCATCGATTTCTCCAAACTGCCCAGAAACTTAATCTTACTTACAACATGGAGAAATGCGTTTTCCGCACGACCAGGCTAGCCATCCTCGGCTATGTCATGGCAAACGGAGTCCTGGGCCCCGACCCGGACCGTATGCGCCCCCTTTTACAACTCCCTCTCCCTCATTGTCCCAGGGCCCTCAAAAGGTGCCTGGGATTTTTCTCCTATTATGCCCAGTGGGTCCCTCAGTATGCGGACTAACCCCGCCCACTATTTAAGGCCACACTCTTTCCTCTGTCGGATGAGGCTTAGAACATAGAACATAGAACATAGAACAGTACAGCACAGAACAGGCCCTTCAGCCCTCGATGTTGTGCCGAGCAATGATCACCCCACTTAAACCCACGTAACCCGTATACCCGTAACCCAACAATCCCCCCATTAACCTTACACTACGGGCAATTTAGCATGGCCAATCCACCTAACCTGCACATCTTTGGACTGTGGGAGGAAACCGGAGCACCCGGAGGAAACCCACGCACACACGGGGAGGACGTGCAGACTCCACACAGACAGTGACCCAGCTGGGAATCGAACCTGGGACCCTGGAGCTGTGAAGCATTGATGCTAACCACCATGCTACCGTGAGGCCCCTTGCTTGTCAGGCCTTCACTCGTATCAAGGAGGACATCGCCAAAGCGGCCATGCGGGCGGTGGATGAATCCATCCCTTTCCAGGTAGAGAGCGATGCCTCAGAGGTCGCTCTCGTAGCTACACTAAATCAGGCAGGGAGACCAGTCGCCTTTTTCTCCCGAACCCTCTCCGCTTCGGAACTTCGACACGCCTCGGTCGAAAAGGAAGCACAAGCCATCGTGGAAGCTTTACGTCACTGGAGGCACTACCTCGCAGGTAGGAGGTTCATCCTCATCACCAACCAAAGATCGGTTGCCTTTATGTTTGACAACTCACAAAGGGGCAAAATTAAAAATGATAAGATCTTACGGTGGAGGATCGAACTCTCCACCTACAAGTACGATATCATGTACCGACCGGGGAAGCTCAACGAGCCCCCAGATGCCCTGTCCCGCGGCACATGTGCCAGCGCGCAAGACGACCGCCTCAAAGCTATCCACAATGACCTCTGCCACCCGGGGTCACCCGGCTCGCCCACTACATCAAAGCCCGAAACCTGCCTTTCTCCACCGAGGAGGTAAAAGCCATCACCAGGGATTGCCCGATCTGTGCGGAGTGCAAACCGCACTTCTATAGACCAGACAGGGCCCACCTGGTCAAAGCCTCCCGGCCCTTTGAACGTCTGAGCATCGATTTCAAAGGGCCACTCCCCTCGACCAATAGGAATGTGTACTTCCTGAACGTAATAGACGAATTCTCCCACTTCCCCTTTGCTATCCCGTGCCCCGATATGACCTCCCATACAGTCATTAGGGCCCTGCACAGCACCTTCACCCTGTTTGGTTTCCCCAGCTATGTACACAGCGACGGGCGTTCGTCCTTTATGAGTGACGAGCTGCGTCAGTACCTGCTCGAAAAGGGCATCGCCTTGAGCAGGGCTACCAGCTATAACCCCAGGGGAAACGGGCAGGTGGAAAGGGAGAACGCGACGGTCTGGAAGACCGTCCTATTGACCCTCCGGTCCAGGAATCTCCCGACCTCCCATGTGCTGGCACATCCAGATGGAAATGCAGAGCCGGGAATACCAGAAAACCACTGTTCACTTCCAACCACGTGTCTTGTGAATTGATGGTCACATCACATAGTGGTTAGCACTATGGCTTCAAAGCGCCAGGGTCCCAGGTTTGATTCCCTGCTGGGTCACTGTCTGTGCGAAGTCTGCACATTCTCCCCGTGTCTGAACGGGTTTCCTCCAGGTGCTCCGGTTTCCTCCCAAAGACATGCATGATAGATGGATTGGCCATGATAAATTGCCCTTAGTGTCCAAAAAAAGGTTAGAAGGGGTTATTGGGTTAGGGGGATAGGGTGGAAGTGAGAGCTTAAGTGGGTCGGTGCAAACTCGATGGGCCGAATGGCCTCCTTCTGCACTGTATATTCTATGTTCCCTCCAGGTGCTCGTGGCCCCCTGGGTTACTCTATGGGACCGTGTTTGGGGGGTTGGGGAGGGGGAGCAGCTGGGAGCAGCTGGACTGAGCTCCAGAAGCCTCAGCATCATCTGGTGCTGCCAGTCCTGCAGGCCCGCTATTGTCAGAACCATGGTGTTGAACCTCTCAGCAATAAGCCTGAGGGACTGAGCCATGTTTCGGAGCTCTCCAGTCTTTGATCTGACTTCTTGCCTCAGGCTTTCTGGTATTCCCGGCTCTGCATTTCCATCTGGATGTGCCAGCACTGGAAAGGCTGCAGAGCAGATTTACAGGATGTTGCCTGGGCTGGAGAGTGTTAGTTATAAAGAGAGATTGGAGAGATATGGATTGTTTTCCTTGGAGTAGAGAAGACTGAGGGGGGTATGATTGAGATGTATAAAATTATGAGAGAAACAGATAGGAGTAGACAGGAAGAAACTTTTCCCCTTGATGGAGGAGTTAATGATCAGGAGCATAGATTTAAGGCAAGGGACAGGAGGTTTACAGGGGATGTGAGGAAAAACCTTTTTATCCAGTGGGTGGTGGGAGTTTGGAATTCCCTGCCTGAAAAAGTAGTGGAGACGGAGACCTTCATAATATTTAAGACGTATTTAGATGTGCACTTAAGATCCCAGGGCATACAAGGCCAAATGCTGGAAAATGGGATTAGAATGGTTAGATGTTTTTTTTTTGACACGATGGGCTGAAGGACCTTTTCTGTGCTGTATGATTCTATGACTCTTTGACTCTATCTCAAGCAGCTGAGGGACAAACATGTACAGAGGCACAGCAAACGGCTGGGACAGAGCTGGGTCCTGGGACCGAGCAAACCTCTGAATGTCCGATCCCTGGGACGCTACTGCCTCCACCTGGTGTGCACTGAGTTGCATGTCTCTGCAATGGTGGATGGTGTGGATGAATGCTGTGGCGCTTCATCTGGTTCCTGCACCGAGATCTTCTCCGAGTGTTGTGGAGGGTGGGCAGTAGAACACGTCTGTTAGATGGACCAGGTTCTTCGGCTAATATTCCTGCAAGACAAGTGACAAGGTTTTAGTACATGGCCTCCTCAAGGGTTTGGATAACAAAGCACTCACTTGAGACATGCTGTCAGATGAAGATGCAGTAGCTCCTCACTTTTCTCTTGCAGGCCACCTCACACTCAGCACATGCCTACTCCTGCTCCTCCCCTGCGAGCTCCATGGCTCTCTCTTCGTATGAGTCAAGATCCTCAGCTAGGGCCATCCTACCCATTTTCTCTCTTTTGCCGGTGGATGGCGATCTTTTCCTGCAGGAACACAAATGGAGATTATGTGAGCTGGTCACCTGGTGGATCAGTGGTCGATGATAACGGGCATATGTGGGCACTGCAGGGAGGGGTTATGAAAAGGAATGCCGGGTGGGGAAGGGGGTTTGAGGATCCTGGTAGGGGGTTAGGGTCTGGGGACCTGCAAGGTGGTGATATGGGTTTCCGGTGACATTCCGGAAGGCGATGGAAGAGTGAGGTGCCAAGAGGAGACCAGGAGCACCTACCCTTGCTGATCGTAGTAGGTCATTCATCTTTTTCCTACGTTACACACCCGTCCTCTTGGTCAGGTCGGGATTTGTGACCTTCCTGGAGGGCCTCCTGCCAGCCCGAGGGTATATTGTGGCCCGCCTCTCCTCCATGGTGTTTTTCACATAGAGAAATTTATTTTCAAGATGCCTGAGGATTGCAATCTAGATCACGTCACTGGGGGCGGTCGGAATCGCATCGATTTCCTCACCGAAAATTACGCGTTATCATTTTTTAACAAAATTCCAACCAATGACTTAATTTACATTTCAGTCCTATTGTCGGACATTGAGTACTGACTTGTTCAGAATGACTGTCAGGATTAGTACTGTAATTCAAATATTGACATAGATTGATGTGCCAAAATGACATCTTATGACAGGTGTTTGTTTTTAGGTCCCAACCTCCTGCATTCTGTACTCCTGGCATTTCCAAAATGAAATGAAAATTGTACTGTGTAATCTTCTCATAAGAAGTGAAAAGTAAAACTGAAGTAACCAAATTAATGCTTTCTGTGTTAATTGATAATTGCTGGCTAACTGTTTTGTGAACAGATGTAGCAGCATTAATGTTTCCATAACAACCAAAGTGTATTTGCTAACTACTGAGAACAGTAACAGAACTGGAAAGGGTTAATGTAGAAATTTTCCAGCACCACATTACCATAGTAAATATTGATTTGCAGCAGTGATGCTGAGCTCTTCTTGGAGAAGTAAAGTAAGGAGGTTTTAATGTGTCCTTGTCAGGGCTTGGCAGCATTTGCTGCCTAACATCATATTTGGCTTGCTTCCCCGTGACATGGTGCCAAAAGGAGTTTTATAAACATTAATGTGTTTATGCACTGCAATAAGTGTATCAATTCCATTTGGTCAGAATTTAGAAAATACACTAAATAGGATTTGGTTGTCTTCTGGAACAGAATCTTCCTCTCCAATTTCAGTGGTGCTATTATTACATATGACATGAGTCGGCTAAGATTCAACAATGTGTAAATATAGAATTTTTCATTGCTAATTATAGACAATCATCTCAAAGATTCCCCTGTATCTTTAGAGTTGAGAAGTGTCAGCTTGTATTTGACACGGGAGGTTTAGAGAAAGTCACAGTAATGTTGGCCTGGGATGACCGGCCTGTGCAGTTTGATAGGAGAATTTAGCTTTAACTTTGGGACAGAAGATATGGGCGGCATGCTGGCACAATGGTTAGCACTGCTGCCTCACAGTGCCAGAGACCCGGGTTCAATTCCCACCTTGGGTGACTGTCTGTGTGGAGTTCTCACATCCTCCGGATTCCTCCCACAGTCCAAAGAAGTGCAGGTTAGGTGGATTGGCCATGCTAAATTGCCCCTTAGTGTCCACAGATGTGTAGGTTAGGTGGGGTTTGGGCTTACAGGGATAGGGCAGGGGAGTAGGCCTAGGTAGGGTGCTCTTTCAGACGGTCAGTGCAGATTTGATGGGCCGAATGGCCTCCTTCTGCACGGCAGGAATTCTAACGTTCTATAAGCCTTAATTCAGGTAAGGCTGAAGTGATTACATTTCAGGTTCCTCAGTCTTTTAGCTGCTTAGGCCCTATGTGGCGTACTTTAAACAAGTTCAACTCAGTCCCTTGAGGATGTAGATGCATAATTTTAAACTGATATTCAGTAATAATTTAGCATTAAAATGTAATATGAGGCAGGGTGTTCTTGTCACTAACATAGAGGACAGATTTTTTCCAGGCTGTCTGAGGCGGATGGGTGGATTCGGGGCTAAACAGGATAGGAAAGTCTCAGAACTTGACAACCTTTATTTTACTTTATTTTCTCTACGTTTATGTGTTAAACTATACTAAAACTGACACCAAGCTGAAAGCTCTGGCACAATCAGCTTAACAGACATTTAACCAGCAGAATTCATGGGCTGAGGATCAATTGGGCTGTGATGTGACTAATTTCTGTCTGAAATGGAAGGTTCATGCAGAAGCCATAAATCCTGACTCATTAATGACAATCTGAAGCTCTTAGTAGAAGGCGTGCAGTCATTGAAATGTACTTACCATGGTAAGAAGGAGCAACCCATCAATACTCATCGGTGAGAGCAAACACAGAAGGCCTTTGCTCTGATGGTCAATGTGTGATTCTGTTTTTGGAAAATCTGGAGCGATAGCTGCAAAAAGGTAGTACATTCAACCTACTAAGAACAAGAATTAGGAGCAAGCGTAGGCAATCTGACCTCTCAACTCTGCTCCACCATTCAATAAAACCATGGCTAATTTTCTGCTTCAATTCTACTTTTTCACACCATCTCCATATCCAAAAGTCCAGCAATCTCTGCCTGAAAGTTATTCAGCAATGGAGCATCCACAACCTTCTGGGGTAGAGAATTCCAAAGATTCACAACCTTCTGATTGACCAAATTTCTTCTCGTATCTGTGTTAAACGAGCTATTTCCTACCCTGAGGCTGTTTCCCCTGAGTACAACATTCCCCAGCAGTTCCCCATCTACCAAAAATACCGGCAGAGACCCGAATCCTAAAATTCCTGCCCCAAAACCCACCCTCTCTCAGTTTTGTGGGGGCACGGTGATGATGAATGGGGGTGGTTTATAAATTACACATCTGGGGTTCCCACAAGCATTAGTCCATATAAATCAACAGCTGTCTCGATTCATGTGCCACTTCAGTGAGGTAGTTGTCAGAAAAAAGAGTGCAGATTAGACCTGGTAGGAGCAGTTCCGGACCTTATGGATTTGTTTGCATACCCTTTTAGAAAGGCAAGATAACTCTTTGGATATCATCTCGGAACACCTTTTGGTGAGGTAAGGCACACTTTGGGGTATATCAAGTGCCCATTGAGATTATTAAAACTGGACATCATTGTGCATAAAAGTGCATAAACGCATTGTAACTGTCAAGCTATCAAAGAGCTGTCAAATTGTCAAACTGTCAAAGCTCATTGTCACTCTCAAGCTGCCACAGTACTGTCAAACAGTCAAAGAACTGCCAAAACTGTCAAGGGACTTAACCTGACAGGATTTTTAAAAAAAAATTAGTGTCTGTTATTTTACTCTTTCTGTTGACATAAGCTTGAGGGTTATCATTATTGGATTTATGTTGCATGACTAATTTTACAGTGTAATACTATCACAGTGGAGTTCTTGTTAGCAGTTTCAGTGACAGCTACAAGTGGTCATAGAATAGAAATGTTTTTTTCATAAGGTATTAGTTGAAAGAATTTCAATATATTAAGTGTTTTTTTAATCAGAGTATATTTTTAAATAGTGATGTAATTTATAGATGCCTAACTTTATTTTATCTCAGCATGGCTTCTGAGGTTTGCCCATGGTGGATATTAGATGAATGCACATGGAGGGGGTAAGGGCAAACAGTGGTGGTTGAGGGGCATGCCCCACCATAGGAGTTACAAAGGGTCATAGGAATGGGTGGGGAGCATAAGTTGACATAGGTGGTATGAGGGACTATGGGGGGTGGGTAGAAGGAAAAAGGGTGCAATAAGGGGTATAAGAGGGCCAAGAGGGCTGGGTGGAGGGGCATAGGATAGTGTAGGGTGTATGAAGGGCCATATCGGGTGCTGGAGCAGCATGGTCAGTATACAAATATGTGAATAAGGAACAGGAGTAGGCCACTCAGCCCTTCAAGCCTGCTCCACCATTCAATATGATAATGGTGGATCTGATCGTAAACTCAATTCCACACTCCCACCTACCTCCAATAACATTTCACCCCCTTGTTTATCAAGGATCTGTCTACCTCTGCCTTAAAAATACTTTGCTTCCACTGCCTTTTGAGGAAGAGTTACAAAGATTCATGACACTCAGAGAAAAAAACCTCCTCTTCTCTGTCTTAAATGGGTGACCCCTTATTTTAAAACTGTGACCCCTCGTTCTTAATTCTCCCACAAGAGAAAATGTCCTTGCCACATCCACCTTCTCTTAAATAAGTACACAATACTCCAGATGTGGGCATAGTAGCACAGTGGATAGCACTGTTGCTTCACAGCTCCAGGGTCCCAGGTCCGATTCCTGACTTGGGTCACTGTCTGTGCAAAGTCTGCACGTTCTCACTGTGCCGGCGTGGATTTCCTCCAGGTGCTCCGGTTTCCTCCCACAAGTTCCGAAAGATGTGCTGTTAGGTGAATTGGACATTCTGAATTCTTCCTCAGTGTACCTGAACAGGCGCCAGAATGTGGCGGCTAGGGGCTTTTCACAATAACTTTATTGCAGTGTTAATGTAAGCCTACTTGTGACAATAAAGATTATTATTATTACCGATGCTCTGTATAAATGAAGCATAACCTCCCTACGTTTGTATTCATTCCTATTGCAATAAACAATAACAAGTCCAAATTACTTGCTGTATCTGCTTACTAACCTTTTGTGATTCATGCACTTGGACACCCAGATCCCTCTACATCTCAGAGATCTGCAATCTCTCATCATTTAGATAATATGCTTCTTTTTTATTCTCTGTCAATTTGGACAAATTAACATTTTTCCACAATGTACTCCATTTTCCAGATCTTTGCCAACTCACTTAACCTATCCCTCTCTCTTATGACCTCTTCACAATTTACTTTCCTACCCATCTTTGTAGCATCAGCAAATTTAGCAACCATACCTTTAGTCTCTTTATCCAAGTCATTTATATAAGTTGTAAAAAGTTACGCCCCCAGTACTGATTCCCGTGAAACACCACTTGTTACATCTTTTTACAAATTAGCCGTTTTTGCCTATTCTCTGTTTCCTGTTAGTGAGTCAATCTTCTGTGCCCATGCCAATACGTTACTGAAAAAATGTGTACTATCAATCAACAGCTTTTGAAAAAAGGAAATAGAGTAGGAATGTTACCCCCTTCACCATACGTTTTTATTTTCTGCATTAACTTTAGATGTAGCACCATATAAAATACGTTCTGGCAATCTCAGTACAGTACATCTACCAATTC
The DNA here is from genome assembly GCF_902713615.1 of Scyliorhinus canicula. NCBI lineage: Eukaryota > Metazoa > Chordata > Chondrichthyes > Carcharhiniformes > Scyliorhinidae > Scyliorhinus > Scyliorhinus canicula. The sequence goes on along the minus strand of NC_052159.1, from coordinate 94,845,775 downwards.
CCCTTTATCCACAACACATGTTACTTCTTCAAAGATCCCGAATAGATTGGATAAATATAAATTCCCTTTCACAAAACTATGTTGACTCTACCTGATTACCGTCAATTTTTCTAATTGCCGTGCTATGATGTCTTTGGTAATAGATGCTAATATTTCCCTTATGACAGATGTTAAGCTAACTGGCCTGCAGTTTCTTGCTTTCTCTGTCCCTTCTTTTTTGAATAAAGGAGCTACATTCACTATTTTCCAATCTAACAGAACCTTATGAAGTATGAGGGGCCTTGGGAATGGGTAGAGGGGCATAGGGGTTTCAGGGATCATGGGCTGTGTACAGGCATAGGGTGCCATTGAGTGTATAGGGGTCATAGGATTAGGGCGGTAAGCATGATATGGCATAGGTCGGCATGGTTGGGTCTCTGAAGGGTGAGGGTAAGGGTTGGAGGATTTTTGTTTTGTTTAAATAATATTTTAAATAACTTCAGCACAGAGCATAGAGGCTGGACCTCTGTCCAGACGGCCTCTGCAACCAGCAGCTTCTGTGAGTGGTGGGCCCAATTATTAAGCTCGACTCCCTCAGAACGAAAATCTGACCTTCAGAGCCTCTTTTATCCAGATCGAGTCTGCAGAGCCAGGAAATAACCCATCTTTGTGCTCCCAATTCTGGAACAAAAGCCTCAGTGTCTACAAAAGTAAAATGTAGCAGGTGCTTGAAATCTGAAATAAAAGCAGAATATGCTAGAAGTACTCGTCAGGTCATACAGCATCTATAGGAGAAACAGAGTTAATGTTTCAGACCGTGATGATATTTCACAGAACTGAGGAAAGTAGAAATGTATTATATTTTGAGCGAGACAATCCTCACAAATCCTCAGAAGACTTATTTTTTTAATTTTTTTTATTTTAGAGTACCCAATTCATTTTTTCCAATTAAGGGGCAATTCCTGGGATGCTGTGGGACCGACCGTGGAGCGAACAACCTGGTGACCCGGGGAAAGTTGATTGCCGAGCCGTTATTGGACCTTAAAAAAGCCGTGGAGATCTCCCTTTCATGGGAAAGCGCAGGGGAGGGAGTCCAGGAACTCCAGGGGACATTGAGAATGGAGGTAAACAGCACGTAAAACACACCATCCCGGTGTACGGAGCCCCCCGGGACTACAGCCTGGCCCAAGCACTGCCGAGGCCAGGTCTGCAGCTCTAGGGCCATGAAAGCCAGGAAGTATTCCTCTCTGAATCGGTAGAGGGTGACCCCAGATGGTGTGGCACTTGTGCCAGAGCAGACACAAGGAAAGAAAACCACAGGGCTGCCAGTCGCCACACCGCCCTACCCAAGGCAGATGCCAGCCCAGTGCCCAGGCTTTCCACATGGACCAACCCGAGGATGAAGATTGTATGCAATTGAACTTCATCAAGGCGCCAAGAGTTGTGCCCATTCAAATCATTATTCAGGTGAACGGGCACCCCCTAGAGATGGAGTTGGACACAGGAGCTGCAGTCAAACATTTGAAAAAATTAGGACCAGGTTGCAAAGGTTGTGTGTGCAGAAGTGAGACCTGCGACCAATACAGCGGAACCCCTTGTAGCAGGGACAACGATTACCCCAGTGACCCATGGGCAGTAATCCATTTGACTTCCGTTGATTATAATGAAGGACCCTGGACCGAGTCTACTTGGTCTGGATTGGCTGTAACGCCTCTGTTTGGATTGGCAACGGATCTTTTGGATGGGCATCGGAGGACTATACAAAGTGTTGGGAAAGTACCCTGAGGTTTTTCAAGCAGGCTTAGATAGGATCAAGGGAGCCATGGCCAAAATATAAGTGGACCGTGAAGCAGAGCCAAAGTATTTCCGGGCCCACCCGGTCCCTATGCAGGGGAACTCAGCCGACTAGAAGGCCTTGCAATCATCCGGCTGATACGGTTCGCCGATTGTGCAGCGCCGGTAGTCCCCATACTTAAGCCAGAATAAAACAGTTCGACTGTGCGGTGACCATAAGTTAACCGTGAATAAGGCCTCTGGTTTGGAACAATACCATATGCCACAAATTGAAGATTTGTACGTGAATTGGCTGGGGGTCATTCATCTACCAAGATCCACATGAGCCACGCATATCTCCAGCTGGAGCTGTACCCAGAGCCCAGGCGCTGTGTGACTATTAATACACTCAGGGGGCTTTACGACTATACAAAGCTGCCATTTGGAGTGTTGTCAGCTTGTACCAATTTTCAACGTGTCATGAAACATCCTGCGAGGGCTGCTGTGTGTGGCGGTTTATTTAGATGGCACCTTGGTGATCAGAGCCATGGAGCGAGAACATCTGAGCAACTCAGAGGAGGTCCACCGGTCATTTTCTGAAATGGGTGCCCGCCTCAAGAGGGAGAAGTATGGGGCAGCACTGCTGCCTCCCGGGGCCGAGATCCCAGGTTTGATCCCAGCTCTGGGTCACTGTCTGTGCGGAGTTTGCACATTCGCCCCGTGTTTGCGTGGGTTTCACCCCAACAACCCAAAGATGTGCAGGGTATGTAGATCGGCCACCACGCTGTTCTGACAGACCACAAGTGGTTCCTCTTTAAGGAAAACAAGGCTATTCCATTGATAGCGTCCACCGAGGGCCCTATTATTAGCGGTGTACGAATGTACATTCGAGCGTCGGCCAGAGACGCAGATTGCGAAAGCAGATGCATTGAACAGGCTCCATCTGCTGATGCATCATACAGCGCCGCCCCCCCCCCCCATATATAAGTATGAAAGTTTAGCTCTGACTGTACATGAGTGAGATCATGTACTGCATACAGTTTTAGTCTCCTTATTTAAGGAAGGGGTACTTGCATTGGAGGCAGGTCATAGAAGGTTCACTAGGCTGATTCCTGCGATGATTGTGTTATGAGCCTCTTTGTCCTCCTCACAGCTTACATTCTTAGCTAACTATGTATTGTTGAAACCTTTGATACTTTACACTTGCTCCCTTCTGAGACATTCATATAGATTCATATAGGTGTGAAATAGCTGAGGCCACGGTACTACTTCCCACCTTCCATCACATGGTCCCATTGAATCCCTGATGTGGCAGTGGTGGGGATGGTCGGGGGGAGGGTTAGAAGTCAAGCCCATCCACCCATTACCTACCACACTCCACGACCCACACCCCCTCTCTGGCCAGTCCATAACTGCCCAGCCATCACACCAATCTGACAGAGCACCGAGGCCGGTTGTAACAGTATGAACAGGTGTTTAATGTGAACAAGTAACTACATATACGTGCCTTGCCCCTATCACTAAACTATGCTCTGTACCCATGCCAACTTAACTGGTGTCTAACCTTCTGGCCTTACGGGTGCTAACACTACGTCTTGGTGGATCCCCAGATGGTACAGAAGGAGTGGAGGCAGCCTGGTGTGATTCCTGCCCTGTGACCTGGGTCCCCGTTGGTGGCTGTCTTCTGGGGCAACCAGGCCTGTATGGACCCATCTGCTGCTCGGGTCTCCTAGGTGCTGCCCTGTTCTGCCTGCTGCCCACCAGATGTGCCAAGGACAGGGGGGAGTTTGAGGTGCTGCGGTGCTCCGGCACCTCCCCTGCCAGAGTCGGCGGCATGGGTCCCATCACCTCCTCCTCCCTCGGAGTGCCCAGTGGCCACCGGGCTACTCCATGGCACAGGGTTGCGAGCAGAGCTATCACTTGAGGTTCTCCCGCCACCTGACGCTGCCAGTCCTGGAAACCCGCTCTGGTCTCAACCAGGGTTTGCATGCTCACGGCCATGGAGCACAGGGAGTGGACCACCTCCGTCTGGGACAGTGCCACATGATGCTGTGACTGTGCCACCACCTTCTGGGTCTGTGCCACATCAGCCAGTGACTGCGCCATCTCCCTCTGGGACTGGGCCATCTCCCTCTGCGTCTGTGCCACGTTTGCGAGCGCTTGGGCAATGCCGCTGATGTTCCCAGTCATGGCCTGGATTATGAGCGGTAAAATTACTTCTCAAGTCCAACCAGGTTTATCTGCTGCCCTCCATAATATTGAAATACTCCATTCTGTACACATTTTCGCCATTTCCTCGCCTTTTCTTTAAAAGGATTTTTTATTCCAAGCGTAAACAATAACAACAACCCCACATTCCAACACAACATAGGAAACAGTTTGTACATTTTTCCCCTTTTAATCCCCCCCCCCCATGAAAAACAGCTCCTCAAATATTGTCATGAACGGCCTCCACTGTACCTCAAAGTGCTCTGCTGACCCCTTCAAGGCAAACTTAATCTTTTCCAACTAGAGAAACCCGTACAGATCCCCCAGCCAAGCCGGAACCTCCATATCTGACCTCCAATTCAAAAGAATTAGTCGCCGGGCAATCAGAGAGGCGAAGGCAGCTGCATCGACCCCCTTCCCCTCCAGCAACTCCAGCACCTCCGAAACCCCAACGATCGCCACTATGGAGGTCGGGCTTCACCGCAACTCCCACTATCCTCGATTAGGTCCCAAACAATGCCGACCAGAAGCTCGTTAACTTCTTGCAAACCCAAAACACGCGAACATGATTCGTCAGCCCCCGAACGCATTTCTCACATCAATCCGTTAGCCCCTGGAAGGGCCCACTCATACCAGCCACAACGCTGTTGTGCCGACCATTTATCCTAATCTAAAATCAACCTAACCTATACCCCTTCAATTTACTGCTGTCCATGTGCCTGTCTAAGAGTCGCTTAAATGTCCCTAATGACTCTGACTCCACACTCCACCACCTCTGCTGGCAGTGCATTCCACACACCCACCACTCTCTGTGTAAAGAACCTACCTCTGACATCTCCCCTATATCTTCCTCTAATCACCTTAAAATTATATCCCCTCGTGACAGCCATTTCCACCCTGGGGAAAAGTCTCTGGTGATCCACTCTATCCATGCCTCTCACAACCTTGTATACCTCTATCAAATCACCTCTCTGCCTTCTTCATTCCAGTGAGAAAAGCCCTAGCTCCCTCAACCTTTCTTCATAAGACATGCCCTCCAGTCCAGGCAGTATCCTGGTAAATCTCCTCTGTAGCCTCTCCATAGCATCCACATCCTTCCTATAATGAGGCAACCAGAACTGGACATAATATTCCAAGTGTGGTATAACTAGAGTTTTATAAAGCTGCAACAAAACCTTGCGGCTCTTAAACTCAATCCCCATTTAATGAAAGCCAACACATCATACTCCTTCTTAACAACCCTGTCAACCTGGATGGCAATTTTGAGGGATCTATGTACGTGGATCCCAAAATCCCTCTGTTCCTCCACACTTCCAAGAATCCTGCCTTTAACCCTATATTCATCATTCAAATTCGACTTTCCAAAATGAATCACTTCACATTTATCTAGGTTAAACTCCATCTGCCACTTCTCGGCCCAGCTCTGCATCCTGTCAATGTCCTGTTGTAATCTGCAACAACACTATCTACAACTCCCCCAACCTTTGTGTCATCGGCAAACTTACTAACCCACCCTTCCACTTCCTCATCCAAGTCATTTATAAAAACCACAAAGAGCAAAGGTCCCAGAACAGATCCTTGCGGGACACCACTGGTCACCAACCTCCAGGCGGAATACTTTCCATCCACTACTACTTGTTGTCTTCTTTCGGCCAGCCAATTCTGTATCCAGACAGCCACATTTCCCTGTATCCCATACCCTCTAACTTTCTGAATGAGCCTACCAAGGGGAACCTTATCAAATGCCTTACTGAAATCCATATACACCACATCTACTGCCCGACCTTCATCAATGTGTCCCGTTACATCCTCAAAGAATTCAATGAGGCTTGTGAGGCATGACCTGCCTCTCACAAAGCCATGCTACTATCTTTAATCAAACTATGTTTTTCTAAATAATCATAATCTCTCAGAATTCTTTCCAATATTTTGCTCACCACAGACATAATACTGATCGGTCTGTAATTCCCAGGGATTTCCCTATTCCCTTTCTTGAACAGGGGAACAACATTCACCTCCCTCTAAACATCCGGTACTACTCCAGTGGAGAGTGAGGATGCAAAGATGATCGCCAACGGTGCAGCAATCTCCTCCTTCGCTTCCCATATTAACCTTGGGTATATCCCGTCAGGACCAGGGGCCTTATCTATCCTGATGCTTTTCAAAATTTCCAGCGCATCCTCCTTCTTAATATCAACCTGTCTATTAACCTGGTTCACACTGTTCTCATGGGCAACAAGGTCCTCTTCTGAATACTGAAGCAAAGTATTCACTTAGGGCCTTCCCATCTCCTCAGACTCTAGGCACAAGTTCACTCCACTATCCCTGATCGGCCCTACTCTCACTCTGATCGTCCTCTTATTTCTCACATAAGTGTAGATCGTCTTGGTGTTTTCCCTAATCCTTCCCACCAGGGCTTTTTCATGCCCCCTTCTAGCTCTCCTAAATCCATTTTGAGTTCCTTCCTGGCTACCTTGTAACCCTCTAGAGCCGAGTCAGATCCTTGCTTTCTCAACCTTACGTAAGCTTCCTTCCTCTTGACTAGAAGCTCCACTTCACTTGTCATCCAAGGCTCCTTCACCTTACCATTCCTTCCTCGTCTCAGTGGGACAGAACTATTCAGCACTCGCAGCATGTGCTCCTTAAACATTACTGTTACTTAAACATCCCCCACATTACTGTTGTGCATTTCCCCCAAGAACAATTGTTCCCACTTTATGCTCCTCAGCTCCTGTCTAAAAGCAGTATAATTTTTCCTGGCCCAATTAAATACCTTCCCATACTGTATGTTCCTATCCCTCTCCATGACTATGGTAAAGGTCAAGGAGTTGTGGTCACTGTCACCGAAATGCTTTCCCACCGAGACATGTGTATCCTATGCACCACTTTAAACTGAATCAAACTCATTCTTGCACAGGAGGAAGGTGAGTTCACACAACGCCTCACAACAGAGTCCCCATCCTATCTCCCTCCCAAACACCCCCTCCCGCTTAATCCTTTCCACCAGCACCTTACCCTGCTCTCCCAACCATCTGTATATGTGCCCGATCCTGCCCTCCACCACCTCATCTGGACGCAGCAACATCTCCAGCTCCAGTTGGGTAACATCGGCAGCTCCTTTCGCTCATAGTCTCGCAAGTGCCAGTACCTAAACTCACTCCACCTCGGTAACTCAAATCTGTCCCGCAGCTCATCCAACCCTGCGAATTTCCCCTCCGCGAATATGTCCCTGGCCTGCTCCAGCCTCACCTGCCTCCACTGCCTATACATCCCATCCATCCCCCCTGGCTTAAAGCTGTGGTTTACATACAGTGGTGTCAGCACCAACAATTGGCCCAATTTAAAGTGCCTCCTCAACTGATTTAAGGTCTTAATGGTTGACTCCACCACCGGACTCCCTGTATGTTTCCCCGGAGCCAGAATTTAGTGTACCCAATTAATGTTTTCCAATTAAGGGGCAATTTTGCGTGGCCAATCCACTTACCTTGCACATCTTTGGGTTGTGGGGGCGAAACCCATGCAAACACGGGGAGAATGTGCAAACTCCACACGGACAGTGACCCAGAGCTGGGATCGAACCTGGGACCTGGGCGCCGTGAGGCAGCAATGCTAACCACTGAGCCACCGTGCTGCCCCCACCTGTTATTCCTATCACACAAATGAGTAATGTGAAATATATTGTTTCATTCCCCATGACAATGCGTTGACCCATCAGAGTTGGCCTGCTTGGTTTGAATTTAAACAAAAAGTTGGTAGTTAACTGTTCCTTGGTGCATTCTCCATCGCAAAACCTCTGGCAATCAGAATCTACTTGCCAGCCAACTATTACTCCTCTCATGCAGTATAAATTGTTTTGTGACCTCTTCATGCTTGTTCCCCTCGGGGCAGGTAGCAAGTACATTTCAAGTTGCCTCCTCATTTCCATGATTTCTTTGCATTCAGCAAGACCCATGCTGTTAGATTGGTGAATTCGCAATAGGGGCCTCCAACTCTTAAAGAGAATGTGCACTGGATCACTGGAGGCAGCTGTTCCATACCATTGCTCAAAGTCTACACAAGGGACATAAAATTCAAGGACAGGGGTCAGGCTTCCCGATTTACCAATGTGCTACTGGAAACCACAATCATAAAGGTGGACAGAAGGAGAAAACACAATGGACTGGATTCTCCGCTGTCGGGATTCTCTATTGAGCCGGCAGCCCGGGGATAGCCTGACGACGTGGGGCTGCCCACAATGGGCCCTCAGCTGGTGAGATGGAGGATCCCAGGGGCACGCTGCACCAGAACTCTGGTGCGTCGGGACGGAGAATCCTACCCAATGTTTCTGCAGGGGACCAGGAGGTCCTTAAGACAAACTCTTGACACAGAATAGGAGCAGATGCTCAGGGAGATCAATGGCCAGAACCTGACCCCGAGGACCTGGCAACAGATGAGACTTGGGTGGTCAAGGTCAGTGAATGCAACTTGACAAGATATTTCCTACCCACCAACCAACAGCCACTTATACTGCTCAATGTACTACAGCCTGTCACTCACCCATCAGCTATCCCTAACACACAGGACCCATCTCAAGCATTCACGTCGTCTACCTCACCTTTATACATTTTCCAATGAAACCGGCCTCAACCCTTTAGTATACAACCAGCTATTCAGCTATGAAACATTTTAGGATCTGCTTTTAGTTTAATACAACTAATTTTCAGCAAAACTGATCCCACCAAAATAATACCACACACAGGAAGCATTATTTAAGACATAGATGCATTTGTTTAATTTTCCATTGTTTTGTGGGGGTTGGTTCGCTCAGTTGGTTAGATGTCTCAAGTGTAGAGCAGAATAATGTTTGCAGTACAGATTCAATTCCGGTTCTGGCTGTGGTAATTCATGGAGGCTTGCCTCCTCACCTATTCCCATACTTGATGTGGTGTGGTGTTTCTCAAGATATATAACCAATTATCTCTCTCTAATGGGGAGAGATCTCTATTTTCCTTAATGGACTACTAATAATTATCATTATTTTCCTTCTGTATTTGCTGCCTCTTTCAGAAACACTTATTTCTGAAACGTGTCACCCTGCAGAAATTTGATTGGTCTACACTCCCACGGATATGTGGCCAAAAGAACTAAAAAGAATTTTTCCTGCTGTGGGAGAGTTCATTCTAACATCTGGATCATCCAGTTTCCCTTCAAAACCCCTAACAACTGGCACCACTTTAGTCTTCTGAGTTTCATATGAGAGACTTCATTAATACAAATCACTTAGGTGACAATACCTTTATCGAGTGCCTCAGAATAAATTCCACACCATCTCCAACTATCCAATTCCCTTTTCTTTGCCTCTCTTATTTGTTCATCCTCAAGTTTACTGTCAGCCACCTAAATTGATGCTCATGAGGACGTCTGCTTCTCGTTTTGTTCTGAGAATATTTTGTGGTCTTTATCGCATTATGTAACATTTTCAAGCTGCTGCCTCTATTTGTATTTTCATGCCTGTTGGGACAACTATTTTGACATTTCCCTCTTGCACAATCGGTGGGTCTTTCTTCAACACATGATCATTTTTTGATGCACGAGTCATTTCCAGACCCATTATTATTACTTCATAGAATTCCTATAGTGCAGTGGGAGACCATTAGGCCCATCAAGTCTGCGCTGATCCTCTGAAAGAGCACCCTCCCTCGATCTAGTACCCAGACTATCCCTGTAACCCCACCTAACCTACACTTTCTTGGACACTGAGGGACAATTTAGCATGGCCAATCCACTTAGCCTGCACATCTTTGAATATTTGGATTCCATGAAAATTCTAGAATTAACCACCTTAGTATCAAATATAGCTTTACAATTATCAGTTACACAGTTCTTAAACACAAGGAAAAACTTAAACTTTCTATCTATACCCTGCTACTAACTCAAATTAAGTGACCCAATACAGTTCAAATACCACTTATAAATAAAGTTAGCACAAAAGGCTTATTGTTTAGCTTTTCTGCCCTTTGGAGAGAGTTCCTTTCCAGAGCAGATTCAGTACATTTCTGCTCAACCTAACATAATTTGGCAAAACAGCAGTTCAACTTAAAATCCTTCTCGCTTGTTAGACTCAAATTCAATGGCAAACTGCAAAATACAGACTGAATTGGTCGAATCTTCTTCCACCGAAAATGTGTTCAAAGCTTCTCTTTACAGCTGAGTGTAATTCATTTCTGTGCTAATAGGAGTGCATGAAGGAAATGTCATCGGTCATTCCTCTCCTGAAGGCATAATGTGTGAGGTGACTGCACCAACCCCATAGAGTGAGGCATCACAAGTTCACTGCAAATTAACTTTTGGATAATGGACCAACCGCTCTGACTTCTGTAAACCTTCTTTCACTTCATTGTATGCATTTTCACATTGTTCTCAGCAGTGCCATGCCTGTTTGACACATAGCAACGTATGTAAAGGCTTCAATCGTGTCGCTAAATTCGGCATGTATTTCCTTTATAATTGATTAATTGTAAAAACAACCTTAATTGTGTCACATTTTGAGGACATGGTGCTTCTAAGATTACTGACATTTTCTTTGGTTATTTATGTAAACCATCTTTGTCGATGATATGACCCAGGTAATTTATGGGTACCTTGAAAAAGTCACATTTTTTCTTCTTAATTTAGTTGTGACTCTATAACCACTTCAGGGTAGCTTCCAAATTCATAAACTGTTCCTGTTTAGCTGACTCGGTGATGAGTATTTTATTCAAATAACATTCCATTCCATTCAACACATTAAGAGGCGGTGCAGATGTTATTCCAAAGGGAGGTCTCCTGTAACAAGTCAGGCCTTTTACCCACCAGTGTTTTTCATGTCTCCTCTTTGCTCTCCTGATTGTTGTGAGTTCTCCCCTGCACTTTCTACAATTCACGAGGGCCTCGATAGATTTGCTCCCTTTGCACCTTTTAAAATCCTCACTTTTCCTTCCTATCCAATCTGAATATTCTTAGCTATCCAGGATTTTCTGGCCTTGTTGCTCCTACATTTTACCCTGGAGGGAATATATTGGACCTATACTCTTGCCAATTCCGTTTTGAAAGCCCCCCCGCCCCCACCTCCGCACTGTTCTGCTGTAGATTTACCCAGAAGTAGCTTTTCTCAGTATACATTGGTCAGATCCTGCCTTATTTTATCAAAATTAGCCTTCCCTCAATCCAAACCCCTTTTTTGCAGACTATCTTTTTACTTTTTCATGAACAATTTAAAATGTACAGTGTTGTGGTCAAAGTATAAAGAAATACAGTCTCTCAGCAAGGTAGCAGCTTGGTTGCAGAGGTAGAAGGTCATGTTGGTCAAAGTATTTGGATGGAACACAGTATGGGGCTGGAATAGGAACAGAGATCTGTGGGATAGTTTGGTTGTGTTAAGCAGATTAAGAAGAACAGTGACAGTGATGCCTGCAGCAGTGGATGCTCTCAAAATTATTTGCGAGCATGTGCAAATCAGAAGTATTCAGGGCAAATGTGGTGTAGAATAGTTATGCAGCTAACATTAGCTTATTTTTAGTGGGATGGGAAAGCCAACCAAAGCTGGAGAACTGGGAGGCTCTCATGGGAGTGTAAGGGAGCAGAGGAGAGGGAGATGGAGCAGTTGGAGTGATCTGGAAGAATACCAAACAGACGCTAAATCTGAATACAGGAGTAAACAGACATAGAAGTTGATCAAAGTCAGTCGGGGTGAATTAAATGCTGAATAATAGAATCACAGAATTGTTACAGCGCAGAAGGAGACCATTTGGCCCATTCTGTTTACACCAGCTCTCCAAACGAGCATCATGGTTTAATGCCATTCCCCTGCCTTTGCCTGCAGTTCTGCACATCTGGGAATTATCCCGCTCGCTGAAAGCTGGTTGAATTTTGTTCTATAGTGGTCTGATTGGCTCATAGTACTATAACATTGACATGGGCCAATGTTGGAATGTTAGAAACTGCTTTAATAATTCATTCATACAATATTGAGAGATAAAGTTTAAATTCTGTCGAAGTTTGGAACACTCCCTTGTAGTTGAGATGATGGATTTTCTAGCGTTAGGGACTTGCCACCTGAAGTGTATATCAGAAATTTGGGTGAGTGCTTCATTTGATTTTCCAAAAATTTAAATAGTGTTTTTCCTTCCCAATAGCATGATGTCAGAAATTATCTTTTATTAACTCCATGAGGTAGTTCCTGTCTTTATTACAGCCATATCTAACATTTTGGGCAGCACGGTAGCATGGTGGCTAGCATAAATGCTTCACAGCTCCAGGGTCCCAGGTTCGATTCCCGGCTGTGTGGAGTCTGCACGTCCTCCCCGTGTGTGCGTGGGTTTCCTCCGGGTGCTCCGGTTTCCTCCCACAGTCCAAAGATGTGCGGGTTAGGTGGATTGGCCATGTTAAATTGCCCATAGTGTCCTAAAAAGTAAGGTTTGAGGGGGTGGGGGGGGGGGGGGGGGTGGGTTGTTGGGTTACGGGTATAGGGTGGATAAGTGGGTTTGAGTAGGGTGATCATTGCTCGGCACAACATCGAGGGCCGAAGGGCCTGTTCTGTGCTGTACTGTTCTAAGTTCTATGTTCTATTATTTCATTTTAAAAGTGTTATCTCCTCATAAAGCAACACAGTTAATGTTACGTTTAGGTAAAGTTTCATTTACAGTTAATTTCAAACACCTTTAAAGTGCATTTTACATTAACTGTCATAAAATGGAAGCAACTTTGCTGGGTTGCAATGGTTTATCGTGCAGGCTGATAACATTTTTCCTGCTCATGCTGAAGCCTATCTGTTTATGAATTTGTTAGGATTTAATGACAACTAAATGTTGCTCTGTGATTGGTGAAAAGAGAGGCGTAGCTGTTTTAAAGTTTGCTTGAGTTGCGAGAGTAAAGGTCACAGTTATAAGCTCTCACATTATTAGCCAAAGTGAACAGCTGACTGATTTCAACAGAGCAACTTAGACATTCATTAACATTGTCCCAAAATGTGAAGACAATTAACTGTGAAATCTGTTTGCAGCTTCCTGATCTCTGTTATGGCTTCGGAAGTGACGGAAATCAAATGATTTTGCTTTGGTCTATCTGTGCGAATGGAATACACTGTAGAGTATAACTGTATTATAAAGTAACTTAATACAGTAACTAAATACATTTAAGTGTTTAACAATTTGGTGCTTAAAGATCAATGTAGGAAGAATATTTAGCATTATATATCAACTGGTGGGTTATAACTTTCTCTGTTAATGTTAATGAAAAATAATTGATGTGAGTATCAAGCACGTTCACTTCTTCATTCCCATACCAACACTTTTTTGCTGGGATTTGTCGTGATATGCATCACTGTATACACACAAGGGGTTAATGTAAACACATTACAACTAAGTAACCACTAGAGGGAGCACCAGTGATGTATATATACATAGACAAACAGGAAGGAAATCAGGAGACTCTTCACAGGAATGGCAGGACACAGACAGGCAGCTCAGATGTAACATAGTATAAGTGCTGGAGAGAGAACAAACTCATAGAAATAAAGCATCTACTTTAACTGTAAGACTACGAGCTTTATTCAGACACAAGGAATAATATATGGTACCAGGCGTCATCAGAACGCTTACTAGAAAAGTTACACAAGATGCAAACAAAAAACAAAGAAAAGTACAGCACAGGAACAGGCCCTTTGGCCCTCCAAGCCTGTGCCGACCATGTTGCCCGTCTAAACTAAAATCTTCCACACTTCATGGGCCCATATCCCTCTATTCCCATCCTATTCATGTATTTGTCAAGATGCCCCTTAAATGTCACTATCGTTCCTGCTTCCACCACCTCCTCCGGCAGCAAGTTCCAGGCACCCACTACCCTCTTCATAAAAAACTTGCCTTGTACATCTCCTCTAAACCTTGCCCCTCGCACCTTAAAGCTATGCCCCCGAGTAATTCACCCCTCTATCCTGGGAAAAAGCCTCTGACTATCCATTCTGTCTATGCCCCTCATAATTTTGTAGACCTCTATCAGGTCGCCCCTCAACCTCCGTCGTTCCAGTGAGAACAAACCGAGTTTATTCAACCGCTCCTCATAGCTAATGCCCTCCTTACCAGGCAACATCCTGGTAAATCTCTTCTGCACCCTCTCTAAAGCCTCCACATCCTTCTGGTAGTGTGGCGACTAGAATTGAACACTATACTCCAAGTGTGGCCTAACTAAGGTTCTGTACAGCTGCAATATGACTTTCCAATTCTTATACTCAATGCCCCGGCCAATGAAGGAAACCATGACATGCCTTCTTGACTACCTTCTCCACCTGTTTCTCCCCTTTCAGTGACCTGTGGACTTGTACACCTAGATGTCTCTGACTGTCAATACTCTTGAGGGTTCTACCATTCACTGTATATTCCCTACCTGCGTTAGACCTTCCAAAATGCATTACCTCACATTTGTCCAGATTAAAATCCATCTGCCATCTCTCCGCCCAAGTCTCCAAACGATCTAAATCCTGCTGTATCCTCTGACAGTCCTCATCGCTATCCACAATTCCACCAACCTTTGTGTCGTCTGCAAACGTACTAATCAGACCAGTTACATTTTCCTCCAAATCATTTATATATACTACGAACAGCAAAGGCCCCAGCACCGATCCCTGCGGAACACCACTAGTTACAGCCCTCCAATTAGAAAAGCACCCTTCCATTGCTACTCTCTGCCTTCTATGACTTAGCCAGTTCTGTATCCACCTTGCCAACTCACCCCTGATCCTGTGTGACTTCACCTTTTGTACCAGTCTGCCTTGAGGGACCTTGTCAAAGGCTTTACTGTAGTCCATAAAGACAACATCCACTGCCCTACCTGCATCAATTATCTTTGTGACCTCTTCGAAAAACTCTATCAAGTTAGTTAGACACGACCTCCGTTTCACAAAACCGTGCTGCCTCTCACTAATACGCCCATTTGCTTCCAAATGGGAGTAGATCCTGTCTCGAAGAAGTCTCTCCAGTAGTTTCCCTACCACTGACGTAAGACTCACCGGCCTGTAGTTCCCTAGATTATCCTTGCTACCCTGCTTAAACAAAGGAACAACATTGGCTATTCTCCAGTACTCCAGGACATCACCTGAAGACAGTAGGATCCAAAGATTTTTGTCAAGGCCTCAGCAATTTTCTCTCTCACCTCCTTCAGTATTCTGCGGTAGATCCTGTTGGGCCCTGGGGACTTATCTACCTTAATATTTTTCAAGACGCCCAACACCTCGTCTTTTTGGATCTCAATGTGACCCAGGCTATCTACACACCCTTCTCCAGACTCAACATCCACCAATTCCTTCTCTTTGGTGAATACTGATGCAAAGTATTCATTTAGTACCTCACCCATTTCCTCTGGCTCACACATAGATTCCCTTGCCTATCCTTCAGTGCACCAACCCTTTCCCTGGCTACCCTCTTGCTTTTTATGTTTGTGTAAACAAAGCAAGATCGAAAACAAAAGAAAACCCATACGTGGGGAGACTTCGCTGAGTCGATGAAACTCGTTGGAACTCCACCGCAGCTGAAAACAACTGGTAATTTAAGTCATAGATGGAAAATCTTTAAGCAAATGTTTGAACTATATATTGTAGCTAATGAGCTGAGCATGGCCTCAGAAGATATGAAAATAGCACTTCTACTAGCTGGACATCAAGCTAGATAAATCCATAACTGCTCTAATTACTTGAAAGGTGAAGACTACACCAAATTAGAAGTAATACTTTAAAAATGTGAAGATCACTGTAAAACCAGTAACAATGCTGCTTAAGACATATAATGCTCAGAGACCAAATTGCACAGGGATCGAGTGTTGTGGATCTCAAACAACCATCAGAACAGAAAGGTTAATGCTGGAAATCGTGATTGGCAAGTGCAGATTGCAAGAAAAAAAAAACTACGTTTTTGACCAGAAAAAAGGGCAAAAAAGTTCTTTTCCATGGGCCTGAAGAATTAAAATGGCGTCTGAGCACATTTTAAACTGCCCGGAGAACAAAAGGTGCTTTTCTGGGTCTGCAGATGCGCAGGCAACCGCAACCGCGCATGCGCAATTGAAAAAAGACATTTTGGGCGCAGACCGTTCTTCACATGCGTGGCTCAACCACTAATGAGTCTAGTGAAACCACATCAATTAAAACCTCAACTACTCTTGACAACCTACAAGAAAATGAAATCTTGACGACGTTGACTCCAGAAAAGGAGCACCAAGAGATCAAAGATGAAGCAGATCAACCACAAATGACTCCAGAAGAGGAGCATCAAGGAAACAAAAAAGAGGAATCAAATCCACCACAGATGACCGATGTCGCCAAGATCAATGCAACATAAGATCATTCTCACAATCCTCAAGAAGAAACGCTCAATGAAACAATAGATACCATAAAGGACACTGAAACCAATAAATTTGAAAATGACTCAAATTATCCACACAGAACAATCATTGAGCGCAACAAGAACAACAAAAACAACAAGAAGCAACAACAACATCAAAAACTATAAGAACAACAACAAAAACTACAAGAACAACAACAATAACAAGCATAAGGAAGACAACAACAGCAACAACAATGAAAACACCAAAAGCAGAAACAACAAGCATGACAAAAACAACAACAAGTACAACGAAAAAAAACAAATCAGAAATGACAGGATCAGCAACAATGAAACAACGACTTGTACAACATGGTACAACTCTGCACATGAAGTACAATGCAACAGCACACTCCAAAACAATGACAAGACTACAAACACACCATGGCATGACAACGAACCTGACAAATTCATATTTGCTCCGGAACAAACAAGCACACCAGCTTTCAAGGCAGATGACACATTAAATCGATACCACAAGCACAGAAAAAAGTCCACGTCAGTCAACATCAGTGGTTCGATCATTCGAACACCTTGTGATGATTTGTTGCTAACTTAAAAACAAAAACACGGATGACATTCACAAAGAAGTTACAATATCAATATCACCACATCAACAACAGAAAAAAAAACTCAACCGAACAAATTCATCAAGTTTGGACTGATAATATTTTTAAATTAAGATTGGACTCATAAATATTAATTGGCTTTGTATAATCAACAATATCATCACAAGTTGTACATATCATCATTTATCTACCTGTTTTGTACAATTTTCTTTAACAAAATACAGAAAATATATAAAAAGAGAAAGGGGGATGTAGTGATATGCATCACTGTATATACACAAGGGGTTAATGTAAATACACTACAATGAAGCAACCACTAGAGGGAGCACAAGTGATGTATATATACATAGACAAACAGGAAGTCAGGAGACTTTCACAGGAAAGGCAGCTAGTGAGCAGGACACAGACAGGCAGCTCAGATGTAACATAGTATAAGCGCTGGAGAGAGAACAAACTCATAGAAATAAAGCATCTACTTCAACTTTAAGACTATGAGCTTTATTCAGACACAAGGAATAATACAGGATTGTCAAAAGAGGAAAGTAGAGGTCTGTATCTTAGAATATCTTACCGCTGGGACTTCCGGTGTGCACCATGGAGTGAGTGCTCACACACACGGCAGCTCCTGCTAAGATCACAGAAAATAGCTCTTTTTTAAGCAACATGGAGTGGAATTTTAATGAAAAAGTATAGGTGAATGTTGGAGGAGTATTTTCCCCCAGGAATGATATGTTTCTTGGTTTCCAGTCCCGCAGAAACAGTGTAGGATTTGGCTGGGGCTGCAGCAGAGAGACAAAAGCCTATTCAGCATGCAGGCAGGGGAAGGGCTGTGTTAGAGGCTTCAAGCTGACCTGAGGGCCCTTATGAAAGCTGGATTCTAGCAGCAGAGAGAACAACTGGAAAATATTTCACCAAGAGCTCTTTTAAGGGCCCGAAACGGCGCTGATTTGATTTTTCCCCAGGTGGGAACGCAGCCTCGGCGCTTGGTGGCCGGTGGATGGGCTGGACTAGAAGTGGAGCGACCACAAAATCAACTTTGCAGCAGAAGAAGGTGCGAGGCAAAAGGGACAAGATGGTGATGGGCAGGGAACCGGCAGCGTGGCAGCAGTGGGCGAGGGAGCAGCAGGAGATGCTGCTGCGCTCCTTCCAGGAACTAAAAGCTGAGATCCTGGAGCCGTTGAGGGCATCGCTGGGCAGGCTCGGGGCGACTCAGACGGCTCAGGCTGCGCAGATTCGGGAGCTGCAGCAAAAGGCTTCGGAGAACGAGGACGAACTCCTCGACCTGGCGGTGAAGGTGTAGTCGCACGAGGCGCTTCACAAGAAATGGTTGGCAAGGATGGAGGAGTTGGAGAACCGCTCCCGCCAGAAGAATCTGGGGATTTTGGGCCTCCCAGAGGGACTGGAAGGTTTGGATTTGGGGGCCTACGTGGTCCTGATGCTGAACTCGCTGATGGGTGCGGGGTCGTTCCGGGGACCCCTGGAGCTGGAGAGTGCCCATCGGGTGCTGCTGCAGAAGCCCGGGCCGAACGAGCCACCTAGGGCGGTGCTGGTCCGATTTCAACGCTTGGTCGACCATGAGTGTGTGCTTCGTTGGGCGAAGAGGGAGAGGAGTAGTAAGTGGGAGAATACAGAGATCAGGATTTACCAGGACTGGAGTGCGGAGGTGGCGAAGAGAAGGGCTGGGTTTAACCGGGCGAAGGCAGTGCTCCACAAGAAGGGGGTCAAGTTTGGCCTGTTACAGCCGGCATGCCTGTGGGTCACTTATAAAGACCGCCAACTTTATTTTGACTCCCCGGAGGAGGCCTGGACTTTTGTCCAGGCAGAGAAGCTGGACTTGAACTGAGGACTGGGGGCTGGGGAACGTTGTACGCAGCACGGAGGCTTTGTCCTCCTTGATATCCTTTCGCTCTTTTTGGTTCTATTGGACAACGTTTTTTTTTTTGCTGGCTTGCCTTTTCTACTTTTCGGGACTGTTATCTGTTTACTTGGGTGTTTTATCATATCATGTTGGGCGAGGGAGCAGCAGGAGATGCTGGTTACGGGTTTGAGTGTGGTTCGCGGCCCTGTTGGGCCATGTGCCTGTCTTCCCGCGTTTTGGGTCGGGGTGCGGGGCTTGCGATGGGGGCGCGGGCCTCTCTCCCGCGCTGGAGAAGCAGGGGGCGGGGTCGGCATTGGGGGAATGGTTGGGGGACACTGGGGAGGGTAATTGGGGTGGCGGGAGCAGCCGGGGTCAGCAGGAGTCGGCTGACTTACGGAAGTACAATGACCGGAGTTACGCAGCTAGGGGGGCCCTAGCTTGGGGGAGTGGGGGGATACCGGGTTGCTGCTGGAAGGGCCAAGAAGGAGCTGGAGCGTGCAGAGGGGACCAGGATGGCGGTCTGTCGCTGTGGGGAACGGGCTGAGCGGGGGGCGCGGGCACGTGGCGGACTACAGAAGGGTGATGACTAGTCGACGGGGGAGGGGGGCAGGTGGCCCTCCAATCCGGCTGATCACCTGGAATGTGAGGGGACTGAATGGGCCGGTCAAACAGTCCCGCGTGTTCGCGCACCTGAGGGGGCTGAAGGCGGACGTGGCTATGCTTCAGGAGACGCATCTGAAGGTGGCGGATCAGGTCAGGTTGAGGAAGGGGTGGGTGGGCCAAGTGTTTCATTTGGGGCTGGATGCAAAAAACCTGGGGGTGGCGATCCTGGTGGAGAAGAGGGTGCCGTTTGAGGCGTCGAGTGTGGTGGCAGACAGCGGCAGGAGGTACGTGATGGTGAGCGGCAAGCTGCAAGGGGAGCGGGTGGTGCTGGTCAATGTATATGCCCCGAATTGGGATGATGCGGGTTTCATGCGGCGCATGTTGGGCTGGATTCCAGATTTGGAGGTGGGGGGCCTGATAATGGGGGGGATTTCAACACGGTGCTGGATCCGCCACTGGATCGATCCAGTTCCAGGGCGGGTAGGAGGCCTGCGGCGGCTAAGGTGCTGAGGGGGTTTATGGACCAGATGGGAGGGGTGGATCCTTGGAGGTTCGCGAGGCCGAGGGCCAGGGAATTTTCATACTTCTCCCATGTACATAAGGCCTACTCCTGGATCGACTTCTTTGTTTTGAGTAGGGTGCTGATTGCGGGGGTAGTAGACGCTGAGTACTCGGCAATAGCCATTTCTGACCATGCCCCGCATTGGGTGGACTTCGAGCTGGGGGAGGAGAGGGACCAGCGCCTGTTATGGCGCTTGGAGGTGGGGATGCTGGCAGACGAGGATGTGAGGGGGCGGGTTCAAGGATGCATCGAGAGGTACCTGGAGGCCAACGATAATGGGGAGGTCCGAGTGGGGACGGTCTGGGAGGCGCTGAAGGTGATGGTTCAGGGGGAGTTGATCTCCATTCGAGCCCACAGGGAGAGAGGGGAGCTGAGGGAAATGGAGAGATTGGTGGGGGAGATGGTGAGCGTGGACAGGAGGTACGCGGAGGTCCCGGAGGAGGGATTTCTGAGGGAGCGGCGCAGCCTTCGTGCTGAGTTCGACTTGTTGACCACCAGAAAGGCGGAGGCTCAATGGAGAAAGGCTCAGGGTGCGGTGTACGAGTATGGGGAGAAGGCGAGTAGGATGCTGGCACGCCAGCTCCGTAAGCGGGATGCGGCTAGGGAGATTGGTGGAGTTAAGGACCAGGGAGGAAATGTGGTGCGGAGCGGGGTAGATATTAATGGGGTCTTCAGGGACTTTTATGAGAGACTATATCGGTCCGAACCTCCGGCGGAGAAGGGGGGGATGGGGTGCTTTTTGGACCCGCTGAGATTCCCGAGGGTGGAGGTGGGACGGGTGGAGGGTCTGGGGGCGTCAGTTGAGCTTGAGGAGCTGGTTAAAGGGATAGGGAACATGCAGTCGGGGAAGGCGCCGGGGCCAGATGGGTTCCCGGTTGAATTTCACAAGGCGTATGCAGACCTGCTGGACTCCCTGTTGGTTAGGACCTTCAACGAGGCGAGGGAGGGGGGTCTTTGCCCCTGACGATGTCTCGGGCGTGATCTCCTTGATCCTTAAGCGAGACAGGGATCCCTGCAGTGTGGGTCATACAGGCCGATCTCACTCCTGAATGTGGATGCCAAGTTGTTGGCAAAGATCTTAGCCACGAGGATAGAAGATTGTGTGCCGCAGGTTATCCACGAGGATCAAATGGGGTTTGTGAAGGGGAGGCAGCTGAACGTTATTATGATGCCGGCGGTGGAAGGGGAGGTGGAGATAGTGGTGACGCTAGATGCGGAGAAGGCCTTTGATAAGGTCGAGTGGGGATACGTGTGGGAGGTGCTGGAAAGGTTTGGGTTTGGAGAGGGGTTTGTCAGTTGGGTGAGGCTGTTGTATGAGGCCCCGATGGCGAGTGTGGCCACGAATAAGAGGAGGTCGGAGTATTTTCGACTATACCGAGGGACGAGGCAGGGGTGTCCCCTGACCCCCCTACTTTTTGCGCTGGCAATTGAACCCCTGGCTATGGCGCTGAGGGAGTCGGGGGATTGGAGGGGGCTGGTCCGGGCTGGGGAGGAGCACCGAGTGTCGCTCTATGTGGATGACCTATTGTTGTATGTGGCGGACCCGGTGGGGGGAATGCTGGTGGTGATGGGGATTCTCCGGAAATTTGGGGATTTCTCAGGATATAAGCTTAACTTTGGGAAAAGCGAGCTGTTTGTGGTACACCCGGGGGACCAGGAGGGGGGGATTGGGAGGCTCCCACTGAAATTGGCGGAGAGGAGCTTCAGGTACTTGGGGGTTCAGGTGGCCAGGAGCTGGGGGCCTTGCATAAGCTTAACCTCACAAGGCTGGTGGAGCAAATGGAGGAGGAGTTTAAGAGGTGGGACATGCTGCCACTGTCTTTGGCGGGTAGGGTGCAGTCAGTCAAGGTGACGGTGCTCCCGAGGTTTCTGTTCCTGTTCCAGTACCTCCCCATCCTTATCCCGAAGGCCTTTTTTAGGTGGGTTAACAGGAGCATTACGCGGTTTGTGTGGGCACACGGGACTCCAAGGGTGAGACGGGTGTTCTTGGAGGGGGCAGGGATGGGGTGGGGGGGGGGGGTTGGCGTTGCCCAACCTCTGTGGGTATTATTGGGCTGCCAACGCAGCTATGGTGCGTAAGTGGCTAATGGACGGGGAGGGGGCGGCATGGAAGAGGCTGGAGATGGCATCCTGTGTGGGTACGAGCCTGGAAGCGCTTGCAACGGCGCCGCTGCCACTCCCTCCGATGAGGTATACCACGAGCCCGGTGCTGGCAGCTACCCTCAAGATTTGGGGGCAATGGAGGCAGCACAGGGAGGAGGTAGGGGCCTCGATGGGGTCCCCGATACGGGGGAACCACCGGTTTGTTCCGGGGAGAATTGATGGCGGGTGACCAGAACAGTTTGTGGTATTTTGCTGTGGCCTAGCTGGTGCATTATACAGATCTACCATAACCTCCTGTCTCATGTATTAAATCCTCAGCCAATAAATGCAAATATAATTTCTGCATTTGTGACCTAGCCAGCTACTGTCAGGAATCTCTCTCCCCCTGGATACGTTTCAATGTCCCTCTGTATCTCTACGCTTTTCAGAACTCTGACAGTTATTGTCTATTCCTTTGCCTTGTTTGTCATCCTCTGATGCATTGCCTCAAACCTCTTCAGACTGAATTCCATTTATCACTTTTCAACTCACTTGACTAGTCTATTGGTACCTTCCTGCAGTCTACAGCTTTCTTCCTTACTATCATTGGTGGTGATCTTCCAGGGATCACTGGAGACAGGGAGGGTGCCAGAGGATTGGAAAATGGCTAATGTAACATCTTTGTTCAAGAAGGAAGGGAGGCAGAAGACAGGAAATTATAAGCTGGTTAGCCTGACTTTAGCTGTTTGTACAATTTTAGGCCAGGATTCTCTAAAAAAAGCAGCTAAGTGTTGACGCCGCCTCTTGGCCCAGCAATTCTGTTGCCCACAGGAGGCCAGCATGGTGCCAGAGTGCTCTGCGCTGCTCCAGCTGCCGTACGCGGCCCTGCACTGCTCGCCACGGGTCCGTGCATGCGCGTTGCGACCGCTTCTGTGCCGGCGCCGCGCAACATGGCGGAGCCACACAGCAGGCCTGGCACGGAAGAAGGTAGGTCCCCCACCCCAGATCGCGCGTGCCCGCTGATCGGTGGTCCCCGATCGCGGGCCAGACCGTTCTGGAGGGCCCCCCGGAGACTGATCCTCCCACGAGGACGGCCACCGCAGCCACGATGCCGAGCTCCCGCCAGGTGGAACCATACGTAAACCACGCCGACGGGCACTCGGCCAGTCGGCCGTGGAGAATTGCCACGGGGGGCCTCTTTCAACAGTTCCCGACATGGGCCACGTCGACTGTGCGTGCGCGACTGCCGCCAATTCTCCGGTCGCCGGAGAATTGTGTCCCGCCATGGTACACAATCGCAGATCTGAGGCACCATTCTCGCCCCCGCGCCAGCGCCATTTCGCGTGGAGGCTCGGAGAATCCCGACCTTAGAGTCTATTATTAAGGATGAGATTGTGGAGTTCTTAGAAGTGCATGGTAAAATAGGACTGAGTCAGCACAGATTCGTCACTGGCAAGTCATGCCTGACAAATCTGTTAGAATTCTTTGTGCTGGTAACAAGGAAGTTAGAAAATGGAGAACCAGTGGACCTGATCTATTTGGATTTCCAGAAGGCCTTTGACAAGGTACTGTACTGGAAACTACTAAATAAGATAAGAGCCCATGGTCGTAGGGGCAAGGTACTGCCATGGATAGAGATTGGCTGACTGGCAGAAGGCAAAGAGTGGGGATAATGGGGTCCTTTTCAGGATGGCAGCTGGTGACTAGTGGTGTTCCACGGGATTCAGTGTTGGGACCACAGCTATCCACGATATACAAAAGGCTTCATAAATCAGAAAAGCAAAGAGACTTAGGAGTCCTGGTTCAGGATTCTTTTACGGTTAACATGCAGGTTTAGTTGGCATCTAGGAAGGCAAATGCAATGTTAGCATTCATGCCGAGAAGGCTAGAATAGAAGACCAGGAATATACTTCTGAGGCTGTATAGGGCTCTGGTCAGACCCCATTTGGAGTATTGTGAGCAGTTTTGGGCCCCCTATCTAAGGAAGGATGTTCTGGCCTCCAGAGGAGGTTCACAAGAATGACCTCCAGAATGAAGAGCTTGTCATATGAAGAAGGGTGAGGACTCTGGGTCTGTACTCAATGGAGTTTAGAAGGATGAGGGAGGATCTTATTGAAACTTACAGAATACTGAGAGGTCTAGATAGGGTGGATGTGGAGAAGATGTTTCCACTAGTAGGAGAAATTAAAACATGAGGGCACATCAACAGACTGTAGGGGCAATCCTTTAAAACAGAGATGAGGAATTTCTTCAGCCAGAGGGTGGTGAATCTGTGGGAATCTTGGCCGCCGAAGGCCGTGGAGGTCAAGTCTTGGAGTGTCTTTTAGACAGAGATGGATAGGTTCTTAATTAATAAAGGGATCCGGGGTTATGCGGAGAAGGCAGGAGAATAGGGATGAGAAACATATCAACCATGATTGAATGGCGGAGCAGACTCGATGGATCGAGTGGTCTAATTCTACTCCTAACGCTTATGGTCTTATTAACTATACAAACAGTTTTCATATCATCTGCAAGCCTTTTAATAACCTCTATGTTTAAATCTAAATCACTGATATATACCATGAACAATAAGGCACCCTGTACTGAACCCTACTGAACCCCACCAGAAACAGCACTCCAGTCACAAAGACACTTGTCAACCATAACCTTTCGTTTCTTGCCACTGGGATAATTTTGGATCAAACTTGCCTTTTTCTTTGGATTCCATGGGCTAGATTTTTCTGGCATTGATGAGATTCCGTGGCTTATCCCAAATGGCACTGGGAACCCAGATCCGTTTCAGACCAATCTTATTTTGGCTAGTATGGAAACAGGGATGGAATGTAACTCGTGAATGGGGGAACCCGAACTCAGCAAAGCCATTTGAACTGATTGCTGAGTTGAAATTGACTCCATTTTCGCTGAAGAGGGCCTTAGCTCAGTGTGTGAATAACAATTTTTTAGAGTAGACATTTAAGCTCGTAAAGGGTGGATAAGGCCTCTGGAACCGACAAGCTGTCAAGTTTATTAATGGCCTGGCCTTTCAATTTTGAGAAAAGGCATCTGTCTGTGGCTGTGAATATAAACAAAATCTGTACTTGCAGTTTCAATAAACGATAATTGACATAACCCAAAGTGCTATCATTATGAACCTGTCATTATCACACTGGGGGACTGTAATTTCACAATTTGACTGATAGCTCCAAGACGTCATTAAAGGGTTGGCTGACTTTGATGTGGGATTAAGAGTACAAACATTTGTTTGTATAAGGAATTAATGGGCTTTTATGAATGAGAATGTTTTAGTATAATGAAGTCTTGAACATATATAGGTACTTCAAATTTTATTTTATCTCAACATGATTCCTGTGGTCTTCTCATGGTAGATACTGGGCGAGTTTGCATTGAGGGTGGTGGGGGGGGCATGTGTTGGCATGAGTTCACACCAAGTGGGCATTGGGATTTAAGGGCCCATGGAAATGCCTGTGGGGAGGGGGGGGGGCATTGAGTTGGCATGGAAAGCATGTTTGGACATTGGGCATGGAGAATGGGTGAGGGGGTGATATTGGGTGGGACTAGAGGGCTTAATATTAACAACATAGCTGGGATGAAATCCCAGAGACCAGTCCACCTTGGTGCTTGGCGGCCCACTGACTGCCACTGATCTGCGCCCGGAAGGGTTGGCACACCCAACTTACCCGCACCCTCACTGGAATAACGATCCTGTCGTTCAGGGCACTTCAAGGTTGGTTCAGTGAACGGGAGAATTTCCTAAGTAAACCTGCCTGTGACTTTGTGATTTCCTGACCAATCTACCCCATGGAATCTTGTCAAAAGCTTGCTAAAATCCTTGTAGACTACAACAAACGCACTACCCTCATTAACCTTCCTTGTTACCTCCTCAAAAAATTAAACCAAGTCAGTCAGACACGAACTTCCCGTAACAATTCCACATGATTAATCCATGCCCCTGTAAATGAAAATTTGTACTGTCTCAGATTTTTTTTCAGCAATTGGCCCACCACAGCAGCAGCTGGGCTCAATGCCTCTAATTACCCAGAACTTATTTGTCTCTTTTTAAATAATGATAACCAGAGAGAATTGGAAAATGATAGTCTGGGCCTTTGCTTGTTTCTCCCTTGCTTTGCTTAGCAACCTGAGATACTTCATATGGAACTGGTCACTTATCCACTTTCAGGGATGCTAAACCCCTAATATTTCCTCCCTCACTATGTTTATCCCATTTGCTATTTCAGCCACCTCCTCCTTAACTACAATGTCTGTTTTGTCCTTCTCTTTTGTTATTGTCTGGTAATGATTATATAAATGATCATGTGCAGAATGAAAACCAAGCTTTTGTCAACACGCTTGTTTGCTTTACCAAAGTTGGCAGGCTTTTGAAATTTGAGTAATAATTAAAGATCAATCAGTGTGGGCCATTCGTTTCCAGTGTTTTGTTTCATTGTCAGAGTTTGGATCAAAGTTGCTTGGGTGTCGGTTTCCAGCAAATTCCTGCTTTAATGGTGATCCATTACAGAGCTTCAAAAGGTAGATGTACAAGAGATTTTGCATTCATAGTTTTTGTGTCCCAAATTGAGTAGAGGTCAATTCAGAAATGGCCAGGACTGAATAGGAAGTATAACTTGACCAGTGGGATATGTCCTCCCAAACAGTTGGCTATTAAAGTGGTCCAGAAGAGTGCTACAGACATGGATGTGAGTGTTGGAACCTCATCACTATAGTCCAAGGATTTTGGCTCTGAGACACCCATTGAATTAATTAGCTGTAAACTGCCCTCCCAGAGATCTCTTGGGATTGCTGGAGAGCTTGAAAGCTATGACCCTGCAACCACAAAAAGATAGGCATGCAGGAATTCTCAGGATACCTGGGGAAAGGGTATGATAAATTTTCCCTCTAGAAGTACAAACACCAAAATATCATAAAGGGTGGTTGTTAAGAGATAAGGAATACCCATTTCAAACTTGACTGGTGACACTCATCAAAAACCTGACCAATGCAGTCCAACAATGGGTGCCATATGGCCACCAGATATATGATTAACAGGCCATTGGCTTGCTGAGCAGGTGCTTCAGGTGCCTGCACAAATCTGGAGGTATCCTTCGTTATGTACAAACCAGGGTATCCAGACTGGTCATGGTGTGCAGTACTTTGCATATCATTGAGCAGCAGCAAAGTTTGGAACTGCAGTAGGAACATTTTGCAGAGCTGAGTTCCTTGTTGCAGCCTGGCCCCCATTGTACAAGCACTTACAAAGTGTGGTGTGGTTGCAGAGTGGAACCATCCACCACGTGTAGTGGGTATAGCCCTTGTCTCTGTGCAGTCACCTCTCTGATTTGATGTAGCAGATTGCTGGAACTGTGGACTGGCGTAGGATGAAAGCTGCTGCCAGAATAGTGGCCTTTAACTGGCATGATATTCTGGATGTGACTGCAAACCAATTGACTGTGTAGTAGGTGGCATCCTCCATGGTTTCACTACGTTTTCCCATTGAGATGTGGCACCTGCAAGGCCACATGTGAGCTGCTGATGGCTCCCTACAACCCACAGGGAATCTTGCAAATGCCTGCTTATCCTGCTTCTCTCTTTGTTGAAAGAAAACATTGAAGTTCCCTTTCCTGGTGCACAGAACATACGAGACCTTCCGGATACAACAATGGATCATGAACTATTTCAACCTGGAAGGACCTGCTGGCTTAAAAATGGTGGGACGCTGTCACTATAATGGCCATTGGAAGTGCCATCCTCGCACTGAGTTGAGACTGAAAGTCTGTTTACAAGAGGAAGCACGTTTCAGTGACCACAGGAAAGTTTCTGGAAGCGGGAAGAGGAGAAGGGTTCACACGAGGAGGCCATATCTTCCTAAGGTGTTCGGGAAGCACTCTACCTGCCTGAACTTCAGGGTAGAGCAGTATGTTTGATGTAGACACTTTAAGGAGGTGATCACCAAAATCTGCCACCTGCTGCAGCCAGAGCAGGTGAGGCCAAGATTGCTGTTGGCAGTTAAGATGACTGTGGTCATGAATCTTGGTGTGACTGGCTCCTTCCAGGCTGGAGCAGGTGATATTTTCTACATCTCTCAGTTTGCTGTTCACTGTTGCATTAGGGAGAGAACTGAGATTCTGTCTTCCAAGGGAGGTGAATACATTTATTCTTTCTTAACAGAGAGCGAAGCAGATGGAGTGAACATATGGCTTTGTGAGGTTTGGAGGATTCCCCACGGTGCCAGTTATCAGTGACTGCATGTATGTTGTTTTGCAGGTGCCTCTGTCGCCTGTAAGGTGCACTGCAACCAGAAAGGATACCACACCCTCAACCTTGGGCTGGTGAGTGACCCTTTGTGACATATGAAGCAAACCAATGCCCTGTAACCTTGCATCTTAAACTAATTTTGTAAGTCAAACCATGCCACATTATACACAAAAGTTAATTCACATTTCAATGTGCATTCTCTGGATTCATCCTCTTGGCCAAAACCCTGAAATAAGAGCCACCACCATTAAGATGAGCAACATAAAGACCATGATTGAAAGGCTGAATGGCCTTATTCTGCTCCTTTATCTTTAGGTCTTATGGCCTAAACCTTTCCAAACAATTTTTCCAACAACACTTCCAATGAAACATAATCAATCTAATCATCCTCGTGCATTGCCTTAGTGCCTGTCCTACATGAAAAAAATGAAATGAAATAAAAATCGCTTATTGTTACAAGTAGGCTTCAAATTAACTTACTGTGAAAAGCCCTGAGTCAAAACATTCCGCGCCTGTTCGGGGAGGCTGATACGGGAATTGAACCATGCTGCTGGCCTGCCTTGGTCTTAAAAGCCAGCTCTTTAGCCCTGTGCTAAACCAGCTCCTACATACACCTTTACCTGCTAGTGCTCCTCTGCAGTTCTGTCCCAGTGGCTGTGCAGTATGACTAGTGGAAGACTTTCACTGGGGGGAGATTTTAGCTGACCTTACAGAATCATTACTGCACAGAAAGAGACCATTCAGCCCATTGTGTCTGCACCAGCTCTCCAGATGAGCAATTCACTTGGTTCCACGCTCCTGCCTTTTCCCCTGAAACCTGCACATTCTTCCTGTTCAGATAATTATGAAATTTCCCTTTGAATACTTGAGTTGAATCTGCCTCCAACATATTCTCTGTCAGTGCATTCCAGACCTTAACCACTTGCTGCGCGAGAAGGTTTTTCCTCATGTCACTTTTATAAAAACATTCAGTAGGCATGGTTCTAGAAGGTTCAGTATTGGACTCCAGAAGTGAGAACAAATCCGGGCTGGATGGCTGACAGGCATCAGCAAGGGCACTGCCAGCTTGGCAAAAGTGGCAAGAAGTATGCTGTACCCTCAGAGAAAACAACAGGTTCATGCTCCAAAGACTCCACAGAACCACTGCCATTCCTCCAGGGCAGTGTCTTAGCAATCCTAGTAATCTGTTGGGTGGATTGCTGTGAGCGTCTACTTGTCTTTTCAAATACTGGTATCGACAGTCGTGTTGTCAGCGATGTGAGACTACATGGTGCCAAGCTAGGTTTGCATGGCAACAAGTAAACATTACATGATCACAGTCTGAGCTTCCTCTGCAAGCATTGGGATGTTGGATGACTTTTATCTGTGCCTGCAATGAAAGCTGAGATATTAATCATCAGATGCTGCATCATGGTTGGATCTGTTAGTGTTGTTTGGCCATCACTTCTGAAGTGGAAAGGATTAGTTCCAAGCCCTAGGCCACGTTAGAGCCCAATGCCCCCCATGCTCTTTGACAGGGAGAGCAGGCTGTCTGCTCAATCTGCCAATGCACCAAGTGTTTTGGGTTGCTGCCTCATCAGAATCCTCAGCTGAATCTTCTACCGCAGAACTTGCCTCAAATCTTCCTTTCCAGTGGGCTGGCACATAATGATGTGACCATCAATTCACTCGGAATACGATTGGAAGTAAACTGTGGTTTTAATAGTCTTACAACTGAGCCTGCCTGCGACCAGAGGAACTGAGAGCAGGCTTAAGGTTGCAGCACTTTATACTTCCGGTAGTGGGAGGCGCCATGGGCGGAGCCAAGAGTGGAGCCCTGTACAAGCTCCTCATCTCCCCCTATGGGCAGAGCCGCGCAACGACTCACATACAGAGCCCACAGGGACATAATACAATGCAATGCAATACAGTGTGAATTACAATACAGTATGAATTCACCACACATATGTTATCCTTCCCACCAGCCGGGCTGCAGCCCACTTGTGTTCAGTGTGTCATCACTTGTAAATTCTGCCTCCAGAATACGTTCCAAGAATTCTGCAGCCCCCATAACTGAGTTGTGTCAGATCAAGTGGTGGTATTACTTCCTCAGAGGACTGCTCTTCCTCTGGGCCTTTAGCTTCAGGTACTATTGGCTAATTAGGTAGTAGTTCTTTGGTATCAGAAAGCATTAATTCACAAGGGGAAAGTAGAACTAAGTGAAGTGGGCTGTGGGGGTGGGGGGGGGAGTGGGTGATAAGAGGTGAATTCTCACACCAATTGAAACGGTAAACCATACCAGATTGTGTGAAAATATATATGTTGCGCAACGTGCCATCCTAGGTGACTTCAGTGATGTTGCTGACCACAGCCTTAGTTACAAACCCTCCAATTATTCCCACCATGAGTCATGGTTGATATACATTGTGGTTAGGTGAGTGAAAGGATGATTGGAGTACTGTGTGAGGCTAGTGTATCATTTGGTAGAAATTGTCATGTAAGGTTTTGACCACTCATGTGAGCTCATTAAACTTCATGCAGCACTGCATCCATGTTCTCAGTCATGCCGACTGTTGGCATTATCTGTGATGTTCACTTGCTTCCAGTCCTTCTAAGCAATTGGTTGCAGAACATTCTGGTCCCCAGGGGGGAAGTGAACCTCTCTCCTCAGGTTCACGTCTTCGACCAGTGACTCCAGCATGGATTCCGGGGCCACCTCCCCATGTCTGTGGTGCCATTTTGTGTCCTTTCTCAAGCTCTTCCAACATTGTCCAGTCACTTGCAGCATCTACTACAGTCTGGATAACTCTCAACTTCAAAAGGGACAAGCTGGCCTTAATTAGTACTAGCCTTGCACAAACTTGGCCTCCTGTTGAAGTGTGCAGCCAATCATCAGGGTGCTTAGCATGCCACAATCATGGCAATGAGCAGGCAGCTCTGACATGGGAAAACCGCACATCATGATCCCCTGTCCGATTTTGGGGGCTATCCGATTTAACACGCAGGCTTCATCACAGCAAGCCAGCCTATAAGAGAAGGGAATATGAAAAGGCAATAGGTTGCTCTAGAGCATGGTTTGTACAACAAAGCTATAGCTCAGGAAAAGCAATGATATGAACTAACGGTATTGTAGGAAAATAAATGAAGAGACACACCTCTATCGAGCAAACAATGCAAAGGGCTAAAGGTCAATAATCTCATGTGCGGCATCCAGAAGTGGACTGTTGCAAAAAATGGTATTAAAAGAGATGCACTGTTTTAGTTTGCTTTGCAAAGATTGGGGACGAGATTCTCTGTCGGCCGATGCCAAAGTCTGGAAAGGCGATTGGGCGGAGAATCGGTTGTAAGGCCAACGTTGTGGCCACACTGGATGCCTGCCAGGATGCCATGCTCCAGTGCCTCGACAGAGGCGTCAGTACTTTCTACTCTGTACATACAGTAAACGGCGTTGGAGTATAATTAGGTATTCCCCGGGGCCTCCGCGATACTCCGCCTTGGACAGGAGGAATTACCGACGGCGCGGTTCACTTGTGGCTTCATAAATCGGGAAACAGGCACTGTGCCTGCTGAGGGAAAGAAAGGGGATATAGAAAGTGTCCAACACCGCCATTGTGTGCTGACAGTTGTGCTACTGGTCGGGGTTGGGGGGGGGTGGGGGGGGGGGGACTTCTGCCAGGGCTTGGGGAGGCCAGGAGGTGCGCTGTGAATGGGCACAAAACACCATTGCCACAGCCTGCAAGGCAGCCATGTGGCTTCACATGCCGCTGACTTCCCACTGTGAACTTAGTGCCAAGGGTCGTATGGGTGACCCCTCAGGTATTCAGGCCCCAGTTGGCCCATCAACGGAATGGGCACGCTCCAGCGCAACCAGTGCCATCTTTTTTGCTGGGATGAGTGTGTGTGGGGAGTGAAGTGCAGCTTGTCAGCCCCTCAAGTACCAATCCCGAGCCCAGTGACTCTAACACTGATTTTCATTGGAATCAATTGTGCTCCATGTTGCCCTGGTGCGAGCACATTAACGGTTAATTAATTGCTCTGGGAACGGCACCACTTTTGCTGTAGTAGAACACCACTGATTCAGTCCCGGCGTCAACACTTAGTTTCTGAAATGGAGAGATCCACCGCCGATAACTTCATTGCAGTGTTAATGTAGGCCTACTGTCGACAATAAAGATTATTATTACTAAGATGCGTGAATAGGTTTGGATAAGCTATTCTCACAAGTAACGTCTGGACGTTCCTGCATAGATGATTCCAGATGCGATGCTAAATGTATTATTTTAAATACAAGGTTTAAGATGAATAGTTTGAAGCAAGAATAAATTATGCGAATTCTCAAAGATAATACTGTAACTAGCTTTACAAATCTGTTAAAAATATGAGTGATGAATAATCCAACAATTGCATCTCAGGCTGTTGGGTGAACTTTGGTTGAAGAGCATCAGACCACAGATTTGAGACCACACTTTGAGTTGAAGGATGCCTGTGATGTATTGAATCCATACATAAATACTATGAAATTTCTTGCCAGTTATGCTTCACTGTCTGCTGGAGCAGTCCGTCTCCAGCATATGAAAAATCATTGGAGAGAATTTGCTGTTCTTCCCAGCAAAGGGTGTAAACTCCTGGAGCACCTACAGAGGGCGCCCCATGAATGAAGCCTCTCAAACAATGTCTGTTTTCCGCAAGGTGTCCTGAACTTCTACAATGAGTGCATTGGGCACCCACATTGAAGACCTTAGACACGGGTGTTTTCAGCTCAGATTGAGATCATTTGTTTCATCTTCCCACCATTCACTGGTCCATCAGAGAATATTCTCAACAAAAAGTGGCGTGTCTAACTGACCTTCATAGGTTTTGTGAGGGCCACGAAGAATCCAGCACGATTTTTCAGGATACAAAGAAATAACATTTATTTACAATAACATATATATACACAGCAGCAGTAACTTCCTTTGCTGCTCACTCCTCTCTCTCTGCTGGTTCCAAACTGGCCAGCTTTATTTATGCAGGGAGTCTGCTAATGATTTCTCCGCCCCCTCATTGGGGAAGCTCATACTCCCAAAGGATTGTGGGATTGTCATTAGTCCCCAGCCAATGGTAAGCAGGCAGGTTATAACATCCCTCCCCCCCCCAAATTCAAAGAATCCATTGAAGATCCTGGCGAAGGAGGGCGTCAGACTCGTTTTGCCGCAGGCCGGACACCATTTGCATGAGGCGCTGGATCGGGAGGCGTGTAATGAGATGGAGACTGGCGCTTCCGTGATGAACGGCGTAACGGTTGTACATCCACGGCCCGTGGGCCCGAGGATTCCCCCTCTGAGGTGTCTTGTGTCTCCATCTCGGAGTCAGAGTCTGCTGCCTCCGTCATCTCGGCGTCTTTATCTCCACGTAGTTTTGTCACGACCAGCGCAGGTTTTGAGTGAGGCACCAGAGGAAGATTGTGAGGAATACTTTCCATTGTGTCTGGTCTCTGTGGCTGTAGAAATGAGCTCCTGGGGCGGGGAATCTTTGGAAGGAATAGTCTTCTGGACCGAACGTGGTCTACATGCTTGCGCTGGAGACAACCCTGGGCTTGCACCTGGTAAGAGATAGGGCCCATTGGGCGAAAGATTATGGCAGGGACCCACTCGGCACCACCAGCAAAATTCCGAACGAACACTGGGTCACCGGGCGTAAACTGCCGAATCGGCCGATGCCGAGAAAAACCATGTCCCTGCCGTTCTTGTGTGCGGCGTACTTTTGCGCCAATGTCTGGGAAAACCATGCTAAGGTGGGTGCGAAGTCTCCGGCCCATTAGTAGTTCTGAGGGAGCTACCCCAGTCGCTGCATGGGGGGTGGGGGGGGGGGGGGGGGGGGGGGGGGTGGTCCTATATGAAAACAAAAAATGAGCCAGTCTCGTGTCCATCGACCCGGAAGACTGCTTCTTTAGGCCTCGTTTGAATGTCTGCACTGCGCGCTCCGCCAACCCATTTGAAGCCGGGTAGTAAGGGGCAGTGCGGATATGGTGTATGCTGTTCATCTTCATGAACCTCGCAAACTCCTCACTTGTGAACGGACTGCCGTTGTCTGTGACCAGCACCTTGGGGAGGCCATGCGTACCGAAAGACAAATGCATCTTCTTGATTGTTGCGCAGGGTGTTGTGCCTACCGTCTTATGCACCTCTAGCCATTTAGACTGGGCGTCGATTAATAGAAGGAACATGGATCCTTGAAAAGGGCCGGCAAAATCCGCATGCAAGCGCGCCCAAGGCCGCCCTGGCCATTCCCAGTGATGGAGGGGCCCGGCCGGCGGAAGCCTCTGATGCTCCTGGCAAATGGAGCAGTTTTGGGCCACCTTCTCAATGTCGGTGTCGAGGCCTGGCCACCAGACATAACTCTGGGCCAACATTTTCATTTTGGTCACACCCGGATGCCCATTGTGCAAGTCTCTCAGTATCAGCTCCTGTCCTTTTTCCGGGACAATCACACGCGTCCTCCACAAAAGGATGCCGTCTTCCACGCTATATTCTGGCAGCTTGGAGGAAAATGCCCGCAACTCGCCTGGGAGCTGTCTATGCTGCCCACCATACAGGATTATGTGCCGAACCTTTGACAGGACTGGCTCCGTCTGGGTCCACTCACGGATCTGTGATGCCTGACAGGCAAGGAGTCCATTAAATTTAGGGTTGTAACCACCTCACCGGTCATGGGGGTCGACATGGGGCCGGTCGATAAAGGCAATCGGCTCAGTGCGTCGGCATTCCCTATCTGGGTTCCTGGTTTGTGTTCCAGAGAATACTCGTAGGCAGCGAGCAACAAAGCCCAGCGATGGATCCGTGCGGAAGCGATGGGCAGTATTGGGTTATGCTCTCGGAAAAGTCCCAGCAGAGGCTTATGATCAGTCACGATAGTGAAGTGGTGGCCATACACGTACTAGTGGAAGCGTTTCACCGCAATGACCATCGCCAGGCCCTCCTTCTGGATCTGCGCATACTTCTTTTCTGCTGCAATCAATGTGCAGGAGGCGAAAGCTATCGGCCGCTCGGCCCCGTTCTCCATCTTGTGAGACAGGACGGCCCCAATACCATACGGGGATGGATCACACATGATGAGGAAAGGCTTTCCAGGATCATAGTGGGTTAGTAACCCAGACAACGACAATTGTTGTTTTACCCGCTGGAAAGCGATTTCTTGCGGCTGACCCCAAACCCAGATGTGATTCTTCTTTTGCAGAAGGTGCAACGGGGCCAGCGTAGTTGCCAAATTGGGGAGGAACGTCCCGTAATAGTTTTCGAGGCTGAGAAAAGAACAAAGATGCGAAGTGTCAGTCGGGGCGGGGGCCTGTTGAATTGCACGCACCTTCTCTGCGATGGGGTGCAAACCTTCACGGTCCACCCGATAACCCAGGCAGACTACTTCCTTCGCCTGAAAAACGCACTTTGTGCGACGGAAACGGACTCCAGCCTCCGAAAAGCGTCTAAGGACAGCTTCCAAATTTTCCAAATGTTCCTACGTCCCTATAATCAAACCGTTGTCTAAGCAGACAGCGACACACGGTAAACCTCTCAAGATGCCCTCCATGACGCGTTGAAAAATAGTGCAGGCAGAGGATACCCCAAAGGGCAACCGTGTATATTCATACAGGCCCCGGTGTGTATTAATTGTTACATATGGCCGGGAGGCAGGGTCCAGCTCCAACTGTAGGTGGCTTGACTCAGATCTAATTTTGTGAACGAGAGTCTGCCTGCAAGCTTCGCGTCAAGATCTTCTATGCGAGGCATTGGGTATCGGTCGAGCCGGGAAGCCGTATTCACTGTAAGTTTATAGTCGCTACACAAGCGAACGGTGGCATCTGGCTTCATTACAGGTACAATTGGTGCTGCCCAGTCAGCGAAACAGACGGGCCTGATAATACCCAAGGACTCCAAACGAGTGAGCTTCCCTTCTACCTTCTCGAGCAAGGTGTAAGGCACCGGGCATGGCCAGAAATATTGCGGCGTGGCTCCTGGTTCGACTTGGATACGGGCTACGACCCTTTTTATATTCCCCAAACCAGGCTAGAATACATCTGGGTACCGTCCCAGTACCTCCATCAAACCTCCAGAACCTCCAGAAACTGTTTGGAGGATGTGCTGCCACTGCAGCCGCAAATGGCGCAACCAGTCCCGACCCAACAGACTGGGCCCGTGGCCACGCACCACGATAAGTGGGAAATGCCCCTCCTGGAGTCCATAAACAACAGGAGTCATCGTAGTTCCTGCAATGTCCAATGGTTCCCCCATGTAGGTGGCCATGCACCTCCATTCCCTGTAGCTCCTGCACTCCCCGTTCTGCGCTCTCTCGGGACAATACTATTTGAATGTCCAGTTGAAAAGTCAACGTTGGCTCGGCTAACAACTTTCTTTGTGTGGCCGCATTGTTAATACCACAAACCAAATGGTCGCGTAACATTCCTGAAAAGGTCTCACCATAGTCACAGTACTCCGCAATCCTGCGTAGCCTGGATAGAAACTCGGCAAGGGATTCTCCTGGGGTCCTCTCAGCGGTATTAAACCAGTAACGCTGGACTATCGTCGACGGAGTTGGGTTAAAATGTTGCCCCACTAAAGTCACAAGTTCATCAAACGTTTTGCTGTCCGGCGCAGCTGGGTACGTAAGGCTCCTAATCACCCCAAACGTATGCGGGCCGCAGGCGGTGAGCAAAATGACCACCTGGTGCTCGTTTTCGGTGATGCTGTTTGCCCGGAAATAGTAACACATCCGTTGTGCGTACTGGTTCCAACTTTCCAGCGCAGCATCAAAAACATCCAAATGTCCATACAGAGGCATGGTGTAATAGAAAAAAAACCTCCAACCTGTCTCCAACAAAATTCCAGAGAGGTGGCTGTGGTGAATTATAAATACTAATAATCCACACTGTATTGTACAACATGTGTTGAGCCTGTACCTCATATTAGATAACGTGTAGTTGTGTGGCTCTACCCATAGGGGGAGATGAGGAGCTTGTACTGGGCTCCACCCTTGGCTCCGCCCATGGCTCCACCCATGGCTCCTTCCCTTAACCGGAAGTATAAAGGTTGATGTTGTGAGCCTGCCTGCTAGTTCATCTGGAGTTCATCTAGTCACAGGCAGCCTCTGTTGTAAGACGATTAAAACCACTGTTCACTTCTAACCACGTGTCACGTGAATTTTTTAAAAAATAAATTTAGATTACCCAATTATTTTTTCCAATTAAGGAGCAATTTAACGTGGCCAATCCACCTACTCTGCACATTTTTGGGTTGTGGGGGCGAAACCCACGCAGACACGGGGAGAATGTGCAAACTCCACACGGACAGTGACCCAGAGCCGGGATCGAACCTGGGACCTCAGCGCCATGAGGCGGTTGTGCTAACCACTAGGCCACCGTGCTGCCCACGTGTCGCGTGAATTGATGGTCTCATCAATTTAATCGTCTTAAGAAACAGTAAGGAACGGCTATGGAATCAGCCCTCAAACCTGATCGACTGGAACTCGACCCACAGGGTACAGAGGTGAAAGAAATCTTTTCACACTGGCTCCGATGTTTTAAGGCCTACCTGGCTGAAGCAAGCACCACGGAAACTACGGAGGAGCAGAAACTCAGCCTACTGCACGCAAGGGTGAGCCATCGTATATCTACTCAGCTTAATTGTACCGGCTCATATACAGAGGCCCTGGCCCTACTCAACAGAATGTACGTGAGGCCCGTCAATGAGGTCTATGCGCGCCATGTTTTTACTACTCGCCGCCAGCGCCCCACAGAATCGCTAGGAGAATTTCTATGAGACTTACAAGCTTCATCCCGGGACTGTAATTACCAAGCTGTAAATGCTGCAGAACATAGGGAACTTGTTGTCCGCGATGTCTTTGTTGCAGGCCTCAGATCTAATTACGTGCGCCAGAGATTGCTTGAGAAGGGGGCCCAAAATTTAGAAGACACTATTGAACTCGTTACTACTATGGAGGTCTCGTCGATGACGTTCAGGAAGTACACATTCTGGTTAGTCGAGGGGAGTGGCCCTTTGAAATCGATAGCAAGGCGTTCAAAGGGCCCTTTGAATGCCTCGCTATCGATATCAAAGGGCCGGGAAGCTTTACCAGGTGGGCCCTGTCTGGTCTATAGAAGTGCGGTTTGCACTCCGCGCAGATCGGGCAATCCCTGGTGATTGCTTTTACCTCCTCAGTGGAGAAAGGTAGATTTTGGGCTTTAACGTAGTGGGCGAGCCGGGTGACCCCTGGGTGGCAGAGGTCATTGTGGATGGCTTTCAGGCGGTCGCTCTGCGTGCTGGCACACGTGCCGTGGGACAGGGCATCTCGGGGCTCGTTGAGCTTTACCGGTCGATAAATAACGTTGTATTTGTAGGTGGAGAGCTCGATCATCCACCTCAGGATTTTATCATTTTTAATTTTGCCCCTTTGCGAGTTGTCAAACATGAAGGCAACCGATCTTTAGTCGGTGATGAGGGTGAACCTTCTACCTGCGAGGTAGTGCCTCCAGTGACGTATAGCCTCCACAATGGCTTGTGCTTCCTTTTCGACCGAGGTGTGTCGAAGTTCCGAAGCGGAGAGGATTCGGGAGAAAAATGCGACTGGTCTCCCTGCCTGATTTAATGTGGCTGCAAGAGCTACCTCTGAGGCATCGCTCTCAACCTGAAGGGGAATGGTCTCATCCGTGGCTTCAGCAGCATAGACAGCTATCCACTTTAACCCTCGTCGCCAGTTTTGTGAGGGCCATGAAGAATCCAGCACGAGTTGAAATATAGAAAGAAATATCATTTATTTACAATAACATGTATATACAACAGAAGCAGTAACTCACTTGCTGCTCAGTCTCCTCTAGCCGGTTCCAAACTGGCCAGCTCTAATTATGCAGGGAACCCGCTAATGATTTCTCCGCCCCCCGCAATTGAGGCATCTCATACTCCCAAAGGACTGTGGGATTGCCATTAATCCCCAGCAGCGGGGAGAGAGGAGCAGCAGTGGGGGGAGAGGAGCAGCAGCGGGGAGAGAGGAGCAGCAGCAGGGAGAGAGGAGCAGCAGCGGGGGGAGAGGAGCAGCAGCGGGGGGAGAGGAGCAGCAGCGGGGGGAGAGGAGCAGCAGCGGGGAGAGAGGAGCAGCAGCGGGGAGAGAGGAGCAGCAGCGGGGAGCGAGGAACAGCAGCGGGGAGTACTTAAGTACTGTTTCCCAGGGGGCGTAGCCAGAGGCGGAGTCCCCCAGGGTTCCAAGCCTCTTAAAGGGGCAATGTATTCCGATCATCACAAGCCTCTTAAAGGGGCAAGGTATTCCGATCATCACAAGCGGGGAGAGGGGAGGAGCAGCGGAGAGAGGAGCAGCAGCGGTGAGAGAGGAGCAGCAGCGGGGGGAGAGGAGCAGCAGCGAGGAGGAGAGGAGAAGCAGCGGGGAGAGGAGCAGCAGCGGGGGGAGAGGAGCAGCAGCGCGGGGGAGAGGAGCAGCAGCGGGGGGAGAGGAGCAGCAGCGGGGGGGAGGGACGCAGCAGCGGGCAGAAGAGCAGCATCGGGGGGAGAGGAGCAGCAGTGGGCGGAGAGGAGCAGCAGCGGGGGAGAGGAGCAGCAGCGGGGGGAGAAGAGCAGCAGCGGGGGGAGGGACGCAGCAGCGGGGATAAGAGCAGCAGCGGGGTGAGAGGAGCAGCACTGGGGGGAGAGGAGCAGCAGCGTGGAGAGAGGAGCAGCAGCGGGGAGAGAGGAGCAGCAGCGGGGAGAGGAGCAGCAGCCGGCGGAGAGAGGAGCAGCAGCAGGGGGAGAGGAGCAGCAGCGGGGGGAGAGGAGCAGCAGCGGGGAGAGGAGCAGCAGCGAGGGGAGAGGAGCAGCAGTGGGCGGAGAGGAGCAGCAGCGGGGGGAGAGGAGCAGCAGCGGGGAGAGGAGCAGCAGCGGAGGGAGAGGAGCAGCAGCGGGGAGAGAGGTGCAGCAGCGGGGGGAGAGGAGCAGCAGTGGGGGAGAGGAGCAGCAGCGGAGGGAGAGGAGCAGCAGCGGGGGGAGAGGAGCAGCAGCGGGGGGAGAGGAGCAGCAGCGGGGAGAGAGGAGCAGCAGCGGGGGGAGAGGAGCAGCAGCGGGGGGAGAGGAGCAGCAGCGGGAAGAGAGGAGCAGCAGCGGGGAAAGAGGAGCAGCAGCGGGGAGAGAGGAGCAGCAGCGGGGAGAGAGGAGCCGCAGCAGGGGGGAAGGGAGCAGCAGCGGGGAGAGGAGCAGCAGCAGGGGGAGAGGAGCAGCAGCGGGGAGAGAGGAGCAGCAGAGGAGGGAGAGGAGCAGCAGCGGGGGGAGAGGAGCAGCAGCGGGGGCAGAGGAGCAGCAGCGGGGGGAGAGGAGCAGCAGCGGGGGGAGAGGAGCAGCAGTGGGGGGAGAGGAGCAGCAGCGGGGAGAGAGGAGAAGCAGCGGAGAGAGGGGTGCAGGAGCGGGGAGAGAGGAGAAGCAGCGGGGAGAGAGGAGCAGCAGCGGGGAGAGAGGAGCAGCAGCGGGGGGAGAGGAGCAGCAACGGGGAGAGAGGAGCAGTAGCGGGGAGAGAGGAGCAGCAGCGGGGAGAGAGGAGAAGCAGCGGGGAGAGAGGAGCAGCAGCGGGGAGAGAGGAGCAGCAGCGGAGGGAGAGGAGCAGCAGCGGGGAGAGAGGTGCAGCAGCGGGGGGGGAGGAGCAGCAGCGGAGGGAGAGGAGCAGCAGCGGGGAGAGAGGAGCAGCTGCGGGGGGAGAGGAGCAGCAGCGGGGGAGAGGAGCAGCAGCGGGGGGGAGAGGAGCAGCAGCGGGGGGAGAGGAGCAGCAGCGGGGGGAGGGACGCAGCAGCGGGCAGAAGAGCAGCATCGAGGGGAGAGGAGCAGCAGTGGGGGGAGAGGAGCAGCAGCGGGGGAGAGGAGCAGCAGCGGGGGGAGAAGAGCAGCAGCGGGGGGAAGAGGAGCAGCAGCGGGGGGAGAGGAGCAGCAGCGGGGGGGAGAGGAGCAGCAGCGGGGGGAGAGGAGCAGCAGCGGGAGGAGGGACGCAGCAGCGGGCAGAAGAGCAGCATCGAGGGGAGAGGAGCAGCAGTGGGGGGAGAGGAGCAGCAGCGGGGGAGAGGAGCAGCAGCGGGGGGAGAAGAGCAGCAGCGGGGGGAGGGACGCAGCAGCGGGGATAAGAGCAGCAGCGGGGTGAGAGGAGCAGCACTGGGGGGAGAGGAGCAGCAGCGTGTGTGATGATATGATCTGCATACTCGTCTGCCATTGGGCCAGAACGTCGACTTACCATTGGCCCTGGTCGGTCATGTGCCTCTCGACCGATTGGCCGAGAGGCTGAGTTAACCACGCCTCTATCAACGAGGTATAAATGCTCAGAAGCCTGACGATCGTCCATTTCCACTGTAGACGATCGCCAGGCTGTGTTCTAGTTAATTAAAGCCTGACATTGGTAAATCACTCGCCTCGCGTGCAATCGATGGTGCATCAATTTAATTAACTACAACTTTGAAGATGGAGTTCCGCATCAAGCCCGAATGCCTCCGCATCAGCCCGCAAACTCCGAACTCTACAGAACTTTTCAAACTCTGGCTGACTTGCCTCGAAGGGTTCCTGGCATCTACAACCACCCCCCCCCCACCGGGGCACAGAAGCTGCACGTCCTCCACTCCAGCGTGGGTATTGCCGCTTACTCAATAATCGAAGACGA
The DNA here is from genome assembly GCF_902713615.1 of Scyliorhinus canicula. Classification (NCBI taxonomy): domain Eukaryota; kingdom Metazoa; phylum Chordata; class Chondrichthyes; order Carcharhiniformes; family Scyliorhinidae; genus Scyliorhinus; species Scyliorhinus canicula. Next base: position 94,803,886 of record NC_052159.1, on the reverse strand, counting down.
AACAGATTATGATGACGCTATAAGGAAGCTAAAAGGACAATTCCTCAAACCGATCAACAGGGTATTCGCTCGACATCTGCTGGCCACCAGAAAGCAGGTCCCCGGTGAGTCTCTAGACCAATACGCCCGGGCCCTCTGTGCCCTGGGGAGAGGTTGCGCCTGTGAAGCGGTGTCCGCTACAGAGCACATGGAGCTACTCGTCAGAGACGCTTACGTGGCTGGGATGCTGTCTCCCGTGATCCGCCAGCGGATGCTGGAAAGAGACGAACTCAGTTTAACGGAGACACTGACTCTCTCCGCCTCCCTGGAGGTCGCAGATCAAAGCGCGCGCACCTATGACCCTGGCCAGGCCGCCTCCTGGCACGCTTCCCACCAGCTACCCACCGCTCCCGGCCTCCCTCAGGCTTGTGCCGCAGGGCGCCCCGATAAATCCGCGGGGCCCCGCTGCTACTTTTGTGGGTACGCTAAGCACCCTCGCTCGCGCTGCCCAGCCCGCTCCGCCCTCTGTAAGAGCTGCGGGAAGAAGGGCCACTACTCCACGGGCTGCCAGGCCAAATCGCTGGCTGCAGCGCTTCTGGAAGCTGCACAGCACTCTCCCCCCCTCCCCCAGGCCTCTGCAAATGGCCTGTGTGCCTCCCTCTCTCCCCCAGGGCCCCTCCAGCCGCTCCCGACTCGCGCCCCGCCGGCCGACATGCGCACCTCCCCGGCCCCTCCAGGCCTCTGCCTGCCCGCCGCGCACGTTTCTCCCCCCCGCCCCCGGGCCCCGGCGCCCGACCGGCTCGCCTCTCCGGGCCCCCCCGGTCCCTGCCTGCCCGCAGCGCGACTCGGCTCCCCCGGCCCCCCGCAGCTGATGCACCTAGCCGGCGTCCTGGAGCCGGCTTCCGCATCCCCACAGCTGATGCACCTAGCCGGCGTCCTGGAGCCGGCTTGTGCATCCCCGCAGCTGATGCCGGTCACTCACCTCCTGGAGCCGGCCTGCGCGCCTCTCCGCTCACAGCGCCGGCAACGCTAGCTCCGCCTCCAGCGGCCACGAGGGCTTCCTGGGCGCCGCCATCTTGGGGTGCCGACCCCACGTGCGGGTCCTGGGCGCCGCCATCTTGGGGAACAGACCTCACCTGGGGATCCTGGCCACCGGCTTCCACATCTGCCACGCAAGGTCCCTCCAGCATGGAATCGGACAGCGACGACGGATTTTCTCCACGGCTCGCGGCCGTTCACCCCACATATGGATCCTGGCCACCGACTTCCACATCTGCCACGCAAGGTCCCTCCAGCATGGAATCGGACAGCGACGACGGATTTTCTCCACGGCTCGCGGCCGTTCAACTCGACCAGTCTCATCCACGCACGCTCGCCAAAACGACTACGCTGATCCACCTCAACGGCCACAAGACGGACTGCCTGCTGGACTCCGGGAGCACGGAAAGCTTCGTTCACCCTGACACGGTAAGACGCTGCGCGCTCCCTGTCCATCCCGTAACACGCAAAATCGGTTTAGCCTCAGGTTCGCACTCCGTCCACATCACCGGGTGCTGCATCGCGGACCTCACGGTCCAAGGGAAGGTTTTTAAAAATGATAAATTCCTTGTCCTCCCTGACCTTTGCGCACCGGCACTCCTAGGACTGGACTTCCAGTGCAACCTGCAGAGCTTGACTTTTCAATTCGGCGGCCCTATACCCCCCCTCACTGTCTGCAGCCTCGCGTCCCTCAAAGTAGACCCTCCCTCCCTGTTTGCTAACCTCACCCCCGATTGCAAACCCGTCGCCACACGGAGCAGACGGTACAGCGCCCAGGACCGATCCTTCATCAGGTCCGAGGTCCAGAGGTTGCTGACGGAAGGGGTCATCGAGGCCAGCAACAGTCCCTGGCGAGCCCAAGTGCTGGTGGTCCGGACGGGGGAGAAAAACCGGATGGTCATCGATTATAGCCAAACCATCAATCGGTTTACGCAACTGGACGCGTATCCTCTCCCCCGTATCTCTACCATGGTAAACGAGATCGCAAGATACAAGGTCTTCTCAACTGTGGACCTTAAGTTCGCTTACCACCAGCTCACCATCCGCGCGAGTGACCGACTGTACACCGCGTTCGAGGCTGACGGGCGCCTCTACCACTTCCTTAGGGTTCCGTTTGGCGTCACGAATGGGGTCTCGGTCTTCCAAAGGGAGATGGACCGAATGGTCGACAAGTACGGATTACAGGCTACCTTCCCGTACCTTGATAATGTCACCATCTGCGGCCACGACCAGCAGGACCATGACGCCAACCTCCAGAAATTCCTCCAAACCGCAAAACTTCTTAACCTCACGTACAATAAGGATAAATGCGTGTTCAGCACCGACCGCCTAGCCATCCTCGGCTACGTAGTGCGTAACGGAGTGATAGGCCCCGATCCCGAACGCATGCGCCCCCTGATGGAACTCCCTCTCCCCAATACCCCCAAATCTCTCAAACGCTGCCTGGGGTTTTTCGCATACTACGCCCAATGGGTTCCCAACTATGCGGACAAGGCCCGTCCCCTCATGCAAACCACGACCTTCCCGCCGTCGACGGAGGCCTGTCAGGCCTTTAGCCGCATCAAAGCGGACATCGCAAAGGCCACGATGCGCGCCATCGACGAGGCCCTACCCTTCCAAGTCGAGAGCGACGCATCTGAAGTAGCTCTGGCGGCCACCCTGAACCAAGCGGGCAGACCCGTGGCCTTCTTCTCTAGAACCCTCCAGGCTTCCGAACTCCGCCACCCCGCTGTGGAAAAGGAAGCCCAGGCCATAGTCGAAGCCGTGCGACATTGGAGGCACTATTTGGCCGGCAGGAGGTTTACCCTCCTCACAGACCAACGGTCAGTAGCCTTCATGTTTGATAATGCACAAAGGGGCAAGATCAAAAATGACAAGATTTTACGGTGGCGGATCGAGTTGTCCACGTACAACTATGATATCTTGTATCGTCCTGGGAAGCTCAATGAGCCTCCTGATGCCCTGTCCCGCGGTACCTGCGCCAGCGCGCAGATAGACCGCCTCCGCTCCCTCCACGCGGACCTCTGCCATCCAGGGGTGACCCGCCTATACCACTTCATTAAGGCCCGCAACCTGCCCTACTCTATCGAGGAAGTCAGGACAGTAACCCGTGACTGCCACATCTGCGCCGAGTGCAACCCGCACTTCTACCGCCCCGAGCGCGCACACCTGATCAAAGCATCCCGCCCCTTTGAACGTCTCAGCATTGACTTCAAGGGGCCCCTTCCCTCTAACAACCGCAACATTTACTTCCTGGCGGTTGTCGACGAACACTCCCGCTTCCCCTTTGCCATTCCCTGTCCCGACATGACCACATCGACCGTCACTAAGGCCCTACTCTCCATCTTCTCGCTGTTTGGCTACCCCGAGTACATTCACAGCGACCGGGGGTCCTCATTTATGAGCGACGAGCTGCGTCAATTCCTGCTCGACAGGGGCATCGCCTCTAGCAAGACGACCAGCTATAACCCTCGGGGTAACGGACAGGTCGAGCGGGAGAATGGTACCATCTGGAAGACCATACTACTGGCCCTCCGGTCTAGAAATCTCCCTATTTACCGATGGCAAGAGGTGCTCCCCGATGCGCTGCACTCTATCCGCTCACTGCTCTGTACTGCTACTAATCAGACACCTCATGAACGACTTCTTGTCTTCCCCAGGAAGTCGTCCTCCGGATCCCCTCTCCCGACGTGGCTGGTCACCCCCGGACCCATCTTGCTCCGGAAGCATGTGCGGGTGCACAAGTCCGACCCGTTGGTGGAGCATGTCCAGTTACTCCACGCTAACCCGCAGTACGCGTATGTGGAGTACCCCGACGGTCGGCAGGACACGGTCTCCCTCCGGGACCTGGCACCCGCCGGCGTGCAGCCCCCCCCCACCACAGACCCCCCCTCCCCTTTTTCACCCCAGCACCCCACTCAGCTTCCCCATCCCTCATCCATGGCGTCTCCGCGGCCAGCTCAGGTGACGGAGACTACTCGAGGTCTATCGCTCCCGGACTCCAGGACATCAGCAGGACCATCAGCCGATCCGACGACACCTCCTCCACTACGGCGCTCGGCCAGGACGTCAAGGACCACCAAACGACTGATCGAATCCTTCTAGAGTTCTACGGTCCCATGGACTTCCTTTTGTAAATATTGTTATGTCTGGGCCAGTGGCAAGCCCCCAAATTCGACAAGGGTACGGAGAGAAAATTATTCTCCCGACGGCTACTCATATCATCAGTTCTTCCCCCCCCCCCCCCCCACCCCGGGTCTCGTTCACACCCCCCCCCCCCCTTCCTTCTCCGTAAGGGGTGAATGTGATGATATGATCTGCATACTCGTCTGCCATTGGGCCAGAACGTCGGCTTACCATTGGCCCTGGTCGGTCATGTGCCTCTCGACCGATTGGCCGAGAGGCTGAGTTAACCACGCCTCTATCAACGAGGTATAAATGCTCAGAAGCCTGACGATCGTCCCTTTCCACTGTAGACGATCGCCAGGCTGTGTTCTAGTTAATTAAAGCCTGACATTGGTAAATCACTCGCCTCGCGTGCAATCGATGGTGCAGCAGTGTGGAGAGAGGAGCAGCAGCGGGGAGAGAGGAGCAGCAGCGGGGGGAGAGGAGCAGCAGCCGGCGGAGAGAGGAGCAGCAGCAGGGGGAGAGGAGCAGCAGCGGGGGGAGAGGAGCAGCAGCGGGGAGAGGAGCAGCAGCGAGGGGAGAGGAACAGCAGCGGGCGGAGAGGAGCAGCAGCGGGGGGAGAGGAGCAGCAGCGGAGGGAGAGGAGCAGCAGCGGGGAGAGAGGTGCAGCAGCGGGGGGAGAGGAGCAGCAGTGGGGGAGAGGAGCAGCAGCGGAGGGAGAGGAGCAGCAGCGGGGTGGGAGGAGCAGCAGCGGGGGGAGAGGAGCAGCAGCGGGGAGAGAGGAGCAGCAGCGGGGGGAGAGGAGCAGCAGCGGGGGGAGAGGAGCAGCAGCGGGAAGAGAGGAGCAGCAGCGGGGGTAGAGGAGCAGCAGCGGGGAGAGAGGAGCAGCAGCGGGGAGAGAGGAGCCGCAGCGGGGGGGGAGGGGAGCAGCAGCGGGGAGAGGAGCAGCAGCAGGGGGAGAGGAGCAGCAGCGGGGAGAGAGGAGCAGCAGAAGAGGGAGAGGAGCAGCAGCGGGGGAGAGGAGCAGCAGCGGGGAGAGAGGAGCAGCAGCGGGGAGAGAGGAGCCGCAGCGGGGGGGGAGGGGAGCAGCAGCGGGGAGAGGAGCAGCAGCAGGGGGAGAGGAGCAGCAGCGGGGAGAGAGGAGCAGCAGAAGAGGGAGAGGAGCAGCAGCGGGGGGAGAGGAGCAGCAGCGGGGGGAGAGGAGCAGCAGCGGGGGGAGAGGAGCAGCAGCGGGGGGAGAGGAGCAGCAGTGGGGGGAGAAGAGCAGCAGCGGGGAGAGAGGAGAAGCAGCGGAGAGAGGGGAGCAGCAGCGGGGAGAGAGGAGAAGCAGCGGGGAGAGAGGAGCAGCAGCGGGGAGAGAGGAGCAGCAGCGGGGGGAGAGGAGCAGCAACGGGGAGAGAGGAGCAGCAGCGGGGAGAGAGGAGCAGCAGCGGGGAGAGAGGAGAAGCAGCGGGGAGAGAGGAGAAGCAGCGGGGAGAGAGGAGCAGCAGCGGGGAGAGAGGAGCAGCAGCGGAGGGAGAGGAGCAGCAGCGGGGAGAGAGGTGCAGCAGCGGGGGGAGAGGAGCAGCAGCGGAGGGAGAGGAGCAGCAGCGGGGAGAGAGGAGCAGCAGCGGGGGGAGAAGAGCAGCAGCGGGGAGAGAGGAGAAGCAGCGGGGAGAGGAGCAGCAGCGGGGGGAGAGGAGCAGCAGCGGGGGAGAGGAGCAGCAGCGAGGGGAGAGGAGCAGCAGCGGGGGGGGAGAGGAGCAGCAGCGGGGGGAAGAGGAGCAGCAGCGGGGGGAGAGGAGCAGCAGCAGGGAGAGAGGAGCAGCAGTGGGGGGAGAGGAGCAGCAGCCAGCGGAGAGAGGAGCAGCAGCGGGGGGGAGGGGAGCAGCAGCGGGGGGAGAGGAGCAGCAGCGCGGGGCGAGAGGAGCAGCAGCGGGGGGAGAGGAGCAGCAGCCGGGGGAGAGGAGCAGCAGCGGGGGGAGAGGAGCAGCAGCGGAGGGAGAGGAGCAGCAGTGGGGTGGGAGGAGCAGCAGCGGGGGGAGAGGAGCAGCAGCGGGGAGAGAGGAACAGCAGCGGGGAGACAGGAGCAGCAGCGGGGGGAGAAGAGCAGCAGCGGGGAGAGAGGAGAAGCAGCGGGGGAGAGGAGCAGCAGCGGGGGTAGAGGAGCAGCAGCGAGGGGAGAGGAGCAGCAGCGGGGGGAAGAGGAGCAGCAGCGGGGGGAGAGGAGCAGCAGCAGGGAGAGAGGAGCAGCAGCAGGGAGAGAGGAGCAGCAGTGGGGGGAGAGGAGCAGCAGCCAGCGGAGAGAGGAGCAGCAGCGGGGGGAAGAGGAGCAGCAGCGGGGGGAGAGGAGCAGCAACCAGCGGAGAGAGGAGCAGCAGCGGGGGGGAGGGGAGCAGCAGCGGGGGGAGAGGAGCAGCAGCGCGGGGCGAGAGGAGCAGCAGCGGGGGGAGAGGAGCAGCAGCCGGGGGAGAGGAGCAGCAGCGGGGGGAGAGGAGCAGCAGCGGAGGGAGAGGAGCAGCAGTGGGGTGGGAGGAGCAGCAGCGGGGGGAGAGGAGCAGCAGCGGGGAGAGAGGAACAGCAGCGGGGGGGAGAGGAGCAGCAGCGGGGAGAGAGGAGCAGCAGCGGGGAGACAGGAGCAGCAGCGGGGGGGGAGGGGAGCAGCAGCGGGGGGAGAAGAGCAGCAGTGGGGTGAGAGGAGCAGCAGCGGGGAGAGGAGCAGCAGCCGGGGAAGAGGAGCAGCAGCCGGGGGAGAGGAGCAGCAGCGGGGGGAGAGGAGCAGCAGTGGGGAGAGAGGAGCAGCAGTGGGGTGAGATGAGCAGCAGCGGGGGAGAGGAGCAGCAGTGGGGGGAAAGGAGCAGCAGCGTGGGGAGAGGAGCAGCAGCGGGGTGGGAGGAGCAGCAGCGGGGGGCGGGGAGCAGCAACGGGGAGAGGAGCAGCAGCGGGGAGAGAGGAGCAGCAGCGGGGAGAGAGGAGCAGCAGCGGGGAGAGGAGCAGCAGCGGGTAGAGAGGAGCAGCAGCGGGGGAGAGGAGCAGCAGCGGGGAGAGAGGAGCAGCAGCGGGGTGAGAGGAGCAGCAGCGGGGGGAGAGGAGCAGCAGCAGGGGGAGGAGCAGCAGCGGAGGGAGAGGAGCAGAAGCGGGAAGAGAGGAGCAGCAGCGGAGGGAGAGGAGCAGCAGCGGGGGGGAGAGGAGCAGCAGCTGAGGGAGAGGAGCAGCAGCTGAGGGAGAGGAGCAGCAGTGGGGAGAGAGGAGCAGCAGCGGGGAAAGAGGAGCAGCAGCGGGGAGAGAACCCCAGGCAGCGTTTGAGGGCCTTGTGGCAGTGGGGAAGGGAGAGCTCCATGAGGGGGCGCACTCCGTTCTGGACCACATAGCCGAGGATGGCTACGCGGGTCGTGCTGAACACACACTTATTCTTATTGTAGGTGAGGTTGAGGAGAGTGGCGGTGCGGAGGAATTTAGCAAGGTTGGCATTGTGGTCCTGCTGATCATGGCTGCAGATGGTGACATTGTCTAGGTACGGAAAAGTGGCCCGCAAACCGTACCATTCGGTCCATCTCCCTTTGGAAGACCAAGACCCCGTTAGTGATGCCGAAGGGAACCCTGAGGAAGTGATTGAGACGACCGTCCGCCTCGACGGCAGTGTATGGACTGTCCGATTTACGGATGGGGAGCTGGTGGTCGACGGATTTTAGGTCAATCATCAAGAAGACCCGGTACTGCGCAATCCGATTGACCATATCAGATATGCGTGGGAGGGGGTACGCGTCGAGCTGCGTGTACCGATTGATGGTCTGGCTGTAGTCCACGACCATTCTATACTTCTCCCCAGTTTTAACAACTACCACTTGAGCTCTCCAGGGGTTGTTGCTGGCCTCGATAATACCCTCCCGAAGCAGCCGCTGGACCTCGGACCTAGAACATAGAACAGTACAGCACAGAACAGGCCCTTCGGCCCTCAATGTTGTGCCGAGCCATGATCACCCTACTCAAACCCACGTATCCACCCTATACCCGTAACCCAACAACCCCCCCTTTAACCTTACTTTTATTAGGACACTACGGGCAATTTAGTATGGCCAATCCACCTAACCCGCACATCTTTGGACTGTGGGAGGAAACCGGAGCACCCGGAGGAAACCCACGCACACAGGGGGAGGACGTGCAGACTCCACACAGACAGTGACCCAGCCGGGAATCGAACCTGGGACCCTGGAGCTGTGAAGCATTTATGCTAACCACCATGCTACCCTGCTACCCTGCTGGACCTGGTGAAGGTCTAGTCCTGGGTGCTGTACCGTCTGCTCCTGGTGGCAATGGGTTTGCAGTCCGAAGTTAGATTGGCCAACAGGGAGGGGGGGGGGCCGATTTTTAGGGTTGCAAGGCCGCAAAAGTGAGGGGTGGTAGGGGCCCGCCAAATTTGAGGGTGAGGCTCTGGAGGTCGCACTGGAAATCCAGGCCTAGTAATAGTGCAGCACAGAGATTAGGCAGGACGTAGAGGCGGAAGCCGCTGAATTCTACGCCCTGGACCATGAGAGTGACCGTGCAGAACCCCCGGATCGGGACAGAATGGGATCCGGAGTCCAGGGAGATTCTTTGGTTGGCGGGGTGGACTGCGAGGGAGCAGCGCCTTACCGTATCCGGGTGGATGAAACTTTCGGTGCTCCCAGAGTCCAGCAGGCAAGAGGTCACGTGGCCGTTGATTTTCACCGTATTCGAAGCGGTGGCCAGGTTGTGTGGCCGAGACTGGTCGAGCGTCATCGAGGCGAGCTGCGGTTGATCGTCACTGTGTCAGAAGACGGAGAGCGTGGGGGCCCCGGTTGTGGAATGTCGTCGGCGTCCATGCCCCATGGGGAAGACAAGATGGCGGCGACTGAAGATCCTGCGGGGGACAAAATGGCGGCGCCCATGGGCTGCACGTGGACTGAGGGGGGGAAGGTGGCGGCACCCACTGGCTGCGCGTGGCCCCGGGGGGTGAAGATGGCAGCGCCCACTGGCCGTGCGTGGTCCCGGACGAATTGTGCGTGTGTCAGGGGTGATGGGGCGATCGCGGCGACTGCGCGGGCCTGGCACACTGCGGCGAAGTGGCCCTTTTAGCTGCAAGCCTTGCAAATGGCGGTGCGAGCCGGGTAGCGTTGGCGAGGGTGCTTCTGCTGGCCGCAGAAGTAACATTGGGGACCCCCGGGGTGCACAGCTTGGCGTGTGGCGCAGGCGTATTGGCTGGGTCAGGCCTCGTCTGGGGCAGCCGTTTGCGGGGTCCACAAGGGATAGGAGAGGTGGGACGCGCGGCCGGAGGGGTCGGCCTGAGCATTACGTGAGGTGACCGTCATGGAGAGTGCTAGCTTTTTAGTCTCCGCTAGTTTGAGCGTGGCCCCTTCGAGCAGTCTTTGGCGGATGAGGTCCGACCCAATCCCCATTACAAAAGCATCGCGCATGAGGAGATTAGAATGTTCGGTGGCCGTGACGGCCTGACAGTCACAGTCCTGGACGAGTGGGATTAGGGCCGGCCAGAAGTCTTCAATGGACTCACCAGGGAGATGAGAGCGAGTGGCGAGTACGTGCCTGGCGAAGACTGAGTTTGCTTTCTGCGCGTAGTTCTTTTTGAGGAGCGCCATCCCGTCCGCGTAAGTCGGGGCGTCCTGGATCAGCGGAAACACGCTGGAATTCAATCTTGAGTACAAGATCTGTATTTTCTGAGCCTCCGTCGGTGTGTTGGTCGCTGAGTTTATGTAAGCCTCGAAGCAAGCTAGCCAGTGATTAAAGTCTCTTCTGGCGTCGGCCGATTGCGGATCCAGCTGCAGGCGATCTGGTTTGATTCGGAGGTCCACCTTGTCGAAAATCTTTCTGCAATAAATTGATGCACGATCAATTGCACAAAGACGCAGATTGGGTACAACTGTGGCTTTATTGCAGTAAGATGTGTGGCCTCCCACAGCAGCTGGTGAAATGGCTGCTGAATAGAGGACACGCATTTTTATACTCCTCTTCCTGGGCGGAGCCAGCAGGCAGGGGCTACCGGCAAACCTGTAATACAGGTCCTACCTTACATCACCTAATACAGGTGCAACAGTGGTTTACCACAACTACATCATTGTTCAATCAAAGGACCGCAAAGACATCCACGTCACCTGTGCCACGACCAGAGCCAACAACTGCTGTGGCCTGGGGGGACACCTATACTACCCGTGGCACTAAGTTCACAGTGGGCAGTCAGCAGCATGCGCAGCTCCGTGGCTGCCTTGCCGGCTGTGGTAATGGTGTTTCTGTGTCCGCACACCCCGACCCCACAGCCCACCTTATGGCCACCCCCCCGCTACAATCCCCCGGCCCTGCCGGAAGCCTCCCGGCGAGCGGCAAAACTGCATCTAACTATGGCGATATTGGACACTTTCCATGCCCTCTCTCTCTCCCTCAGCAGCCACCACGCTGGTTTCACTATTTTTTAAAGCACAAGTGAACCGAGCCAACGGGAACTCGGCCCATCCGAAGCGGAGAATCACGGAGGCCCCGGAGAATACCGGGTCGGGCCCCCTAATGATATGCAAACGGTGTTTACTGTACGCGCGTTCGGGTGCACATTGCCACCGCTGCTGAGGTGATGGAGAATAGCGATTTGGCATCAAACCGGTGTCAAACCGGAGCCAACCTGATTTTGGCGTCGGAACCAATTCTCCGCCCAATCCCGTCCCATGGGCAGGATTCTCCCCTATCCGGCGGGGCGGGCCGTGGCGGACCGTTACAGCGGCCAGCGCGGAGAGAAAGAGTGCCCCCCCGGCACAGACCCGCCCGCAGATCGGTGGGCCCTGAACGCGGGCCAGGCCACCGTGGGGGCCACCCCCCCTGGTGTAATATACGCCGGCGGGACCCATCGAAAACGGGCGGCCACTCGGCCCATCGCGGGCCGGAGAATCGCCGGGGGGGCAACTGTCAACGGCCCCCGAACGGCGCGGCGCGATTCCTGCCCCCGACAATAAACCGGCGGGAGATAATCCGGCAGCCGGCGTCGGGGTGGCGGTGTGGGGTTCACGCCGACCCCCGGTGATTCTCCAGCCTGGCTGGGGGGCCGGAATATCACGCTCCATATATTTGCATGAAACTATCTCCTAAAATTATTTCATGTAGTCAAGCACCTCCGAAATAGAAAGGAATAAATTGTGTTCTGTGCTCTGAAATGGTTATTGTTTACCTTTGGTGTGCAAGGTTTATGCTGCCAGTATTATATCAAAATCTTTGCAAGAATTAATTTCCTATACAAAATTGTGCCGTTACTTTAGAGATATGGAGGAGAAATTTTATTCCGTATAAACATCTTTTTAGGCATTACGTAGCCTACAATGCTTGAAAATGGCAACTGAGAGGAGTATGCATACAGAATCATTACAGTGCAGAAGGAGGCCATTCGGTCCTTTGTCTCTGCACCGACCCTCTGAAAGAGCACCCCACCTAGGCCCACACCCCCTGCCATATCCCCGTAACCCCACCTATCCTTTGGACACACTAAGGGGCAATTTAGCATGGCCAATTCACCTACCCTTCATATCTTTGGACTGTGGGAGGAAACCGGAGCACCCGGAAAAAACCCACGCAGGGTTTCCTCCCTGTGGGAGAATGTACAAACTCCACAGTCAGCCAAGGTCAGAATCGAACCCAGGTCCCTATCAGGCAGCAGTGCTAATCACCGTGCCGCCCTATTCCTGATGTTTCTGATAGGCAGGAAATTTGCTGTCCTTGCCTGGTCTGGCGTACACGCGGGTCCAGATCCTCAGCCAAGTGGTGACTCTCAAATGCCCTCTGATATGCTCATGTCCCGTAAAAATTAATTTTTTAAAATTACATGCACCTAATGACTGCTGGCAGCATGTACAGTGGGTGGATCATGATGTCAATTGGTTGGAGCCAGCATTGACATTTTCGATTGCTTACAGTGTGTCTTACCTTTGTACAGCTGAACATGGGTTAAACAAAATGAAGGGGCCCTCCTCACCCTTTCCCTTGGCCATCCCATCCTCTGAAAGGATTGTGAACTGCTAACAGGTTAGTTTGCAGACTTTCTTTCTAGCTGCTGGTTCAGATCGACATGTTTTTGAAGCTTTCTTATAATTGGGTGAAGCTTGAATGGTCCACGGGGGATGGACTTGCTGGTGTTAAGTACTTTCTATTGATTTAAAAGCTTGTGTTGAAATAAGGTACTTCCAGACACGGGTGGTCAGTCTTGCAGTCATGCTGGGTTACAATTTTATAGGAAGGAATCCAATCTTCCCCAATAGAAATCCTGACAGATTTTCCCCACTCCTATCACACCGTTGCTTCATTGGTACAGTAGCATGGCCAACTGTGAGTCACATGGTTACATATTCAAGTCCCAGGCCAAGACTTGAGCATGTGAAATTAAGTTAAGGGCTGCTTTGTACTCCAGATCATTGAATTGATCTCATTTCCTTGTTGCGTAAGTGGATTCTAAAAGTCCCAAGGTCCAATCTACAGAAAAGCTTATATTCAAAATACTTTGATCCTGCCTGTTGCTACTTAGGCTTCAGGAATTCCCTGCTGAAGCCATTCTGCCACCACTCTCCTCCTTCATACCTTCCTTAAAAGGTACCTTTCTTCCCCAATGAAAGAAGATTAACAGGTCATGCAGTTCATTGCCATCTGAAAAATGGCTGTGACTTACGTAGTGATTGCACTTGTATGAAGTCCTTTGGGTATCTTGAGGAAAATGATGGGTCATTTATTTTAGAACTGCAGATTATTTCTCTTTTCTCTCTTATGCTTTCCTTTGTTCCATCTCAGTCTTTCTCCTTTGGGATAAAAATTAGTTTAGGTCTATATTCAGGTGCAGATTTAACAGCATCTTTGGAGTGAGACCAGGAGCTGAAGGCCTAAAACGCAGCTGAAGTTGAATGTCCAATTGTATCAGCATATTTCTGGCCAGCTATGGAGCAGCAAGCAGGCATCCAGAGGGAACAGCAGTTTGAAGAGAACCAAATTTGTTGCCAATGTTCTTGAAGTGGGTATTGGGAGGATGGAGGTGGGTAACGGTGGGTCAGCAGTGGTCTTTAGGATGAGACAAGCAGTCCTGCTTCTCCTGGCCTCTGATGAAGGCAAGATATTGAACTTTAACCATTCGTTAGGCTACAGCAGTTATTCAGCATTGCAGAGGAGTCTTTAAACGGGCTTTAGACACTCATTAGCATGTGTAAGGTGGCTGCCATGGCTATCTGAATATCAATATGATATGAGATATCTTTATTTTTATATTCATTCTTGGTAGTGAGTGTCACTGAACACCTTGAATATTTTCCACTGATCAGAGAGAGCCAACCTGGATTTGTAATGTCTGACAAACCTAATGGAATTTCTGGAACAACTGCTCACATGTATCCAATTTAAAATTCTTATCCTTGTATTTAAATTCCTTTGCCTGTGCCTAATTCTACATAAGTTCCAGGAATTCCCTGATGATGGCACTCTGCCTCCACTCTCCTCTTTCAAGGCCTTCTTTAAGACTTACTCGTTTGGTTGGGTTTTTAGTCACCTTCCCTCTTTGGTTCAGCATCCATTTCTGTATAATAAACCTCTGAAGCACTTTGAAATACTTTTCCACATTAAAGCGTCTATGTAAATGCATGTAGTTGAAAAGTGCAATATGTGTTTGTCCTTTAATTTTATTTTGCCATCACAGTATTTTGTAAACAGAAATCAAGGTACTTGACCTGTGGATGCTGGACTCCTGCAAAATTTTAAGTTTGCTCACAGATTTTGTAATAACCAGCATATTTTTAGCAGTGAGCCAGTGGCATCAGGATTGTTAGCAATGCAGTGCAGTCTGGAACATGTAAGGCTGGATTCTCCGATTTTGAGGCTATGTCTGAAGGAAGTGTCTAGTTCTACAATGAAAAAATCGGCGAGGCCCCAGCACCGACCCTATGACCAGTGAGGGGTTAGCAGCCGCGCCACATAAAACACACAGCGTTTTGTGGTGAATGTATAATATTAATTCACACTGTATATCACTGTGTTCCTGTGGGCTCCATCTGTGAGCCGTTGCGCGGCTCTGCCCACAGGGGGAGATGAGGAGCATGTACAGGGCTCCGCCCTCGGCTCCGCCCACATCCAGAAGTATAAAGTGCTGCGGTCTTGCGAGCCTGCCTTCAGTTCAGCCAAACCATTAATCGGTTCACGCTCCTCGATGCGTACCCCCTCCCCCGGATTGCAGACATGGTCAATCAGATCGCCCAGTACCGCATCTTCTCCACGGCGGATCTGAAGTCTGCATACCACGAGCTCACAATCCGCCCGGAGGACCGCCACTACACGGCATTCAAGGCAGACGGCCGCCTCTTCCATTTCCTCCGGGTTCCCTTTGGCGTCACGAATGGGGTCTCGGTGTTCCAACGAACAATAGACCGAATGGTGGACAGTACGGGCTGCGGGCCACGTTTCCGTACTTGGATAACGTCACCATCTGCGGCCATGACCAGCAGGACCACAACGCCAACCTCCACTGATTTCTCCAAACAGCCCAAAAACTCAATCTCACATACATAAAGGAGAAATGCGTTTTCCGCACAACCAGACTAGCCATCCTTGGCTACGTCGTGGAAAACGGGGTCCTAGGACCCGACCCTGACCGCATGTGCCCCCTCGTACAACTCCCTCTCCCCCACTGTTCCAGGGCCCTCAAGAGGTGCCTCGGAATTTTCTCCTACTACGCCCAGTGGGTCCCCCAGTATGCGGATAAAGCGCGCCCACTATTTAAGACTATACTCTTCCCACTGTCAGCCGAGGCTCGCCAGGCCTTCAACTGCATTAAGGAGGACATCGCCAAAGCCGCCATGCGGGCGGTGGATGAATCCGTCCCATTTCAGATGGAGAGCGACGCCTCAGAGGTCGCTCTCGCTGCCACTCTGAATCAGGCAGGGAGGCCAGTAGCATTCTTCTCCCGAACCCTCTCCGCTTCGAAGCTTCGACACTCCTCAGTCGAAAAGGAAGCCAAACCATTGTGGAAGCCATACGGCACTGGAGGCACTACCTCGCAGGTAGGTTTACACTCATCACCGACCAGAGATCGGTTGCCTTTATGTTCGATAACTCGCAGCGAGGTAAAATTAAAAATGACAAAATCTTGAGGTGGAGGATCGAGCTCTCCACCTATAATTATGATATTGTATACCGTCCGGGGAAGCTCAATGAGTCCCCAGATGCCCTGTCCCGCGGCACATGCGCCAGCGTGCAAGACGACCGATTACAGGCTATCCACAATGACCTCTGCCACCCGGGGGTCACCCGGCTCGCCCACTACATCAAGGCCCGCAATCTGCCTTTCTCCACTGAGGAGGTTAAAGCCATCACCAGGAATTGCCCGATCTGCGCGGAGTGTAAACCGCACTTCTATAGACCAGACAAGGCCCACCTGGTAAAGGCTTCCCGGCCCTTTGAACGACTGAGTATTGATTTCAAAGGGCCTCTCCCCTCGACCAACCGTAATATTTATTTTCTTAACATCATAGATGAATTCTCTCACTTCCTGTTTGCCATCCCATGCCCCGATATGACCTCCCATACAGTCATCAGAGCCCTGCACAGTGTCTTCACCCTGTTCGGTTTCCCCAGCTACGTCCACAGTGACAGGGGTTCGTCCTTCATGAGCGACGAGCTGGGTCAGTACCTGCTCGACAAGGGCATCGCCTTGAGCAGGACTACCAGTTATAACCCCAGGGGGAACGGGCAGGTAGAGAGGGAGAACGCGACGGTCTGGAAGACCGTCCTACTGACCCTACGGTCCAGGAATCTCCCGACCTCCCACTGGCAGGAGGTCCTCCCTGAAGGGCTCCATGCAATTAGGTCCCTCCTGTGTACGGCCACAAATCAGACTCCTCACGATCGATTATTTGTTTTCCCTAGGGGCACTACCACGGGGGCCTCGCTTCCGTCCTGGTTGAGGACACCGGGCCCTGTCCTCCTTCGGAAGCAGGTCCGAAGACACAAAACAGACCCGCTGGTAGAGAGGGTCCTACTCCTGCATTCAAACCCCCACTACGCATTTATCGAGCACCCCGACGGCCGACAGGCCACTGTTTCCCTCCGGGACCTGGCACCTGCAGGATCTACCACTACTACTACCACTACCGCCAAGATACCCCTTACACCACACCCCACCCGACCCCCCACGCCCAGTGCCCCGGCACCTACAGGTTTCCTGCGCCCCCTTTCACCCCTCACACGGTCAGGAACGAAGCTCTGGAAGGACCACCCCCGGAGTCCACCCTCGGATTCACACCGAGCATCTGCACACAGCCATCCAAAGCGGCTGCAACTCCGGTGCTCCGCCGGTCCCAGCGAACGATTCGAGCACCGGACCGACTAAACTTA
Source organism: Scyliorhinus canicula (assembly GCF_902713615.1). Classification (NCBI taxonomy): domain Eukaryota; kingdom Metazoa; phylum Chordata; class Chondrichthyes; order Carcharhiniformes; family Scyliorhinidae; genus Scyliorhinus; species Scyliorhinus canicula. The sequence goes on along the minus strand of NC_052159.1, from coordinate 94,787,395 downwards.
TAGACCCGTCACCCCCGCTGGATTGATTTTTTTTTAACAGGGGGTGAATGTGGTGAATGTATAATATTAATTCACACTGTATATCACTGTGTCCCTGTGGGCTCCACCTGTGAGCCGTTGCGCGTCTCTGCCCACAGGGGAAGATGAGGAGCATGTACAGGGCTCCTCCCTTGGCTCCGCCCATGGCTCCACCCACATCCAGAAGTATAAAGTGCTGCGGTCTTGCGAGCCTGCCTTCAGTTCAGCTAGTCGCAGGCAGGCTCAGTTGGAAGTCGATTAAAGCCACAGTTTACTTCTACTCATGTCTTTGAGTGAATTGATGGTCGCATCACGTTTACAAAATAAACGCCGGAAAATTGGAGGGTACGTGGCCGTGCATGTGCATGGTGACGACCTGCTGCGGTTGCGTCGTCCAACATGGCGCCGGTCACGCGCGGACCCAACTTGCCGAATAGTGCACCCCCCCCCCCCCCCCCCCCCGGCCATCTCCTGGCCAGCCCCGGAGCTCCCCACAGCCTTCGCTGAAGCACGCCTCCCCACCTCCGGGTCAGCAGCACGGCTTCCCCCCCCCCCCCCCCTCGCACCGGACTGTTTCACGAAAACTGAGAACACAAGTGAACCGCACCGTTGTGAACTCGGCCCATTGGGGCCGGAGCACTAGGGAGGGCCGTCTTGAGGCCGTCCCAACGGAGTGCACAGTACTCCCCGATGACGCCATTTTGGAGGGGGCGGAGCATCCAAAAACCATGCACCGCCCCCCGATTCGGTCTTAAAATGGGATTCTCTGCCCAATCACTGATTATGAAATCGGCGTCAGGGAAGGAGAATCCCGCCCATAGTTCTTCCAGTTTAACTTAGGGACAAATCCAGGGCGGGATTCTCTCATCCCGCTGCAGTGTCCACGCCGCCATAAACGCCGTCGCATTTTATGACGACGTGAACAGGCCGCTGCCAGGACTAATTCTGGCCCCGGCAGGGGGCCAGCATGGTGCTGGAGCAGTTCACGCCGCTCCAGCTGCCGATCCCGGTGCGAACTGTGCGCCACGGGATCCGCACATGCGCAGTGGCACCGGTGCCAATGCGCACATGCATAGTGGCCTCCTTCAACACGCCAGCCCCGACGCACCATGGCGCAGGACTACAGGGGCCGGCACGTAGGAAAGAAGGCCCCCAGCCAGAGACGCCGGCCCGCCAATCGGTGGGTCCCGATCGCAGGCCAGGCTGAATCGGAGGCCCCCCCAGGGGTCGGCGCCCCCCCTCCCCCCCCCCCCCCCCCCTCACAGGCCGCCACCCGACCCTTCCACGCTGAGTTCACGCAGGCTGAGAGCAGGTGTGGATGGCGCCGGCGGGACTCAGCGTTTCCACGATCCCGGCCCAAGAATTGGCGGGCCGGCGCGTAGAGCGGCCCCTGACTGGCGCCGCGCCAAACACGCCTGCACCAATGGCACCGATTCTCCGGTCTGCGGAGAATTGCGTGCCGGCGACGGCGCAGTGTGGCCTGTTCGCGGGGATTCTCCGGCCCAGTCCCAGGCTGAGAGAATCCCGCCCCCGGTACTCATTTCCAATTACTTCAATTGGCATTACTCTCAATTTCATCACCCTGGCTTTCTACAATAAGGTCAATCCCTTGCATTCGATTTAGCAATGTGAACCTACCAGCTTTGAAGGATGGTGAGAGATGATAAAATTGCCTGGGTAACTAGGTGCATCATAATACTGTGGTACACTGACAATTATGGCGACCTCAGCATTGTACATTTATTCCAGTATCTAGCTCCTGATATAGTTTCACTGGAATCAAAGACTTATTCATTGGAATAGTATTTGGACTGCTTATGGGACCTTTCTGAATATCTAAGACACCCAGAAACCAAATGGCACTCCATTTAATGAGTTGGCACAAAGTGGGAATGCTGTTATTGATGATCAACAGCAGCACAATAAAATACCGAGATCCGGATAATCAACCTGCTGAGAGCAACACTATGTGGGTCCACAAATAAAAATGAGTTAACCATGACCTCAGCAAATCGATTGCCAAGTGGTGAGCAAACCAACTATAAAAACCGACGGATTATTAATATCAATTGGCTAACTCACTCTGAATTAGAACTGGAGAGCAGAACATTGTTAACAGCTCCACACTGTCTGTAATGGCATCAATTAAAGTTCAATCACCGAGACATAATTGGACTGAGTTGTATAGTTGAAGCATTGTTTAAAGCGTGGCGGCCTAGTTGTTTGTCCATGCGAATGCTGAAGCTGCCGGTGTGTCAATAATTATGTGCAAATTAAAATTAATGAAAGACTTGCATTTACGTAGTGCCTTTCATGATCACAGGAATGTCCCAAAGCATTTTACAGCCAATGAAGTACTTTCAGAAGCTTAGTCACTGTTGCAATATAGGAAATGTGGCAGCTAAATTGTGCACAGTAAACTACTACAAACTGCAATTTGATAATGACCAGATAATCTGTGTTAGTGGGGTTGTAGAATAAATGTTAGTCAAGACATCGAGGTTAATTCCTCTACTTTTGTTTGACATGGTGCCATGGGATCTTTTACATCCACCTGTTTCTGTACGAGTGTTCTGAATTTAGTATGAAAGTAAGATTCTGATTGACAAGCTTCAAGGCACTTTAAGCATTCAAAATGGAATTACAAACTTGCCTGCAGTCTATCCTTCACCATGGACTAAACTCCAGGGGATGTGCTCAATTCTCATTCATTGGTCCAGGGCCGGAAGTGTAAAATTCCCGTGGGCATCTTCTTCAAACATGTTGACTTCCCAGCTATGCTAGTAGCCAGGTTTAATGCTGGATACGTTGGAGTCCAGTTACAGTGACTTTTTTCCTCAAAGGAATTGTTCACATATTCATATTGGCAATGGTGGGACATAAGTCAGAAATGGCCTGGTTATAGACTGGATATCTAAAGCATGAATACATACAAATCAGTCATTTCCAAGCATTATGTGGCGCAATTGTTGGACTAACTGTCCAATTGGATGGGTGAGGTTTCCAAACAGTTGCTGACGTTATCATTGGCAGTTCAAGATACTCAATCAGAAATTAATTGCCATTAGTCTATATGAGGAAAGTTTTTGTCACCCAGAGAGTGGTTGGAGTCGGGAACAAATTTCCAGAGAGGGTAGTGGAGCAGGTTTAATTGAGGTATTCAAAAGGGAATTGGATTGCTAGCTGAAAAGGAAGAATGTACAAGGTTACAGGGTTAAGGCAGAGGTGCGAGTGCAGACTCGATAGGCCAAACAACCTCATTCCGCTCTGTAAAGATTCTGTCATTCTGTACGTGGTCAAATTGTTCTAACCTATATGAGAGCAGAGCTCCCTCATTAGCGGGGAACAAATCTGGACATAAATACTCCAGCCCAGGTGTGGGCCAGTCACTGGAGTCCCTTCGAAGAGTGGTGGTGTATAGAGGTTTGTTCTATATTCAATAAATCTTTGGTTCCTTTACGTTCCTGTGTGGTCGATTCCTTGGATCCAACACCGGCATCGAGGATGGAGTGGAGATGCAGATGGCGCCTTTCCACAGTACTCAGCCACCTCTCCGTAGGCCTATGGAAGTTGCTTCATTGGCCGCCGACATGCCACACTTTGGGAAGCTTGAGGCGTTCGGCACAGGTACTGACGATTGGTCGTAGTATATCGAACGGATGCGCTATTTTTCTCATGCGACTGCCATTGTCAGGGATGAGTGCCAAACCATTATTCTGTTAACGGCCTGTGGTGCCCCCACCTTCAACATCATTAAAAACTTAACGTAACCCGCTGCCCCAGACTAGAAGTAATTCGTGGACTTGGTCTCCTTGGTAGGGCAGCACTTCAACCCTAGACTGTCCGTTATTGTCCAGCGCTACCACTTTAATACGGCTGAGCGAATCCTGGGGATTCCATGTCAGAATTTTTGGCATGCCTCCGGAAGCGAGCAGAGTTTTGCAAATATGGAGTCACCCTTTCAGAGGTGTTACAGGACAGACTGGTCTGGGGTATCCTTAAAGTGGCACCCCAGCGGAAACTGCTTGCTGAGGCCCAACTGGACCAAAAAAGGGCCATAAAGATAGCCCTATCGCTGTAAAACACAGAGCAGGGCATGTAAGACTTGCAGGGGATGGAGGTCCTCAATCTGGGCTGTGCCTCCTCTCGGAGAGCGGTACCCTCTTGACCATTTTATGGATTGTTCACCGGTCACAGTATTGTGCATCCGCAGTTGGACCCAGATGGACCCACAACTGTCCCGCGCCTGCTGTAGTGATCCTCGCCTGAGTGTGTACAGAAGGGGCTGATGGGAAATGGAAGTACCACCAGGGGGCAGCACGGGGACATATAAGAGTGACGCCGAAGGCCCGCCCTCGCTCACTTTGGCTGGAGAGACAGGGGAGCAGGACAGGGACGGAAGTTGAGCTCAGGGCTGCAAGTGTGGTTATGCCTAGTTGCAGAGCATAGAAAAGCAGTATCTTTACAAGTGTCGTTCTGTAAGCAAAAGCTAACGAAGTCATTTATTGTGGAACAGAATAAACCATCCTTCAACTACTGAACGACTTCTAGCATTAATTTAAGAAACATAACACCTGCCACATTATCCAGAATGGGGCCCAGCACCAGGCTTTGCTGCTTTGGTGTTTTGAAGGTATCCAAGGCCAAAATCGAGGAGCTGAGTGTAGAAGACAGCGTATTCCTTTGGGGGACTCAGGTGGTGGTTCTGGACCACGGGCATGGCCCACTCTTGCAGTACCTCCACAACGGACCCCTGGGGTGTCAAAAATGAAGATGTTGGCCATCAGCTACAATGAACATCCCAGGACCGACACCGACATCAAACGGTTGACCAAAAGTTGTGTACCGTGCCAGGAGCACCAGAAGTTGCCGCCAGGGACGTCACTCCACGTCTGCAAACGGCCAGGTCACCCTTGGACCTCCATATAGATTTTACAGGCCCCTTCCAAGGGGTGATGTTCCTCCTCATCGTGAACTCCCACTCCAAATAGCTGGAAGTCCACAGGATGCAGGCGACGGCTGCCATTGACCGGTTGCGCAATACCTTTAGTATGCATGGTATTCTTTCAGAAAATGGGACAGCTTTTTGGAGCACTGAATTTGGCTCTTTTGTGGCTGCAAACAGAATCCGCCCCATACCACCCAGCTCCAACGGTTTGGTCAAGCAGGCGGTCCAGGCGTTTAAGCAGAGGAAACTGACTTCCGGATCCTGGGAAACTCGTTTGGTGCGGTTCCTGTTCAGTTACCACACCGCACCACCTGTAAGGCCGGGGGTTGCGTCAGCTGAACTGTTGATGGGTCATCGCCCCTTCACCCAGCTGAGCTTGACATTCTGGACCTTGCTGGGAAGGTCCGCCGTAGGCAAGATCGGTCTGAGACAGACGCAGGCCGCTGCACCTCATTTTGTTGTTTCGCCCCGGGCGATTCAGAGTACGTCCGAAATTTTGATGAAGGAATCCCGGGTGTCATATTGGCCCAGTTTGGGACAGATTCTTATGCGGTGCACGCACAAGGCCAAAATCCAACCAGCACATGGACGACATCCGCAACCGCGCTCCCAAGACGACGAACCATCCATGATGTCCCAGCCTCCCAGCCCTACAGGTTCCTCCGCCCCGGCTGTCGCTGCAGCCGTCACTGTTGCCTCCGTCAACATCACTCCTGGTTCCAGGTTACATAGTCATCCAGGATGCCGAGATGCCGGATGAAGAAGCATCGGACTCAGACTCTGATTCCAGCATGGAGGTCCAATCGCTGGCGGATGCCGTCGCGCTGATCCCCGATGCAGCGCCAGCCACACACACCCGCCACGCCATTCCACATGGACCGCTCTCAAGTCAGGCATATGCCATCAGGCTCTGTGCGGACGATGCCTGAGCACCTTCCCCAGGCAAAACGGACAAGGGGTCCCTCAGGCTGATCCCCACCAACACGGGCGCCACTTCGGACTTCAGGGGGGAGGGGTGTTATAACCCCCATGGAGACCATGTGGTGTACACCATTAATTTCCCTGTGACATCCAATGAACAGGAACTTCTCCGGTAACGGAGAGGGGCTTCCCTTTTCACGAGCGGAGCCCTCACAGGATAAAAACACCGAACAGGGTGCAGGGTGGGGAGGTAGGCATTTTGGGGAAAGGACATTAGTGTATTGTTCATAAAAGAGTATAGTTTTGCATCCTACTTGCCGTTTCATGCTTGTTCTCTCGGCGTGGATACTAAAAAAGTGATTCATAGAAGGATTAGAGGGGACACGAGGAAAACCTTTTCGCCCAGAGTGTAATAGAGGCCTGCAATTTGCAGCCTGAGGTGTGGTGTTTGTGATAGTCACCACTGATGTATATATTGTATATAGAGGATGTCGATGTAGGTGCTTTATGGTAAGTCCCTGTACTACAGGTACGGGGGCAGTTCCCTGCCTGCTGGCTCCGCCCAGTAGGCGGAGTATAAATATGTGTGCTCCCTGTACAGCAGCCATTTTGCCAGCTGCTGTAGGAGGCCACACATCTTAGTGTAATAAAGCCTCGATTGCATCCAACTCTCGTCTTTGTATAATTGATCGTGCATCAATTTATTACACTAAGTTTTCAGAAGGTGGACCTCCGCATCAAGCCGGATCACCTGCAGCTGTATCCGCAAGCAGACAACGCCTAAAAGGACTTTGAACATTGGCTAGCCTGTTTCTAAGCGTACATCGGGTCTGCACCAGACCCAATCTCAGAAGCACAGAAGATTCAGATCCTTTACAGGCGGCAGAGCTCCAACGTCTTTCCACTTATCCAGGACGGGCCGACCAACACAGAAGCCACAACGCTAGTGAAGGAAAACTATGCTCAGCGGCCTAACACACTCTATGCCAGGCACCTCCTCTCCACTCATCGCCAACTTCCTGGTGAGTCAGTGGAAGATTTCTGGTGTGCCCTGGTTCCCCTGGTTAGAGACTGTGACTGTCAGGCCGTTTCGGCCACGGAACACTCGAATCTGCTCATGAGAGACGCATTTGTTATGGGCACAGGGTACGATTACATCCCCCAGCGCCTCTTAGAAGGGGCCACGCTCACGGAAACCAAAAAGCTAGCGCTCTCACTTACGGTCGCTTCATGCAACATCCCCCCGTGCATCGTGGACTCCGCAGACGGCCGCCCTCAGCCAACCCCACGCCTGTGCCGCGCGGCAGACAACCAACCCCAGGGGACCCAAATGTTACTTCTGTGGGCTGTCCAAACACCCCCGACAGCGCTGCAGGCCCGGAGCGTCCTCTGCAAGGCCTGTGGCAAGAAGGGACACTTCGCTGCGTGTGCCAGGCCTGCTCAGTCGCCGCTATTGTTCCGGCACCTCCCACATGCGGCCAGTGGGCGCCGCCATCTTCCCCTCCTCGGACCACGTGCAGCCAGTGGGCGTCGCCATCTTGCTCGACTCGCAATGCGTGCGACCCGTTGGCGTCGCCAACAGATCCCAACGGACTCGCTATCTTGTTTTCCCCACGACACGTGCTGCCAATGGGCGCCGCCATTTAACCAGACCCAGGACCCATGCCCCCCGGGCACCTCACCTGGCCCCTCGTCGCCTGTAACTGCCGATGACCAGCCGCGTCTCGCCTCGGTCACGATTGACCAGTCTCGTCCACACAACCTTGCAACTGCTTCAACCAAAGTGAAGGTCGATGGGCACGAGACCTCCTGCCTCCTGGACTCCGGGAGCACCGAGAGCTTCATTCACTCCGATACAGTAAGGCGCTGCTCCCTCGCGGTACACCCCGCTTACCAGAGAATCTCCCTGGCGTCCGGGTCCCACTCCGTGGCGATCCGGGGGTATTGCATCGCCACTCTCACTGTCCAAGGCGTGGAGTTCAGCAGCTTCCGCCTCTATGTCCTTCCCAACCTCTGCGCTACCCTGCTACTCGGCCTGGACTTCCAGTGCAACCTCCAGAGCCTAACACTGAAATTCGGCGGGCCCCTACCACCCCTTACTGTGTGCGGCCTCGCGACTCTAAAGGTCAACCCACCTTCCCTATTTGCAAACCTAACCCCGGATTGCAAACCCGTTGCCACCAGGAGCAGACGGTACAGCGCCCAGGACAGGACCATCATCAGGTCCGAAGTCCAGCGGCTGCTTCGGGAAGGCATCTTCGAGGCCAGCAACAACCCCTGGAGAGCCCAAGTGGTAGTTGTGAAAACTGGGGAGAAACGCAGGATGGTCGTTGACTACAGCCAGACCATCAACCGGTACACGCAGCTCGACGCATACCCCCTCCCATGCATATCTGATATGGTCAATCAGATTGCATAGTACCGGGTCTTCTCGACAGTGGACCTGAAATCTGCCTACCATCAGCTCCCCATTCGCAAGGCGGACCGCCCATACACTGCCTTCGAGGCAGATGGCCGCCTCTACCACTTTCTTAGGGTTCCCTTTGGCGTCACCAACTCTGTCTTCCAACGGGAGATGGACAGAATGGTTGACCGGTATGGACTGCGGACCACCTTCCTGTACCTGGACAATGTCACCATCTGCGGCCACGATCAGCAGGACCATGACGCCAATCTTGCCAAATTTCTCCACACCGCCACTCTCCTCAACCTGACCTACAAGGAGAAGTGCGTGTTCAGCATGAACCGCTTAGCCATCCTCGGCTATGTGGTCCAGACCGGAGTTCTGGGGCCATATCCCGACCGCATGCGCCCCCTCATGGAACTCCCCCTTCCCCACAGCTCCAAGGCCCTCAAACGATGCCTGGGGTTCTTTTCTTATTATGCCCAGTAGGTTCCAAACTACGCGGACAAGGCCCGCCCACTCATTCAATCCACTGTTTTTCCCCTGACGGCCGAGGCTCACCAGGCCTTCAACCGTATCAAGGCCGACATCGCCAAGGCCGCGATGCACGCGGTCGACGAGACTTTACCATTCCAAGTCGAGAGCGATGCATCAGACGCCGCTCTGGCCGCCACCCTCAACCAGGCAGGCAGACCCGTGACATTCTTTTCTCGCAATCTACATGCCTCCGAAATTCAGCATTCCTCCGTCGAAAAAGAGGCCCAAGCCATCGTTGAAGCTATGTAGCATTGGAGGCATTACCTGGCCGGCAGGAGATTCACTCTCCTCACTGACCAACGATCGGTTTCCTTCATGTTTAATAACACTCAGCGGGGTAAGATCAAAAACGATAAAATCTTGAGGTGGAGGATCGAGCTCTCCACCTACAACTACGAGATTTTGTACCGCCCGGTAAGCTCAACGACCCCCCCGATGCGCTATCCCGAGGTACATGTGCCAGCACACAGGTGGACTGACTCCGGACTCTGCACGACAACCTCTGTCACCCGGGGGTCACACGTTTTTACCATTTCATCAAGGCCCGCAATCTGCCCACTCCATCGAGGAAGTCAGGGCTGTCACCAGGGACTGCCAGGTCTGTGCGTGGTGTAAGCCACACTTCTACTGGTCAGACCGTGCGCGCCTGGTGAAGGCCTCCCGCCCCTTTGAACGCCTCAGCGTGGATTTCAAAGGGCCCCTCCCCTCCACCAACCGGAAAAGGTACTTTCTCAGTGTGGTCGATGAGTACTCCAGGTTCCCCTTCGCCATCCCATTCCCCGATATGACGTCTGCCACCGTCATCAAAGCCCTCAACACCACCTTTGCTCTGTTCGGATTCCCTGCCTATGTCCACAGCGACAGGGGATCCTCATTCATGAGCGATGAGCTGCATCAGTTCCTGCTCCACAAGGGTATTGCGTCGAGCAGGACGACCAGCTACAACCCCTGGGGAAATGGGTAGGTGGAGCGAGAGAATGGGACGGTCTGGAAGGCCGTCCAACTGGCCCTACGGTCCAGAAATCTCCCGGCCTCCCGCTGGCAGGACGTCCTCCCCGATTAACTGCACAGCATTCGGTCGCTCCTCTGCACTGCGACTAATGAAACACCCCAAGAATGTCTCTTTGCCTTCCCTAGGAAGTCCACCTCCGGGGTTTCGCTCCCGACATGGCTGACAGCTCCAGGACCCGTTCTCCTCCATAGACACATTCGACTCCACAAGGCAGACCCGTTGGTTGAGAGGGTATAGCTACTTCACGTCAACCTGCAGTACGCCTATGTAGCGTACCCCGACGGCTGCCAAGACACAGTCTCCCTGAGGGACCTGGCACCAGCTGGTTCCACACACACACATCCCTGACCCGGCGCCACCGTCCACCCCCCGGCGCACCCCACCGCATCCCCCGCTCCAGGAAAATCCGTCCTCCACCTGCTCACACCCGGGGATGAAGAGGATTTCGACACGCTCCGGGAGTCACCGAAGACCAAACTGACGCCGGAGTCACCGCCAGCGCTGCGGCGCTCTCAACGACAGATCAAGGCTCCGGACCGCCTGAATTTGTAATATTTTCTGTACTCTTAAAACACATCTTTCTGTATATAGTTCTCCACCATCCCCGCCGGACTCAACTTTTTAACAGGGGGTGAATGTGGCAGTCACCACCGATGTATATATTGTATATAGACGATGTCGATGTAGGTGCTTTATGGTAAGGCCCTGTGCTACAGGTATGGGGGTAGTTCCCTGCCTGCTGGCTCCGCCCAGTAGGCAGAGTATAAATATGTGTGCTCCCCATACAGCAGCCATTTTGCCAGCTGCTGTAGGAGGCCACACATCTTAGTGTAATAAAGCCTCGATTGCATCCAACTCTCATCTTTGTGTAATTGATCGTGCATCAGTGATTGAGGCTGAAATGCTCAACTCATTTTAAAAAGGTACCTGGGTTTGTGTCTGAAGTGCTGTAGCCTGCAAGGCTACAGACCCGATGCTGGAAAGTGGTATTAAAATGAGCAGCTAGTTTTAAAAAAAATTTTTTGTGGCTGATGCAGACATGATGGGCTGAATGTCCTCTTTCTGTCCTGTAACTTCTCTAGTTCCAACTCACACCAGGTCCAGTTAATCCATTACCTCTGTGCTCACTAGCTTACATTGGCTCCTGAGGAGCAACATCTTGATTTTCAAATTCTTATCCTTGATTTTAAAATTACTCCATGCTTCTCCCCTCCTTATCTATAATCTCCTAAACTCCACAACGCTCCAGTATGTCTGTGCTCATCCAATTCTTGTCTCTTGCTCATTTAATTTTAGTTGCTCCACCACTGGTGACTTTAACTGCCTAAGCCCCCCCAAGCTCTGGAATACTGTTCCAACACTGCATTGTATCACTTCTCCTTTAAAATACTCAATGTTACCAAGATTTCACCAAGATTTTTTACCAAGATTTTTGTCATCCGATTCAATATCTCCTTTTGTGCCTTGGTGTTATTTACATTATAATGCTGCTGTGAAATACTTTGGGGTGTTTTATTTTGTTCAAGGTGCTATTAGGTTGTTGTTGACATGTACCCCTCAGAAATTGGCAAACTTCAAATTGCAAGCAATATTTGGCCATTCTGGAAGGTAGTCTGGGTTTGAGATACAGCAACTTCATGGTAATCGGTTTCCTGGCATACAGAACAGGAACCAGGAAATAATTACAAAAATATAGACAACCTGAACAACAGGATTTTGCACAACAACCACATCACTGGCATCCTTGCAAGCACAGGAATAGACAGGTTCCATTTCTTTAGCCAGGAATCTTAATGAGTCTTAACAACCGTCTTGATGTAACTTTAAACCAAGTCCACTGATCATTTATCCATATATCTGTAGCGCTAACAATTATACTCAAAGACGAGAGACAAGTACAATAGAGGCTTTATTGCTGTGCGATGCTATTCCTCTATCTGCAACTGTAGACTAGGGTCTGAGTGACTCACTCGCATATTTATACACAAGCTCCCTGTGGGCGGAGCTAGCTGGCAGGGGCTTACCGGAAGAACCTGTATTACAGGTACAGGCATACATCCCCCTACTGCAAGTACACATCACTATCGTGGTTATATCATCACATTGACCCCCTGTAAAAAAAATGAGTCCGGCAGGGGTGACGTGTAACTATAATACAAAGGATGAGCTATTTACAAGAGGGTCCAAACAAAGAAAAGCAAGAGTCCATCCAGTTAGCAGGTTACAGGTTGCGCTGAATCGGCGGTCGAATGTTCCGCTGTGATCGGTGTAGCTGTGGTGGCGACGTCGGCCCAGGCGGTGATGGCAACGATGTTGCAGGTGTTGGCGGTGTTGGTGCTGGCTGCTGGCGGGATGACTCCGAGAGCGAGCCGAAATCTTCCGTGTCCTCCAGTGTGGGCAGGGGGACGAGGGATAGACCTGGTGGGGACAAATAGGGGGGCGCCGGGGAAAAGGACGGTGGCGCGGGGGAAAAAAGGGGCGTGGGCATGGGATTGACACCTGAGGGAGCCAGGTCCTGGAGCGAGACTGTGTCCTGGCGGCCGTCGGGGAACTCCACATAGGCATACTGAGGGTTGGCGTGGAGAAGGCGTACTTTGTCCACCAGGGGTTCCGCCTTGTGGTGCCGGACATGCCTACGGAGAAGGACTGGGCCCGGAGTCGTGAGCCACGTCGGGAGCGACACCCGACGTAGACTTCCGAGGGAAGGCAAAAACGCGTTCATGGGGTGTGTTGTTAGTAGCGGTGCACAATAGTGACCGGATGGAGTGAAGTGCTTCAGGGAGGACCTGCTGCCAGCGAGCGGCTGGGAGGTTCCTGGACCGTAGGGCCAGCTGGACGGCCCTCCATATCGTCCCGTTCTCCCTCTCTACCCCCCCCCCCCCCCCCCCGTTTCCCCGGGGGTTGTAGCTGGTCGTCCTGCTGGAGGCGATACCTCTGCTGAGCAGGAAATGACGCACCTCATCGCTCATGAATGAGGATCCCCTGTCACTGTGGATGTAGTCGGGGAAACCGAACAGGGCGAAAATGGAATCCAGGGCCTTGATGACGGTGGCAGACGTCATATCCGGGCATGGGATGGCAAAGGGGAACCTAGAAAATTCATCGACCACACTAAGGATGTAGGTGTTGCGCTCGGTGGAGGGGAGGGGCCCTTTGAAGTCCACGCTGAGGCGTTCAAAAGGGCGGGACGCGCGATCTGGCCGGTAGAAGTGCGAGTTGCACTCGGCACAGATCTGGCAGTCTCTGGTGACTGTCCGTACTTCCTCGACGGAGTAGGGCAGATTGCGGGCTTTCATTAGATGGTACAAGCGAGTGACCCCCGGATGACAAAGGCTCTCGTGCAAGGCACGGAGCTGGTTCACTTGTGCGCTGGCACATGTACCTCGGGAGAGGGCGTCTGGGGGCTCGTTGAGCTTGCCGGGGTGATACAAGATCTCGTAGTTAAAGGTGGAGAGCTCGATTCTCCACCGCAAGATTTTGTCATTCTTGATGTTGCCCCGCTGCGTGTTGTTGAACATGAAGGCTACCGACCATTGGTCAGTGAGGAGAGTGAATCTCCTGCCGGCCAGGTAATGCCTCCAGTGCCGCACCGCTTCAACGATTGCCTGGGTCTCCTTTTCAACAGAGGAATGCCGAATTTCGGAGGCGTGGAGGGTGCGTGAAAAGAATGCCACGGGTTTGCCTGCCTGATTCAGCGTGGCGGCAAGTGCGACATCTGAAGCGTCGCTTTCTACTTGGAAAGGCAGAGTCTCGTCTACGGCGTGCATCCCCGCCCTGGCTATGTCAGATTGAATGCAGGCGAAGGCCTGTTGTGCCTCGGCCGAGAGGGGAAAATGTGTGGACTGGATAAGTGGGCGGGCCTTGTCCGCATATTGTGGGACCCACTGGGCGTAATAAGAAAAGAACCCAAGGCAGCATTTGAGGGCCTTGGGGCAGTGGGGGAGGGGGTGCTCCACAAGGGGGTGCATGCGGTCGGGGTCGGGCCCCTGTAGTCCGTTTTGGACTACGTAGCCGAGGATGGCTAAGCGGTCTGTGCAGAACACGCACTTCTCCTTGTTGTACGTGAAATTAAGGAGAGATGCGGTGTCGAGGAATTTAGAAAGGTTGGCGTCATGGTCCTGCTGGTCATGGTCACTGATGGTGACATTGTCGAGGTACGGGAAGGTGGCCTGCAGTCTGTACCGGTCAACCATTCAGTCCATTTCTCGTTGAAATACCGAGACTCCATTCGTGACGCCGAAGGGAACCCTAAGAAATTGGTACAGACGACCGTCGGCCTCGAAGGCAGTGTAGGGACGGTCCGATTTACGGATGGGGAGCTGGTGGTAGGCGGATTTCAGGTCAATAGTAGAGAAGACCCGGTACTGTGCAATCTGATTGACCATATCAGAAATGCGGGGAAAGGGTACGCGTCGAGCTGCGTGTACCGGTTGATGGTCTGGCTGTAGTCCACGACCATCCTGTGCTTCTCCCCGGTCTTAACCACTACCACCTGGGCTCTCCAAGGGCTGTTGCTGGCCTCGATGATACCCTCCCGAAGCAGCCGCTGGATTCGGACCTGATGAAGGCCTTGTCCTGGATGCTGTACCGTGTGCTCCTGGTGGTGACGGGCTTGCAATCTGCGGTCAGATTGGCAAAGAGGGAGGGAGGCTTGACCTTGAGGGTCGCGATGCCGCAAACGGTGAGGGGAGGTAGGAGTCCGCCGAATTTGAGGGTGAGGCTCTGGAGATTGCACTGGAAATCCAGGCCTAGTAGGAGTGACGCGCAGAGGTTGGGGAGAATGTACAGACGGAAACGGTCGAATTCCACGCCTTGTAGAGTAAGTTTAACCAGGCAGAAACCCCGGATCGGGACAGAGTGGGACCCGGAGGCGAGAGAGATCTGCCGGTTGGCGGGATGGACCGCAAGGGAATAGCGCCTTACCGTGTCCGGGTGGACAAAGCTCTCGGTGCTCCCAGAGTCGATGAGGCAAGAGGTCACGTGGCCGTTGACCAGCACCGATGTGGAAGAGGGTGCCAGGTTGCGAGGACGCGACTGGTCGAGCATAACGGAGGCGAGTAGCAGGCGATCGGTGGTCAAGTCAGATGAGTCCGATGAGGAACGGTAGCGACCCGTGTCCCGTGGCCCTGTCCCGGGGAGGACAAAATGGCGGCGTCTGTAGTACCTGTGGATAAAATGGCGGCACCCATGGAGCGCACGTTCTGGGGTCGGGACAAAATGGCAGCGCCCATGGAACGCACATGGCGGTGGTGGATGAAGATGGCGGCGCCCATGGAGCGCACGTGGCAGGGGCGGCGAAAGATGGCGGCGCCCACTGATCGCACGTGGGGTCGGGGGAAGCGGACGGCGGGGCCCATTGAGCGAGCGGCTGAGGCGAGGGGACCGGGGGCGCGATAGCGGCAACCATCCGGGACTGACACACCGCTGCAAAGTGGCCTTTCTTGCCACAAGCTTTGCAGGTCGCGGTGCGGGCCGGGCAGCGCTGGCGGGGGTGCTTCTGCTGACCGCAGAAGTAACAGTGGGGACCCCCAGGGAGCGCGATGCAGCGGGCAGCGCGGGCTTAGTGCGCGGGGGCGGCTGCTGGGGGGGGCGTTTGCGGGGTCCACGAGGGGTAGGATGAGTGGGCCTGGAGGGCCGTTAGCGGGGTCCACGAGGGGTAGGACGGGTGGGCCGAGTGGCTAGTGGAGTAAGATCGCGCACTACGGGAGGCGGCCGTCATGGAAAGCGCCAGAGCCTTTGCGGCCGCGAGGTCGGGGGCGGCCCCTTCCAGCAGTCGTTGCCAGATGGGGTCCGATGCAATGCCTGTAACAAAGGCATCGCGCATGAGTAAGTCAGAGTGTTCCATGGCTGTGAGGGCCCGGCAGTCGCAGTCTCGTACCAGAGGTATAAGGGCCCTCCAGAAGTCCTCAATTGACTCACCCGGCTGCTGGACTCGAGTACATAGAACATAGAACATAGAACAGTACAGCACAGAACAGGCCCTTCGGCCCTCAATGTTGTGCCGAGCAATGATCACCCTACTTAAACCCACGTAACCCGTATACCCGTAACCCAACAATCCCCCAATTAACCTTACACTACGGGCAATTTAGCATGGCCAATCCACCTAACCTGCACATCTTTGGACTGTGGGAGGAAACCGGAGCACCCGGAGGAAACCCACGCACACACGGGGAGGACGTGCAGACTCCACACAGACAGTGACCCAGCCGGGAATCGAACCTGGGACCCTGGAGCTGTGAAGCATTGATGCTAACCACCATGCTACCGTGAGGCCCCAAGTAGAGTAGAGAGTTGATGCCTCGCAAACAGGGTATCGCCGACTGTGCATAGTTCTCCTTGAGCAGTTCCATAGCTGTGGTGTAGTCAGTCGCATCTCGAATTAGCGGAAAGACACTGGAGCTAAGTCTGGAGTACAGGAGTTGCTTTTTCTGAGCCTCCGTCGGGGGAGGGTCCGCTGAAGAGATGTAGGCCTCGAAGACTGCCAGCCAGTGAACAAAGTATTTTCTGGCGTGAGGCGACTGCGGATCCAGCTGCAGACGGTCAGGCTTGATTCTGATGTCTATGGTGAACGGAAAATCGCACAGCAATAAATTGTAGCGCTAACAATTATACTCAAAGACGAGAGACATGTACAATAGTGGCTTTATTGCTGTGCGATGCTATTCCTCCATCTGCAATTGTAGACTAGGGTCTGAGTGACTCACACGCATATTTATACACAAGCTCCCTGTGGGCGGAGCTAGCTGGCAGGGGCTTACCAGAGGAACCTGTATTACAGGTACAGGCATACATCCCCCTACTGCAAGTACACATCACCACAATATCTTCACATCCAAAATGGCTGGCAGCAGATTGGGGGTCAGTTCAGGGATCTGTTATTTGAAACACATCTCGTGGAAAGACTCAAAGGAATCACCAAGATTGACTTACGATTTCCAATTTAACATTATTAGAAAAAAGGATAGACTCCGAATCTTCCACCCCACATATCTCATCCCAGCACATTTAACATCAACCTGACCTACTACAAAAGTGTTAGCAGAACTACGAGCACAAGACACATCATCAACTTCTCGAGGACAATAAATGCCAGTGACACTCACATCACAAGATTGAATTAATACTGTGGTAGTCAGTATTAGGGGTATTACGGTACGCAGGTTGAGGCTGTAAGACCATTGGTGTGGGAGGTACCTGAGACAGCAAGATCATTGGTGAAGCCTGCCTGCTGGTTCCACCCAGTAAGGCGAAGTATCAGAGTCTGTGTCTCCCCAGCTGCTGCATTCTGTACCTGCACTGCTGGGGGAAACATCTAGTCCAATAAAGCCTTCAATTGTCATCCAATTTCGCTTCTGGAGTCATTGATCGAGCATTAATTTATTGGACCAGATTTTAAAGAATGGATCTCCGAATCAAGCCGGAGTGTCTGCAACTCAGGCCCCACACGGCAAACTCAGCAACAACCTTCAAACATTGGCTGGCGTGCTTCAGTGGGTACCTCAGGACGGCTACGACTACACCCTCGGAGGACCAGAAGATGCAAGTTCTTCACTCAAGGGTGAGCCCAGAGATATACACCCTCATCGAGAATGCGGAAGATTTCGAGGCCGCAATGGCCCTGTTGAAAGGACATTACATTCACCCAGTAAACCTGGTCTACACCCGACATCTGCTGGCAACGAGTCAACAAATCCCCGGGGAATCGCTGGATGAATTCTACTGTGCGCTCCTGGTGTTAGGTAGGAACTGTGACTGCCTGCAAGTTTCAGCCAGCGACCACACAGAACTTTTAATCCGTGACGCATTTGTTGCAGGTATGCTGTCCTCCCAAATCCGTCAGCGGCTGCTGGAGAAAGAGACACTAGGCCTCAAGGAGGCAAGGGCTCTTGCTAGCTCCCTGGATGTGGCCTCCCAAAACGCCCACGCTTACGTCCTCAACCACGCGGCAGCCCCTTGAACAGCGTGGAACCCCCCCCCCCCCCCCCTGCGGGCCGACTCCGATTCATCGCCCATCCCCCCACAAGCTTGTGCCGCGGGGCTACCGGGCAACACCGGGGGGCCCCGCTGTTATTTTTGCGGGCAAGCCAAGCACCCCCAGCAGCGCTGCCCGGCCCGCTCCTCCACCTGCAAAGGTGCGGCAAAAAGGGCCATTTTGTGGCAGTATGCCAGGCCCGGGCGGTCGCCGCGGTCTCCGGGGGTGAAACGGGGCCGCCATCACAACTCCCTCCACGAGCCACATGCGACCAACGAGCGGCGCCATCTTCCTTTTCCTGAGCCACGTGTGGGCCCCGGGCGCCTCCATCTTGTTCCCCAGAGACCACGTGCGATGGATGGGCGCCGCCATCTTGCACATCCCCAGCCATGTGCGACCAGTGGGCGCCGCCATCTTGGCTGGAGTCTCAGGACCCCGATTCAGATGACCACACACCGCCCAAGGAAAATCTCCAAATTTTACCACGACTCGCCTCGGTGACCCTGGACCCGTCTCGGCCCCGAACGCTCTCGACCGCGACGATGACTGTGCTCATCAAAGGGCGCGAAACGTCCTGCCTGCTCGACTCCGGGAGCACAGAGAGCTTCATACACCCAACACAGTAAGGCGCTGTTCTTACATCCACCCAGTTAACCAAAGAATCACCCTGGCCTCCGGGTCTCACTCTGTAGAGATCAAAGGGTTCTGCGTAATGAACCTCACGGTCCAGGGAAGGGAATTTTAAAACTTCCGGCTCTACGTCCTCCCTCACCTCTGCGCTGCCATGCTCCTAGGGTTAGACTTCCAATGTAACGTCCAGAGTTTAACTTTTAAATTCGGCGGCCCTATACCCCCCCTCACTGTCTGCAGCCTCGCGACCCTCAAGGTCGATCTGCCTTCCCTTTTTGTGAACCTCACCCCGGATTGCAAACCCGTCGCCACCAGGAGCAGACGGTACAGTGCCCAGGACCGGACCTTCATTAGGTCGGAAGTCCAGTGGTTACTGAAGGAAGGTATTATTGAGGCTAGCAACAGTCCCTGGAGAGCTCAAGTAGTGATTGTAAAAACCAGGGAGAAGCACAGGATGGTCATCAATTATAGTCAGACCATCAACAGGTATACGCAGCTCGACGTGTACCCTCTCCCCCACATATCTAATTTGGTCAATCAGATTGCACAATACAAGGTCTTTTCCACGGTGGATCTCAAGTCTGCCTACCACCAGCTCCCCATCCGCCCTAGCGACCACAAATACACTACATTCAAAGCAGATGGGCGGCTCTACCACTTCCTAAACGACTAGGGGCTTTTCACAGTATCTTCATTGAAGCCTACTCGTGACAATAAGCGATTTTCATTTCATTTTCATTTCATTTCAAGGGTTCCCTTCGGTGTCACAAATGGAGTCTCGGTCTTCCAACGGGAGATGGACCGAATGGTTGACCGGTACGGTTTGCGGGCCACGTTTCCGTACCTTGATAACGTCACCATCTTTGGCCACGACCAGCAGGACCACGACACCAACTTCCGAAAATTCCTCCATACCGCAAAAATCCATAATCTAACCGACAACAAGGACAAATACGTGTTTAGCACCGACCGTCTAGCCATCCTTGGCTACGTAGTGCATGATGGAGTTATAGGCCCAGATCCCGAACGCATGCGCCCCCTCATGGAGTTTCCCCTCCCCCACTGCTCCAAAGCCCTGAAACGCTGCCTGGGATTTTTTTCATATTATGCCCAGTGGGTCCCCAACAAGGCCCGCCCACTAATCCAATCCACGGTTTTTCCCCTGTTGGCAGAGGCCAACCAGGCCTTCAACCGCATCAAAGTGGACATTGCAAAGGCCACGATGCACGCAATCGACGAATCCCTCCCATTCCAAGTCGAGAGCGACGCGTCCGACGTAGCTCTGGCGGCCACACTCAATCAAGCGGGCAGACCCGTGGCCTTCTTCTCACTCACCCTCCATGCTTCAGAAATCCGCCATTCCTCTGTTGAAAAGGAGGCCCAGGCCATAGTAGAAGCTGTGCGGCACTGGAGGCATTACCTGGCCGGCAGGAGATTCACTCTCCTCACTGACCAACGGTCGGTTGCTTTCATGTTCGATAATGCACAGTAGTGCAAGATAAAGAACGATAAGATCTTACGGTGGAGGAGCGAGCTCTCCACCTACAACTATGAGGTCTTGTATCGTCCCAGGAAGCTAAACGAGCCTCCTGATGCCCTATCCCGTGGCACATGTGCCAACGCACAAGTGGACCGACTCCGCACCCTCCATGAAGACCTCTGCCACCCGGGGGTCACTCGATTCTTCCATTTCATTAAGACCCGCAACCTGCCCTACTCCATCGAGGAGGTCAGGACCGCCATCAGGAACTGCCAAATCTGCGCGGAGTGCAAGCCGCACTTCTACAGGCCAGAGAAAGTGCACCTGGTAAAGGCTTCCCGTCCCTTTGAACGCCTCAGTATGGACTTCAAAGGGCCCCTCTCGTCCACCGACCGCAACACGTATTTCTGAACGTGATTGACGAGTACTCCCGTTTTCCGTTCGCCATCCCCTGCCCCGACATGACCGCAGCCACCGTCATAAAAGCCCTCCACAGTATCTTTACACTATTCGATTTCCCCGCCTACATACACAGCGATAGGGGATCCTCCTTTATGAGCGACGAACTGCGTCAATTCCTGCTCAGCAAGGGCATTGCCTCGAACAGGACGACCAGTTATAACCCCCGGGGTAACGGGCAGGTCGAGAGGGAGAACGGAACGGTCTGGAAGACCGTCCTACTGGCCCTACGGTCCAGGAACCTCCCAGTCTCCCGCTGGCAGGAAGTCCTTCCTGATGCACTCCGCTCCATCTCATCACTGCTATGTCCCACGACAAATGAAACACTTCATGAACATCTCCTTGTCTTCCCTAGGAAGTCCTCCTCTGGGACCTCGCTCCCAACCTAGCTGGAAGCTCCTGGACCCATCCTGCTCCGCAAACACGTGCGGGCGCACAAGTTGGACTCATTGGTCGAGAGGGTCCACCTCTTTCACGCTAACCCTCAGTATGCCTACGTGGCGTACTCCAATGGCCGGCAGGATACGGTCTCCCTACGGGACCTGGCACCCGCTGGATACCCCCCCCCCCCCCCCCCCCCCCCCCCACCTACCCCAACCTCCCTCCCACCGGCACACCCCACGGCTGCTCCCTTCCCAGGTGGATCGGTCCTCCCACTGGTCCCATCTAGGGGTGTTGAAGCTGCCGAAGAAGCCAAAGCCATGTTCCCGGAGCCACGGATGCCCGAGCCAGTGCCTGCATCACCGCCGAAACTGCGACGATCGCAGAGGACGACCAGGGCTCCCGATCGACTAATTGCTTCATTTTGAATGTAAATAAATACTGTAAATAGTTGCGACATGTAACGAGGCAAAACACTGTGCTAATGTATACCGGGTACCGCCATAACCTCAACCTCTACCACTGTATAACGCGAGACCACCACCCCCGCCAGACTCTTTTTTTCTAACAGGGGGTGAATGTGGTTTTCGGTATTAGGGGTATTACGGTACCCAGGTTGATGCTGTAAGACCACTGGTGTGAGAAATACATGAGACAGCAAGTTCATTGGTGAAGCCTGCCTGCTGGTTCCGCCCAGTATGGCGGAGTATAAGAGCCTGTGTCTCCCTAGCAGCTGCATTCTATACCTGTGCTGCTGGGGGAAACATCTAGTCCAATAAAGCCTTCAATTGTCATTCAATCTCGCTTCTGGGTCATTGATCGAGCATCAAATACATTCTGTTCCTGTCCCCATTCCACCATTTTTGAATAGATATGCTTGAGGTCATTAAAACAATCACAAGTCAGCTGATACACTCTGATGTGTTAGGCGGGTTGGTTCGACGTTGACTGCAACTGGATGCAGGGAAGCTAGAAACAGACGTCTGACACATGAGATAATCCAACATGGTTTTATTTAACTAGTGGACTGCTGTACATGTTCAGCTGTGGGTTGACACTCTACTAATCCAACTGATGACCTCTTACTGGCTTGACCAGACTTACTAGCTACCGCATGGTAATAGTGCTCACTAGCTTGTGCACTCTGACTGTCTCAGTTGCTGGGTCCTGAGAGAGGGAGAGCCTTAATGCCCTGTGGGCTTTATAGTGGTGGTGTCTGGTCTGGTGATTGGTTTTTCTGTGTTGTGTGTTCATTGGTCATCCTGTGTGTCAATCACTGCCTGTCTGAATCTCATTATATACATGAGTGGATATTATGACACACTCAGTCTGCTGCTGGCCAGAAACATGTGGGGCGGGATTCTCCCCTACCCGGCGGGGTGGGCCATACTGGCAGCGAGGAGTGGCGTGAACCACTCTGGCATCTAGCCGCCCGAAAGGTGCGGAATCCTCCGCACTTTCAGGGGCTAGGCCGGCGCCGGAGTGGTTTGCACCGCGCCGGCCAGCGCAGAAGGCGCTTGGCGCCACGCCAACCGGCACCGAAGGGCCTCCGCCGGCCGGTACGAGTTGGCGCATGCGCGGGTGCCAGCGCATGCGTGGGAGGGGGGGGGGCGTTCATCTCCGCACTGGCCATAGTGGACTGTTACACCGGCCGGCGTGCAGGAATAGAGTGCCCCCACAGCACAGGCCCGCCCGCGGATCGGTGGGCTCCTATCGCAGGCTAGGCCACCATGGGGGCACCCCCCGGGGCCAGATCCCCCCGTGCCCCCCTGAGGACCCCGGAGCCAGGTCCTGCCGGTAAATACCTTTCGTAACATACGACGGCGGCCACTGGGCCCATTGCTGGCCAGAGAATCACCGGGGTGGCCGCTGCCAACGGTCACTGACCTGCGCAGTGCGATTTCCGCCCCCGCCAAATTCCTGGCACCGGAGAATTCGGCAGCCGGCGGGGGCGGGATTCATGCCGCCCCGCTGACGATTCTCCGACCCGGTGGGGGGTCAGAGAATCCCGCCTATGGTCTCAGCACTAGTGGTACATCTGTGGTCAGATTGAGAAATATCTGGTTACTGCATGGAGTTTAAGAATTGTTGCGAGATATAGGACCTTTTCCTGTGGATCACTTTCCAATCTACTTCACGAACCTCAACCAGACCAACACCAGGTCTATAAGGTCAGACCTCCCTATTCTGGTAAGAGGATACATATCCTTCGAATGCTTGTGACATTCTCTCGCAAAACACCTGATTAGCGAGGAGGGCTATGTCCAGCTTCCATGGTGGGGCGCTGGGCACTGCCTGTCTCCAACCTCACATCCACATAGTACGGAGCGTGGTCAGAGATTTCTATTGTGGAATATTCCGCTTTACCCAGTAGAAAGAAGATGATATGCGAGTGTACTTTGTGGACTTGGGAAGAAGAAGGAGACTTCTTCTCCCTTGGGTGTGTGAACTCCATGGGTCCACCCCTGCTCCCCCTCCCCCTCCACGTCAGTCCCACGCCTCTGATCTATGGGCACCCTGTGTGGAAATGTAGAAAGGGGAGGGAAAGGTGGAGGACCTTCTCGTGAACCTGCTCCTGGGCCTGGCAAAACTCGCCATTGACAAGTCCAGACAGAGAGCGGCCGAGGGGGTCATCCTGTCGGACTGTCAACATCTCTTCTGCGGCTATGTTCGTGTCCAGGTGTCCCTGGAGAGGGAGCAGGCGGTGTCCATTGGCACCATCGAGGCCTTCCCTGCCCAGTGGGTGCCGCATTTTGATTTGATTTTCACAAGTTTCCATTACCCTTTGTTTTGTTTGGGCAGTGTCCTTACCAGGAGTGGCCCATTTAAGTTGTCCCTGCGTTGTTTCTGTTCGTATATTAAGTTGATCAACCCCAAAAGACTGGCTTCCAGTTGACTTCCTGTTGCCATCTTGATAGGGGAAACTCTGTCAAGAAACTGGAGAGTATTGTGAGAAAAGTACCACCATTCCAGCCCACAGCCCCTGGTGTCACCACTATATATATGTATATTCGTCAGTTATACTTTATTAATTCATTTTTTTATGCTTTTGAAAATGGACAATTGCTGAGCTGACAAGATGTCTCCAGCTGGTCACATGCTGGCGTCCAGCAGTTTCAAAGTTAACAAACATCTGGAATGTAAAAATCCTGGCCTTGCAAAACATCCCAACGCAGAGGCCTTCCGGTTGCGGCATGTAGGTGGAGGTTGCATGTCTTTTTTAGGCCCAATCTTTGGGGAAAATTGGTTTGTGAGAAGCTACGGGAAGGTTTGGGGCATTTATAGAATGTCAAAAACCGGAAAGATAATCCAGGAAAATGGGTAGTCAGCAAACATCGCTGCCGAGCGTGGTGAGGGGTGCAGTGGGAGGAAAGAGCCCGTCGAGTGGGTCACCCTCAACATGGTGGAAAAGATTGCTGTAGTGATGGCTGGAGAGTTTGAGTGGTTGATAGGCATCGGACAGAGATGATGGCCTTGGTTAAGGTGTGGATGGGTGAAACCCTTGCCCAGCGAGAGAGGAGTTTGTGCGAACTTTGATGGCGGTGCAGGGATAGAGAGAGAATATTAAGGAGGTGGAGGAGGCATTGTTGTGGCACAGCAACCAGTTCACCTCGATGGGAAAGGAGCTGCGGAGGGCGGCAGAGATCAGCAGAGGGCTGAAAGCCAAGGTAGAAGACCTTGAGAACAGGTTACAAAGACATAATCTGAGAATCGTGGGTGTGCCTGAGGGGGGTGGAGGGCCGGAGGCCGACAGAATACTTTGTCGATATGCTAGTAAAATTGATCGGGAGGAGAGAATCCCTCCTAGTATGAATTGGACAGGGCCCACCGGTCACTCTGGCCGAAACTGAGGATAAATGAACCACCAAGGGCGGTGATCATCTGTTTTGATAATTTTCAAGTGAAGGAGAAGGTGCTGAGGTGGGCGAGACAGAAGCGGAAGATAGAGTGGGATGGCAAGGGTATACGCATATACCAGGACTTGACGATGAAGCTGGCAAGAAGGCGGGCGGCCTTCGGTCGAGCCAAGGCAGTGTTGTACAAGCACAACGTGCGGTTTGGTGTGGTCTACCTGGCAAAGCTGCGGGTCAAACACAATGGCAGGGATTATTATTTCAAGACCGCGGCGGAGGCGGGGGTCTTTGCGAAGGCAGAAGACCTAGGACTGGACTGAATTTATTTGGACTTTGACGTTTTTTGCTGAGTTTTTACTTGTTTTTTTGTTGTTCTTTCCTTATATGGGTGCTATGGTTAATGTTTTTTGCTTAATCGGGGTTTGGGCCAGGGTGGTTTGGAATTTATAGTTGTTGGAGTTTGTGGGGTTTGTTAGGATGCAGAGTATGGGGAGTTTGGAAGGGGTGGATGTGGGGGTGTTGGAGTTAATGGTTTTTTTGATGTGGGGCCACCGTCTACCAAATGTAATGTTGGCTAGTGAACGGGAGCGAGATATGGGGAGGGGCCGGGGTGGTTGGAACCTGTATGCCAGGTTTTGATGGGCCTGGGAGGTGTGAATGGTGGCAGGATGGGGATGATGCTGGGTGAGGGGTTTTCAAGAAGAAGTGGTAGAGGGGTTGCTGGGAAGGGGTGGGGATGGGTGAGGGGAGGGGGCAGGCTGATGGTGACTAGGGCCGGGGCTGGATCCTGTGGTGATATGCCTATGGCATATAGTTGGAAGGTGTGCGACCTCCAATCAGCAGGTGGCAGTACAGATACACCATGCGGTCTCTAGACCAAGGTTATGTGATCTGTGACTCTGATATAAGTGGGGACACTTCCGGCCATCTGGAGAAGAATATTGAGAGGGCAATAAGACGTTCATGTGAATGGTCAGTGCTGGGGGCAGGTTCCAGAGGAGTAGTTAGCAGACTCCATGACAACGTGCTCTGTATCAGATTGCTATCTTACCACACGAGACTCAATAAAAGATTCTGGTTTGGACAAGTCGAAATGTTTGGTGAGTTCCTTTGTGAAGTACAAAGACCAAACACAACATGTGTTTTTGTTGTTCTTTCCTTGTATGGGTGTTATGGTTAACGTTTTTCATTTAATCGGGGTTTGGGCCAGGATGGTTTGAGATTCATGGTTGGTGTAGTTTGTCGGGGTTTGCTGAGATGCAGGGTATGGGGAGTTTGGAAGGGGTGGCGTTCGACTTGATGTGTTTTTTTTTTGATGTGGGGGAGGGTGCTTTGGTGGGTCTGTTGTTCTTGCAAAGGTAATGTTGGGCTAGTGAATGGGAGCGAGATGGGGGGAGGGGCCGGTGCAAAAGTGTTGGCCGGGTTCATGAAGGAGATGGGAGGGGTGGACCTTTGGAGGTTTCTGCACCGGCGCGATAGGGAATATTCGTTCCTTTCACCAGTGCAGATAGTGTACTCGAGCATGGACTGTTTTATGGTGGGGAAGGTGCTGCTCGCTGGGGCAAAGAAGGTAGAGTATTCGGCAATCGTGATCTCAGACCGTGCTCTGCACTGGTTGGATGTGGTCTTGGAGAAGGGTCAGCCCAGAGAGGCTAGTTTAGAGGCTAGATGTGGGTCTGTTGGCAAACCCGAATCATTGCATTAAGATGGGGAATGTGATGGAGGAGTAGGTGGAGTTTAACCGAAATGGGTAGGTTTCGCCGTTGGGGTTTGGGAGGCATTGAAGTGAGGGTGAGATCATCTCATTCAAGGCGAAGATGGATAGGGAGGCACGGGAGGAGCGCAGTGGCTGATAGAGGAGATTTTGGAGGTAGATGGCAGATATGCAGAGGATCTGGAGCCCGGACTGTTGGTGAGGAGGAAGGAGTTGTAGGCAAATTTTGATCTCCTGTCCACGGGGAGGACAGTTCGGCAGTTGAAGCGAGCGTAGGAGATTGCTTGGTGAGAAGGCCAACCGATTGCTGGCAGACCAGCTCCAGCAGCAGGCAGCAGTGAGGGAGATCATGTAGGGATTGAACGGGTGGATTGGTGGTGGGCCCGCAGCAGGTGAACAAGGTGTTTAAGGATTTTTAGAGGGAGTCAGAGCCGCCAGAGGGTGAGGGAGCTTCTGGAGCGACTGGAGTGGCTGGAGGTGGGAGAGGAGGAGAGGGCCAAGTTGGAGGAGGAGGTGCAGGCAGCGATGGGGAAGTCGGGCTAAACACCAGGGCCGGATAGGCATCCGGAGAAGTTTTATAAGACATTTAAGGATAAGTTGGTGCCGCTAATGGTGGAAATGTTTGAGGATGCAATGGTAAGGGGGGGGGGGGGGGGGGGGGGGGGGGGGGGGGCTGCCGGAGACAATGAGGCAGGCATCCATCTCAATGTTACTTAAAAAGGAGAAGGATCTGGTGGAGTGTGGGTCTTATAGGCCCGTTTTTCTACTGAATGTGGATGTCAAGATACTGACGATGGTGTTGGCGGTGAGGCTGGAGGATTGTCTTCCGAAGGTGGTGGGGGAGGATCAGACGGGGTTCGTTAAGGGCAAGCAGTTATCATGGAACGGGTAGTGGCTGCTGAATGTGGTGCATTCTCCGGCAGAGGAAAGGGAGTTTGAGGTGGTGGTGGCATTAGATGCAGAGAAGATGTTTGACAGAGTGGAGTGGAGTTATTTGTTTGCGATGCTGGACATGTTTGAGATTGGGCCTAAGTTTGTGGCATGGACGAAATTGTTACACAAGGATCTAACAGCATGTGTACGGATGAATGACACGAATTTGGGGTACTTCCCACTATTTTGGGAAGCGAGGCAGGGTTGCCCCATGTTCCCCCTTCTGTTCGCATTTGCGTTTGCGATTGAGCCCTTGACTATTGCGCTGAGGGGGTTCGGACATATGGAGGGGAATCGTGAGGGTTGGGGGGGTGGAGCATAGGGTGTCTGCTGCTGTACATTTCAGACCTGGGCTCATTGATGAGGGATATAATGGGGTTGCTTAGGAAATTTGGGATGTTTTTGGGATATAAATTTAATCTAGGGAAGAGTGAGTATTTTTTTTCTTTATTCGTTCATGGGATGTGGGTGTCGCAGGCTGGACCAACATTTCTTGCCCATTCCTGAGAGCATTTAAGAGTAAACCACATCGCTGTCGATCTGGGGTCACATGTAGGTCTGACCAGGTAAGGATGACAGATTTCCTCCCTAAAGGACATTAGTGAACCAGGTGGGGTTTTACAATAATCTACAATTATTTCATGGTCTTCAATTGACTTTTAATTCCAGATTTGTTTGGGCAGCAGGGTCAAGGGTGATGCTGATAAGAGGGAATCACAGGTTCGAGCCAGGAAGGATGGATCCAAGGTTCTGGGGATTGGAGGAGAAAGGGATAAAAGAGATGAAGGATCTATATCGGGATGGGCAATTCGCAAGTTTGCAGGAGTTGGGGGTAAAATATGGGCTCCAGCGTGAAGAGGGTTTCAGGTATATGCAGATGTGGAATTTTTCAAAAACGATTTTCCTGGGCTTCCAGGTGACACCGTGCTCCTCGTTGTTGGAGGAGGTGCTGTTGGGGGGGGACGGGATTGGAGAATGGGGTCATTTCAGCAATCTACTGCAGGATTGTGGAGGAAAAAAGAGTTCATGGAAGGGATTAGGCCAGATGGGAGAAACGTTAGGGCTGGGGCTGGAAGACAGATTGTAGTGAAGCACTGCGAAGGGTCAATACTTCGATTTGGTGTGCAAGGCTGGGGTTGATTCAGTTTAAATTGGTGTATAGGGTGCACTTAACGAAGGCGAAGATGAGCCGGCTGTTTGAGGGAGTGGAGAATGGTTGCGAGTGGTGTGGGAGGAGCTTAGCCAATCATGTCCATATGTTCTGGTCCTGTCCGATGTTGGAGAAATATTGGGGGTCATTTTTCAGCACCAGTCCGAGGTTATGGGTGTGGAATATGAGCCGGGTTTCCTGGAGGCCATATTCAGGGTGTCAATCCTGCAGGAGCTGCAGATGGGGGAGGAGTAGAGGAGGCAGATGTTTTAGCCTCTGCCTCATTGATAGCTCGCAGGTGGGTTCTGTTGGGATGGAGATCAGCTTCTCCCCCCTGTGCCTCGGTGTGGCTGGGGGACCTAATAGAATTCCTGTACTTGAAGGGGGTGTATGTTGCTCTGAGAGGGGTGGATGGGGGTTCCACCAGCGTTGGGGCTTGTTTGTTTTACATTTTGGAGACCTGTGGTGGGATTCTCTCCGCCCTGCCAATTCTCCAACGAGCGGAGATTTGGCGCCATTGGCGCCGGCGCTGCGCCGCCGCTGCGCCGGTTGGGGGCCGCTTTACGTGGCCCCCCTGGTGATTCTCCGCCCCGGATGGGCCGAGTGGCTGCAAAAAAAATCAAAGTCCCGCCGACGCCGTCCACGTGTGGTCTTACCCGGCGGGACCTCGGCGTGCATCCTTTCCGGGGCGGCCTGTTGGGGGGCAAAGGGGGCATCCGACCCCAGGGGGTCCTCAGCTGTGGCCTGGCGAGCGATCAGGGCTCCAGTGCCATGCTGGCCCCCTGTAGGGGTCGGAATAACTGCTCCTGGGGGCCGTCAATAGCATTTACGACTTAGCCTCAGGATCAGAGAATCCAGTCCTTGGTTGCTGTCATGGGGTGGGGAGGGACATTGGGGGGGGGGGGGGGGGGGGGGGGGGGGAGTGGGGTGGGGGGGGGGGGGGGTTCTGTATTGTAAAAATGATTAAATGTTGAAAATTTGAATAAAAACATTTGCAGGTTAGGAGGATTCACCATGCCAAATTGACCTTAGTGTCCAAAAAGGTTAGCTGGGGTTACAAGGATAGGGTGGAGGGTGCACTTTTCAAGGGCCGGTGCAAACCCGATGGGCTGAATGACCTCCTTCTGCACTGTCAATTCTATGATTCTATGAAAGGAACATTCCAGTTGATTTCTAATTATGGACTCTGGATCCATGCAAAATCACAACATGTATCACAACAGTGGTGCCTTGAACTCTTTTCCTTTTCCCTTATTCTCCATTGAGTGAGTGCAGAAGGGGTGGACATTGTAAAACCCCTCTCGTGCATGTGTGTGTGTAAAAATAAACCCGCCCTTTTTATTTAATCTAACTCCAGGTTGCTGTGCAGGTTATTCATAGAGGATTGGGACATTCAAAATTAAAAGATTGGGGAAAATACGCCACCATTTATAAAGGGGGAAATCAAAATAAAATAAAGAACACCTTTCTGTGCGGGAATCAGGGCAGTTAAAATTGACCCCAAAACACCTCCTGTCCATGTTATCATCTCAATCCAAACACTTCTACATTCTGGTTTCCTGAATTTAGGCTATCCCTCTCATGTGCTAATACCATAATTAATTAACAGAGCCTCCCCTCCCCCTTTTCCTAACTTCCAGGTCTTCCTAAATGACGTGGAGATGCCGGCGTTGGACTGGGGTGAGCACAGTAAGAAGTCTTACAACACCAGGTTAAAGTCCAACAGGTTTGTTTCAAACACTAGCTTTCGGAGCACTGCTCCTTCCTCAGGTGAATGAAGAGGTATGTTCCAGAAACATACATATAGACAAATTCAAAGATGCCAGACAATGCTTAGAATGTGAGCATTTGCAGTGTCCCAAAAACCAGAACCCCCCCCCCCCCTCCCTAAATGACACATACCCTTCAATATTCAATTCCGAGTCTCTGGGTCATCCTGTAGCCATGTCTGTAATGACAATTAGATTTTATTTGTGATGAGACCATCAATTCACAAGACACGTGATTGGAAGTGAACAGTGGTTTTAATAGTCTTACAACTGAGCCTGCCTGCGACGGGATGAACTGGCAGCAGGCTCACGACTGCAGAGCTTTATACTTCCGGTTAGTGGGAGGAGCCATGGGCGGAGCCAAGGGTGGAGCCCAGTACAAACTCCTCATCTCCCCCTATGGGCAGAGCCGCGTAATGGCTCGTATACAGAGCCCACAAGGACACAATACATATAATAGAACACAGTGTGAATTACTAGGTTTATAATTCACCACATTCACCCCCTGTAACAAAAATCAAGTCCGGCGGGGGTGATGGGTCTACAAATTGAGCCGGTCCGGCGGCTGAGTCGTCCTTTGGGATCGGCGAAGCACCGGGGTTGCAGCATCTTCGAGTGGCTGGGTGGTGACGGTTGGTGAGGGTACGATGGTGGACTCCGGGGGTGATTCGGTCCGAGCTTCGTACCCGACTGGTTCGACGGCGACGGGGAGCGCTGGAAACCCATAGGCGCGGGGACGCCGAGCACGGGCAGTGAACCTGTAGGTGCGGGGGAACAGGGCGTGGAGGGTTGTGTGGGGTGTAGTGTGAGGGGTACCTCGGTGGCAGTGGTGTTGGAGTTGGATCCTGCAGGCGCCAGGTCCCGGAGGGAAACAGTGTCCTGACGGCCGTCAGGGTATTCGATGAAAGCGTATTGGGGGTTCGAGTGGAGTAGGAGAACTCTCTCTCCGAGTGGGTCAGTTTTGTGTGCCCGGACGTGCTTCCGGAGGAGAACCAGGCCCGGTGTCTTCAACCATGCTGGGAGCGAAACCCCCGTGGTAGTGCCCCTGGAAAAAACAAATAGCCGCTCGTGAGGGGTCTGGTTGGTGGCCGTACACAGGAGGGACCTAATAGCGTGGAGCATGTCGGGGAGGACCTCCTGCCAATGGGAGACTTGGAGATTCCAGGACCGGAGGGTCAGTAGGACGGTCTTCCAGACTGTCGCGTTCTCCCTCTCCACCTGCCCGTTCCCCCTGGGGTTATAGCTGGTAGTCCTGCTCGAGGCAATGCCCTTGTCGAGCAGGTACTGACGCAGCTCGTCGCTTATAAAGGATGAACCCCTGTCGCTGTGTACGTAGCTGGGGAATCCGAACAGGGTGAAGATACTGTGCAGGGCTCTGATGACTGTGTGGGAGGTCATATCAGGGCACGGGATAGCAAACAGGAAGCGGGAGAACTCGTCAATGACGTTCAGGAAGTACACATTCCGATTGGTCGAGGGGAGTGGCCCTTTGAAATCAATGCTCAGGCGTTCAAAGGGCCGGGATGCCTTTACCAGGTGGGCCTTGTCTGGTCTATAGAAGTGCGGTTTGCACTCCGCGCAGATCGGGCAATCCCTGGTGATGGCTTTTACCTCCTCGGTGGAGAAAGGCAGATTTCGGGCTTTGATGTAGTGGGCGAGCCGGGTGACCCCCGGGTGGCAGAGGTCATTGTGGATAGCTTTCAGGCGGTCGTCTTGTGCGCTGGCGCACGTGCCGCGGGACAGGGCATCTGGGGGCTTGTTGAGCTTCCCCGGTTGATACATAATATCGTACTTGTATGTGGAGATTTTATCATTTTTAATTTTGCCCCTTTGTGAGTTGTCAAACATGAAGGCAACCGATCTTTGGTCGGTGATGAGGGTGAACCTCCTACCTGCGAGGTAGTGCCTCCAGTGTCGTATAGCTTCCACGATGGCTGGTGCTTCCTTTTCGACTGAGGGGTGTCGAAGTTCCGAAGCGGAGAGGGTTCGGGAGAAAAAGGCGACTGGTCTCCCTGCCTGATTTAGAGTGGCTGCGAGAGCGACCTCTGAGGCGTCGCTCTCCACCTGGAAGGGGACGGATTCATCCACCGCCCGCATGGCCACTTTGGCGATGTCCTCCTTGATGCAGGTGGACAGAGGAAAGAGTGTGGCCTTAAGTAGTGGGCGGGCTTTGTCCGCATACTGAGGGACCCACTGGGCATAATATGAGAAAAATCCCAGGCACCTTTTGAGGGCCATGGGACAATGAGGGAGAGGGAGTTGTAAGAGTGGGCGCATATGGTCCGCGTCGGGGCCCAGGACTCCGTTTTCCATGACATAGCCGAGGATGGCTAGCTTGGTCGTGCGGAAAATGCATTTCTCCATGTTGTAGGTAAGGTTGAGTTTTTGGGCAGTTTGGAGAAATCGATGGAGGTTAGTGCTGTGGTCCGGCTGATCATGGCCGCAGATGGTGACGTTGTCCAAGTACGGAAACGTGGCCCGCAGCCCTTACTGGTCCACCATTCGGTCCATTGCTCGTTGGAACACCGAGACCCCATTCGTGACGCCAAAGGGAACCCGGAGGAAATGGAAGAGGCGGCCATCTGCCTCGAATGCCGTGTAGTGGCGGTCCTCCGGGCAAATTGGGAGCTGGTGGTATGCAGACTTCAGATCCACCGTGGAGAAAATGCGGTACTGGGCGATCTGATTCACCATATCTGCAATCCTGGGAAGGGGGTACGCATCGAGGAGCGTGAACCGATTAATGGTTTGGCTATAGTCCATTACCATTCGGAATTTTTCCCCGGTCTTGACGACCACCACCTGAGCTCTCCAGGGACTGTTACTGGCCTCTATGACCCCCTCACGTAGGAGCCTATGGACCTCAGTTCTGATAAACACCCAGTCGTGCAGGCTGTACCGCCTGCTGCGAGTGGCTACGGGTTTACAGTCCGGAGTGAGGTTAGCAAAAGTGGAGGGGGGTCAATTTTTAGCGTTGCTAGACTGCAGATAGTGAGTGGAGGTAGGGTCCCGCCGAAGCTGAGTGTGAGGTTGCACTGAAAGTCGAGTCCCAGTAAGAGTGGGGCGCAGAGTTCGGGGAGCACGTACAGCTGGAAGTTCGAGTAGCTTGAGCCCTGAATCGTTAGGGTCGCGACGGTGCGCCCTTGGACGTGAACAGAGTGGGAGCCCGAAGCGAGGGAGATAGTTTGCCGTGCAGGGAAAATAGGGAGCGAACAGCGTCTTACCAGATATGGGTGTATGAAGCTCTCGGTGCTCCTAGAGTCGAAGAGGCACGGTGTACTGTACCCGTTGATTTTAATGGTCATCATCGAGTTGCGGAGGTGTTTCGGATGCGACTGGTCCAACGTGACCGCGCTGAGTTGCGGGTAGTCGGCGGCTCGATCAGCTGTGCTGGAGTGGTCCCGTGATGACTGTCCGCTGAGGTCGTAGTCTTCGAGGTGAGTTTCAGAGTTTGAAGAGGATGGATCCCAAGATGGCTGCCCCCGTGGATCGCACGTGGCGGGCGGCGAGGAAGATGGCATCCAAGATGGCGGCCCCCATGAGTCACACGTGGCCAGCCGCGTGGAGGAGGGTTGCCAAGATGGCGGCCCCCATGAGTCGCACATGTCAGGTGGGGGCGGAGTCAGCATACAGGCTGCAGCATTTCGGGGTCTGTGGGCCTGCGAGTTTGGGAAGCGAGTGCTCTGGGCTGTGGGAGAGTTTGGAGTGGGAGTTTTTTTCGCCAGGCAGACCTGGGCATAGTGTCCTTTGCGACCGCAACTGCTGCAGGTCGCGTTGCGGGCCGGGCAGTGCTGACGTGGGTGTTGGGGCTGGCCACAAAAATGGCACACTGGAGCTGCATAGGAGCAGCTCCGTGTGGAGCATGCCTGGGGCAGTCGCTGGTCGGGGGCCCAGGATGGGGTCGCTTGGTCTGCGGGGAACGAGGTGAGGCTGCAGAACGAGACCCCCATGGTTGTAGCTAACTCGACAGTGTCCTCCAAGTTCTGGGCCCCTTTTTCAAGCAACCGCTGGCGCACGTAGTTGGACCTGAGCCCTGCCACATATACACCTGGGACAGCGAGCTCCATATGTTGGGCGGCTGATACGGCTTTTAAATCGCGCAGGAATTCGTTCAGCGACTCCGCGGGGCGCTGGTGGCGGGTCTCAAAAATGTGGCGCGCGTAGACCTCATTGATGGGCCTCACGTACATTTGATCAAGTATGGCCAGGGCCTCCGTATACGAGGTAGCACTGTTAAGTTGAGTAGAGATACGGTGGCTCACCCTTGCGTGCAGTAGGCTGAGTTTCTGCTCCTCTGTAGTTTCTGACGTGCTTGATTCAGCCAGGTAGGCCTTGAAACATCTGAGCCAGTGTAGAAAGATTTATTTTGTCTCTGCAGCCTGCGGGTCAAGTTCTAGTCGGTCAGGTTTGAGGGCTGATTCCATAGTAGTTTTCTTCAAGTTTCCTAAGACTATTAAATTGATGAGACCATCAATTCACAAGACACGTGATTGGAAGTAAACATTGGTTTTAATAGTCTTACAACTGAGCCTGCCTGCGACGAGATGAACTGGCAGCAGGCTCACGACTGCAGAGCTTTATACTTCCGGTTAGTGGGAGGAGCCATGGGCAGAGCCAAGGGTGGAGCCCAGTACAAACTCCTCATCTCCCCCTATGGGCAGAGCCCAACGGCTCACATACAGAGCCCACAAGGACATAATACATATGATTCAACACAGTGTGAATTACTAGGTTTATAATACACCACAATTTGTTAATTTCTATTTGTGCTATCAGTTCATCTTTTGTTTTATATGCCAAACGCATTTAGATGCATTTAGATAGTTTTGTCCTTTTATTATTTTTGGAGTGTCTAGTCGTATCTGTATATATAATGTTAGATTTGCACTCTCTGTCCCATCCTGTCACAGTCTGTTTATCATTTCTCATATTACTACCTTTTTCTCTTGCCTTGTCTCTACTCTTTGATTTACCACATCTTCCCAAATTTGATCCCTTGTCTACCCTATTTACTTTAAAACCCACTCTACTTTCCTCGTTATGCAATTCGCTAGAACACCAGCCCCAGCAGGGCTCAAGTGTCGACCGTCCCCGATACTGGTGCCAGTGTCCCGAAAACCAGACCCCCCCCCCCCCCCCCCCATCCCCCCATACCCATCCCCCTCAATATCCCCCCATCCCACCCACACCAGTCTTTTGAGCCATGTAAGCATTTTTCTAATCTTATTTGCCCAATGCCAAATTGCATGCAGCTCAGGTAATAAACCAGAAATTAGGTAAATATAAGGGGGATGAGGGAATGGGGGGGGGGGGGGGGGGGTTACCATATTAGGTTTAGTTGAGGCAATGGGGGAGGAGATTCGTGTGGAACATAAACACTGACATAGACTAGTTTGGCTGCATTGCCTATTTCTGTGACATATATCCCGTTCAGTTCTAAGAGTTAATATTGCAGGTCGACGACTTTTCATCAGAACTGAACTTCAACTTTCCAGCAACCGCAGTATTTTGCTTTTGCTGACTTAAATTACCTGACCGTCACTGAAATGTGACACTTTGTTTTCACAAACATGTCAATTGGGGGGGGGGCTGTTTTTTTTAATGATCATTGTGTTTTTTGTGTAATCAAAGTAAAATAAAATACACATTAACAGTGACAACTGTATTCTAAAATCAATATTCCCTCAACGTTCAAAAATTATAGGACAATTATATCACAGGAAAGCTCTGTTTTAGCTCGTAATTATTGTCTGCTGTTTCCATCGATATGGCGGAGTGGGTTTGTCTAACTCTAATGCTGAGAGGAAATGCTGGGGCTGTTCCTTGACAGCTGATCACACTCAGCTCAAGAGTTCCGACCCCACTCAGCCACATCCGATTGGATATTCGGACCTCAGTGCTGACATCACTCTGTTGCTGGGTGGAAAATTGCTGGGGCAAAACTTGTTTGTTTTGCAGGACTTTGTCGAATTGGAACTGTTCAGTGAAATCTTGGCATCAAATGTCTGGCACTCACTGTGTACATATCTCGTTACTCAATAGTTGCATTTCCGAGATGGAACTTTGACTTAGTTATTCAATTTAAAACCAAATCTTCATGGTCTGTCACTTAACTGCGATAGATAACAAATGATAGTTCAGTGGCTGTTACCGATTTTCACACACACCTATGACCCTAGATAGTGTAGCCAGTTAGAGAGCAGGCACAAGGATAAATTCACAATTAAGGTCGATTACACATGTAAATACGCAGAGGTTTGTTTTGCTTTATAGCAAGGTAAACTTTTTTTTCGGCATGGCAAAACTTTTCGACTGAATTTAGACTGTCAGTTTTGCAATGAAACAAGGTGAACACTTTCTACATTTGTTTAATCAACAGGTTTGATTGGCACTCAAGGTCCCTGGGATAGAGAGAGAGCCAGGAATGGGAAACATTTTATTGTGTCAGAGCGGAAGAAACGACCAAAGTGGGATATCGGCTGCACACTCAATGTGATCATTACTGTCCAACCTCTTTGGAACATTGATTAATTCAGGACCCACGCAGAACCGTTCTGATCATCGAAAGCTGGGCAGAACGTCCTTTTAACATTTCAGACATGCATGAACTGCAAAGACGGTTAAGCAACTCAACAGGGATTTGCAATCAGACAAATCAAACAATCCACAACCAAATGGTGTAACAGAAACAACTTCTTCTCGTCCTGTTTTTATTTCTAATTTTACATGTTGGAATTGCAATAGTGATTTCAAAAGTGCTTCATAAATGTAAGTCTTATTTTTACACTGTTTCATTACAGGCTGATAAATGATTGGACCAAAACAGTGAATACGACAGGATGATTGGCCATTGGAAGCAGCTCAGTGAGTGGTTATCTGGTGTGAGGGGACCAGTCTGGGAAAAGGATTGGTCAGAGGGCGGGCAGGGGGTCAATCTCTGAAAGGTCATTGGTTAGAAAGGATGGACATTCTGTGGTTATTTCAATTTCTGTTACACTGATTGGTCAGGGGGTGGGCATTTCTGTGCAATGATTGGTCTGGGGAGATGGGCGTTTCTCTGCAATGATTGGCCAGGAGTGGGCACTTCTCTGCAATGATTGGTTAAGGAGTGGGCATTTCTGTGCAATGAGTGGCCAGGGGGTGAGCATTTCTCTGTATTGATTGGTCAGGGGGAGGGGATTTCTCTGCAATAATTGGTCAGGGGGTGGGTATTTCTGTGCAATGATTGGTTAGAGGGAGGGCATTTCTCTGCAATGATTGGTCAGGAGGTGGGCATTTCTCTGCAATGATTGGCCAGGAGGGAAGTCAATTGGTTACAGCTGTGAAATTGTTACATTGAACTCCGAGAACAGCTGATGATGGAATTGGTGACGGTTTGGTTGGTGCAGTTATTTAGTTGGAGTTGAGGGGATTGTCTGGGAAAGATCTAGCGAAGTTCAGAAGTCCTGATTTTATGGTCTTTTGAATGCCGGCTTTTCTTTACACTGACTCATGCCCACATGTGATGGTTATTCCAGCGGCTCTGTGAAGAGAGACCCCAAATCCTGAGTAACAATGTTCATATCCACAACTTGCAAAGAGAACAGACACACCAAGAATTCAGAAAAGCTCCCCACCGACTACATGATCTGCACCAACTGTCAGAAAGTCCTTCGAAAGGTAACCTTTTGCAATGCAGGAATAAATAAACCTGGTGCCTGCTTTCTGTCGTCCGGAGAATCAATAGCATGTCCTCAATGTGTTTCAAATGGGGACAACCCGATCACAAATTATTTTATTGGTCTACTATGCGACATCCCGTTTAGAAAAATCACATAGGGTATTTTTGCTGCACAGGCTCGGATTTTGAATATGTAACTTGTCAGGGGTTTGTAAGTTGACTATGCGTGTGAATAGGTTTTAAGTAGAGTTTTGATGTTGTTATTCATTGTTGTGTGCTAATTTTATAAAGAGACCTTGTTCTGTCGAAATCAACCTCTTTGAGTTGGACACTGAGTCTTTCGCCTCTTGCTAGCGGCTGGCCGAGATGTCAATCAAAGTTGTTTTTCCAAGCTCCGTCTGCTGAACTCGATCAATCCGATAGCTTTCGAGTCCTTTTCTAATCGATTACGGTTTTTTTTAAAAAGAGATCATGAATTTCCCTGATAAAGCTAGTAAACGACGAGCCTAATGTTCCTTTTCTCAAAAAATTGCACTGAAATTGCTGCCTTGTTTTGATAAGATGTTCGTCTCTTTTTCTCCCCTCCCCCTAAAATACATCGTGTTGGTCAGAGACTTAAATATTATGGCCGTTAGCTTTTCTCTTGTGCATAGCTTTTTAATTGCCTAATTCTACATCAACCTATCCCGTTGTTCCCTTTTCAGTATTGGCTCATCTCCTCCTCTCTGTCGTCTTGACTGAAGATCAATCCTCTACGTTGAATTGAGTAGCCCCATCTTCCAGCTACAATTCATAAGAAACCTTTTATTCGCAATTACAGAGCCTACTTGGAATTCAATCTATCACTGTCCAATTCAGAATTTTATTCAACTTCAGCTTTCCTACTGCATTATTCTCCCACTAAGATCAGGAGCAAGTCTGCATCGTACAAGTGAGAAAGTGTTGGAAAAACCCAGCAGGTCAGACAGCATCCGTGGAGAGAGAAACAGTGAGTCCCCAGAGTGGGGGTCTCATGGAAACGTATAAAATTCTAACAGGACTAGACAGGGTAAATGCAGGGGAGATGTTACCAATGATGGGTGTGCCCAGAACCAGGGGTCACAGCCTGAGGATTCAGGGTAAACCATTTTGGACAGAGATAAGGAGATATTTCTTCACAGAGTGGTGGGGCTGTGGAATTCATTGCCACGGGAAGTAGTTGATGCTAAAACTTTGAATATATTCAAGAGGCGGCTGGATATAGCACTTTGGGAGAATGGGATCAAAGGCTACGGGGAGAAAGCCGGATTAGGCTATTGAGTTGGATGATCAGCCATGATTGTGATGAGTGGCAGAGCAGGCATGAAGGGCCAAAAGGCCGCCTCCTGTTCCTATCTTCTATGTATCTTTCATATTGGACTCGGATGTTTTTCTCTACAGACCTGCTGAGTTTCCTAGCACTTTGTTTTTATTTCAGATCTCTCCAGCATCTGCAGTATTTTCCTTTTAAGTCAGTTTGTGTCTGGCCAATGGGATTATCATTTGTTCATCCCTCTTTGGGGCCTGTAACACTTTTTGAGAGATAGGATCGGTCTATTTTATTCTCGCTAACATTGATGAAACGGTCATATTTTGATTGTGGCCTTTGTCTCTGATGTGATCTTTGAGGTGGACTGTATTTAGGAGACAGAGCAGGTATTTTTAAATTAGATTTTGTGCTGAAATGCAATGATCTGTTTTCTCCTCTTGGCTTGATATTTCTGAAACGTTTGTTTTTCTGAACGTATATCAGGGTAGTCCGGGTGCAGTGAAATGGTCTACAATTTGGCATTGATGCAACCTAGGGTCACTGGTGACTGGGACTTGTTTTTCCTGATTTCTGTTCACGAGTCGCTAGGCATAAGACTCCCAATTGTTCTCTAGTAATCCTTGCTTTGGTTCATTGCCATATTTTCAGAAGTGCTTAGAGACTTGCTGAGTCAGCAGCAAATTGAACTTCTCGCAAATACTAGTATGTCAGTACTTTTTAAACAGTTATCAGCTTAGTCTGATGGTCTAAAATGAAAAGATTGGAGTGCTCGTTTTAATCCCTGCATTTTTCACTCGTGTCTAAGTTTAAATTGTGTTCTATATGCCTGCTTATCGTTGCAGTAATTGAAGCCTAAGTGTTAATGTGAGCTATGGCTGTTTGTGAAATCTCACTTCATGTGAGAAACTAAATAATTTTGTACAGAATGCACCTATATTTCTTTTACCAACATTTTGAAATGGTTGGAGAAGAAAGTTTTGACTTGATAAATTGGATATTTACATTTCCTGTAAATGAGCTAATAAATGCATGCTAGTTGTGATGGCTTTGGTCAGCAGTTTCTGTATGTATGCAACAGATTAATTGATCAGATTTCTTTGAGATTACAGATAATAAATTAATAAGTATATAAGTATTCGGGGCAGCAGGGTAGCATGGTGGTTAGCATAAATGCTTCACAGCTCCAGGGTCCCAGGTTCGATTCCCGGCTGGGTCACTGTCTGTGTGGAGTCTGCACGTCCTCCCCCTGTGTGCGTGGGTTTCCTCCGGGTGCTCCGGTTTCCTCCCACAATCCAAAGATGTGCGGGTTAGGTGGATTGGCCATGCTAAATTGCCCGTAGTGTCCTAATAAAAGTAAGGTTAAGGGGGGGGGGTTGTTGGGTTACAGGTATAGGGTGGATACGTGGGTTTGAGTAGGGTGATCATGGCTCGGCACAACATTGAGGGCCGAAGGGCCTGTTCTGTGCTGTACTGTTCTATGTTCTATAAAGGAGGCAATGGCAAAGCTTGTTTTACATGATTAGTGTTAAACTTAGTGGCATGCTTTGTTTGCACCTGATGACTTGTTTAGGTAAAACACTTATACCTTGCAGGCATAACCATTTCCCCCTGGAGCAAAAGGCATATATCGACATGCAACAAAGGCTTGATTCGTGTATCAAATTTTATAAGTACTTGATATCATTTTTCAGGAGTTGTAGCAGAAGAAAGAAAAAGAGCAGCTCTTGTTCGTTGACCAACAAGGTCTTTGGAACTCTGCTGGCACTGCCTGCTTTGTACCAGGACGTCGCAAAGTCTGGAACATAGTCACCACGCGCAGTAGCTCTCCACCGTCTGGAGTCATGGCTATCGTTGGGGAACCGCTAGCGGGAATCCGCACCTCCAATATCCTTTC
Organism: Scyliorhinus canicula; assembly: GCF_902713615.1. NCBI lineage: Eukaryota > Metazoa > Chordata > Chondrichthyes > Carcharhiniformes > Scyliorhinidae > Scyliorhinus > Scyliorhinus canicula. The sequence continues at coordinate 94,746,368 of NC_052159.1, read as the reverse complement.
AGGTGGCTGGCGGAGCGTAAGGCTGTGGCTGCCAGTGTGACCAGGATCGGGGACGTGCTGGGTGGCGGAGGAACGGTCTGGATGACACACTGAGCTAGCTGAGCATGGAGCAGTGTCCGTCCAGCTCGTGGCCAAAGCCATTTAAGGCCTAAAAATGGTCATGCTTGGACCCGCGGGCATGTTCGATCTCGACGCGGCGCAAGGGTGATATCTCATCTGAGCGAACCCCTATCCGGATGGAATTCCACATTGGTCCCAAGCCTGGAACCTCCCATAGGCTCTGGTACCCCACAACCCCAGCCACCTCACGGAAATATCCTCCATGCCTTTTCGCACTGTACGGAGGGTTTTTGTATGGTCTGCTGCTGCACCCTTCCACCTCCTTGTCCATGCCTGCGTCCGGACACGCCTTGGCATGCCTCATTGCCAACGGAGGTCCCTGCTGGAAGTCCCTCTGCAGAAGTGTTCTCCCCATAAAACCTGGGTCCTGGGGTGGAGAGTGATGCACGCAGCAGTACCGTGCAACCACCAGTTCATGGATGCCCAAGAGCCTTTGCCACTTTTGTGGCTTATGGAGTCCGTGAGCCATGTCTGTTTGGTGTCCTAGGTTGCCCTCCCCTTTTTAGTTTCTTAACAAGGTTGAAGTTTTGTTTGCACTTCAGCCCCACTCTCCTGATCTATGGGCACCCGGTGCAGAGAGGGACGGGAAGGCAGAGGACTCCTTGTGAACCTGCTCCTGGCGAAACGTGCCAATAACAGGTCCAGGCAGCGGGCGACCGAGGGGGTCATCTGACTGGACTGTCTGCTCCTCTTCGTGGCCGCGTGTCCCTGGAGAGGGAGCATGATGTATTTTGGAGTTCATAACGAAATAGAATAACAGAAATTAACTGAGGGACAAATTAAAAGGGACTTTGCCTAAAAGGAGCTCCCGCCCAAAGAGGAATGGAAATTTAAAACTTTAAATTAAAATGTGAAAACGGGGGTCGATTAAAGCAATTGAACACCTGCGGTGCCCACTGAGGATGAGAGGCCTTGTGTGCATGTGTAATGTTATTGATTTTGTTGATGACCCCAAAATACATCATAATATTTATTTTTCTCTTAGATTTGTACCGTAGTCTTTCAGTGGTTAGTGCTCAGCTCTTCCTCCCTTAATCCAAAACTTTGCTCTATGTATCCTAACTTGCACCAAGTCCTGTTCGTGTATCTCCCCCCCCCCCCCCCCCTGTTATTACTGACCTACGTTGCCTCCTGGTCCAACAATGCCTTTTTAGAGTTCTGATCTGATGTTGTTCTGCTATTAGTGATGGTGCCTTCCGATACCCCGGCCTTCGGCTCCCTAAACATCCCCAGCTCTACTGTCATGCTCTCTAAAACCCACCTCTTTGATCAAGCTTTTGGTCCTAATGCAATAAAGAAAAAAATGCATTTATATAACTCCTTCCATGAACACCAAACATCTCAAAGCATTTAAAACTATTAAGATATGTCTTTTGAAGCACGCTCTCTTGTGTAAGGTAGGAAACACTGTCACCAATTTGGGGACATCAAGTTCTTCCAAACAACAGTGATAATGGCCAGATAATGTTTTTTGTGTGATGTAGATTGAGGAATAAATATTGGCCAGGTGACCAGGAATAACTTCCCTGCTATCACTATGTATTGTGGAATAACATTTGCCTTTGGCACTAGTTACCACATCAAATATTCAAATAGTCTCCTATATTGTCGAATTACACTGGTGTGGCTGGCTTTGTTCTGAGAGCTTATTCACATCCGTAATAATTGTCCTAATTCTCAAAATTTTCAACCTAAGGATACTTTTTTTTACACCTCGCATCTCATCGTTTTGCCATCACATCTCATTCTAACTGGATAAAAATCAAGGCACTGATTAACCAGCCATTGCCATACAATCATAGAATTTACAGTGCAGAGGAGGCCATTCGGCCCATCGAGTCTACACCGGCCCCTGAAAGAGCACTCTACCTAAGCCCACACCTCCACCCACTCCCTGCATCCCAGCAACCCCACCTATCTTTGACACCACAGGGCAATTTAGCATGTCTAATCCATCTAACCTGCGCATCTTTGGACTGTGGGAGGAAATCGCGGAGGAAACCCACACAAACACTGGGAAAACGTGCAGACTCCACACAGGCAGTGACCCAAGCTGGGAATCGAACCTGGGTCCCTGGTACTATGGAGCAACAGTGCTAACCACTGCTACCATGCGGTAATTATAGGTCGGTGAGCGCAAGGGTGATAGGTGCATGGTACTTGGTACTATTAAGGACATGGGCAGCAAAATTTGTAATAACAAGTTTACAGGGGTAGAAAAAGGAGGCCAGGTTTGAATCTGATGACCTAAGGCATAGGCAGAATTTGGCAATGTTATGGAGGTGAAAATAGGTGTTCTTGGTGAAGGCGCAGAGGGTGGTCAGAAGCTTGTTTCGAGTGCTACGGAAAGGGATGAAGTCAGTGATTCAACCCCAAACATTGCTGTAGGAGTTTCTCCTGGTAGAGTCTTGGGTCCAATCATCTTCAGTTGCTTCATCTCTGACCGTAAATCCGTTATATAGCCAGAGGTGGGGGTTTTGCTGATGATTGCAGTGTTCACTGCCATTCACAACTCCTCACACTGAAGGAGACTGTGGCAAAATACAGCAAAACCTGGATAACATTCAGACTCGAGTTGGCAAGTGCAAAGTAACATTTGCACAACGCCAGTGCCAAGCAATAATTTCCCCATTATGTTCAATGACATTACCATTACTGAATCTCCCACCATCAACATCCTGGGGCCGGGGGGGGGGGGGGGGGGGGGAGGTCACTAGGAACTTAATTGGAGAAGCCATATAAACTATGCCTACAAGAGGCGGTCCAAGGCTGGGAATTGTGCAGCGAGTAACTCCCTTCCTGAGTCCCTGAAGCCCCTGCTGTTTATCTACCAGGCATAAGCCAGGAGTGTGATGGAATATTTTCCACTTGTTTGGATGAGTATGGCTTCAACAGCACTTTGGGTGCTCAACACTATCTAAGACAAAGTAGCCTTCTTGATCGGCACCCCATCCACCGACATAAACGTTCAGCCTAGGGCAGCACGGTGGCCTAGTGGTTAGCGCAACCGCCTCACGGCGCTGAGGTCCCAGGTTCGATCCCGGCTCTGGGTCACTCTCTGTGTGGAGTTTGCACATTCTCCCCGTGTCTGCGTGGGTTTCGCCCCCACAACCCAAAAATGTGCAGAGTAGGTGGATTGGCCCCTTAATTGGAAAAAATAATTGGGTAATCTAAATTTATATTAAAAAAAAAATTAAAAAAAATAAACGTTCAGCCTCTCCACCATCATAACATTGCAGTGGCAGTATTTTGTACAATCTACAACTGTGTTTTTCAAGCTTTTTTCCCCTGGGACCTACTTTTGTCTACTGGACCTAAGCCATGTTTGCTTACCTTTTAATGCGAAAGAGAAGCACTCCCTGGTCCTCGTGATCTCACTCCAATCGTGCTCCCAGGAGGAGAGGTGCAGACTTCAGCCAGTTCCTTTGTGTCTTCATCTTTGTTACAATGGAAAATCCAAACTCGCACATGTAGGTCGGCGTGAAGGGCGATAGCATGAAAATACTCTCGGCACTGGATACTCCTCAGGAGATGCTATTCCAGAATACTGACAGCCTCATGGGCTTTTAGCATGTTTTTAATGTGGTATCACAGGTCAATTACAGCAGGGTAATGTTTTCATTTGGAGTCAGCTGCAAGTTAATAATTGACTCTAGGGTCTCGATCTCCAAAGGAATTTTTCACCCACCACTTATCTGAAACTTATCCTTTCATTTCCTAGTACTGCCCTGCATATATCACACATTGCATCCTTATTTGCATTGGCGCAATTGACACAACCATACCTCAATAAATCATCTTTACTGCTTTGTTCCCGTGGAAGTTACTTCTTTGCAGACTGTTAGCCAGAGGTCATGGAGCTATTTACAGAGTTAACACTACCACTGCTCTGTCCTGCCCTGGACTCTGCTGATTGCTCACGCCGGCAGATTCAGATGTGAGATGCTTTAAGAAAATGATTCATCTTCATAATCACTTGCCAGCAGCTAAAAAATGGAAGCGGCTCTCCTCTGTGATTTGGCTCCACAAGTACGTACATACAGAGCGCTTGACGTCATGTGTGCATGCAGAGTGCGTAACCTGACCGCTGTCACTCCTGGCAGGAAGACTGCACACAGTCTCATTTCCTCCTTATTTAAAAGGCGGCAGCAGTCACCATTCTTGATTTAAAATTGGGAGTGGCTGTTGGGCACTTCTCCCGCAATCCGGACTTCTGCCGGTTGCGACCTCATTTTGGAAAAACCCTGATCTACAAGATGCACCGCAACAACTCTCCACGTCTCCTTTGCCTCTACCTCCCAAATCCGCAACCTGTGACACCTAGAAAGGCAAGGGCAGCAGACTCATTGGAACACGGCCACCTGCAAGTTCTCCCCCAAGTCACACAACATCTTCTATTGAAACTATGTTGCCATTCTTTCACTGTTTCAAGGTTCCAAATCCTGAAACTCCCAGCTCCAACACTGGGTGTACCTACACCCGGTGAACTGCTGCGGTTCAAGAAGGTGGCTCATTATCACCACCTCAACTGGGAATGGGCAACAAATACTGGCCTTACCAACGACCTTCATATATCTGTACTTGGTGAAGGTTCAGTTCATTTTAAGGGAGGTGAGTGAGTGGTTCCACATGAGATGGGGCCGTTTATATTACACTTTACTAAAGAGCTGTGTGGTGAATATATTCACCATAATATAAGTTGTCTGTATCGTACTAGGGGCCTCACGGTAGCATGGTGGTTAGCATCAATGCTTCACAGCTCCAGGGTCCCAGGTTCGATTCCCGGCTGGGTCACTGTCTGTGTGGAGTCTGAACGTCCTCCCCGTGTGTGCGTGGGTTTCCTCCGGGTGCTCCGGTTTCCTCCCACAGTCCAAAGATGTGCGGGTTAGGTGGATTGGCCATGCTAAATTGCCCGTAGTGTAAGGTTAATGGGGGGATTGTTGGGTTACGGGTATACGGGTTTCGTGGGTTTAAGTAGGGTGATCATTGCTCGGCACAACATCGAGGGCCGAAGGGCCTGTTCTGTGCTGTTCTATGTTCTATGTACTGGGGCCTATTGCCAGGGAATGGTAATATGGGGTGGGATTCTCCTTTAGCCGGTGGGACGGAGTGACGTGAACCACTCTGGCGTCCGCCCGCCACAAAGCTGCGGAATCCTCCGCACATTCAGGGGCTAAGCCGGCGCTGGAGTGGTTTGTGCCCCGCCAGCTGGCGTGGAAGGCCTGTAGCGCCATGCCAGCTGGGGCTGAAGGGAATCCGGCCGGCGCTAGTCCGTGCATGCGCGGGAGCGTTGGGGGCTGCTGACATCATCACTGTGCAGGCGGAGGGTTCACCTACGCGTCGGCCATCGCGGAGGCTGACACGGCCGACGCGTAGGAAAAGAGAGCCCGCATGGCACAGGCCCGCCCGCGGATCGGTGGCCCGATTGCGGGCCAGGCCACCGTGAAGGCCCCCCCCCCGGAGCCAGATCGCCCGTGCCCCTCCAGGAGCCCGCCAGGTCCCGCCAGTAAGGGACCTAGTCCAATTTACGCAGGACTGGCAAAGAACCAGCTGGACTTCGCCCATTGCGGGTCGGAGAATTGCCGGGGGGCTGCGAGCAGCTGCCGACTGGCGCGGCACGATTCCAGCCCCCGCCAAATCTGCAGTGCCGGAGAATTCGGCGGGGGTGGGATTCACGCTGCCCTCCGGCGATTCTCCAACCCAGCGGGGGGGGGTCGGAGAATCCTGCCCATGATCTCCTCCCATGTACTGTACTGGAACCCTGGTGGGCTCTGCCTCTGGCTCGGGCCCCCCCCCCCCCCCCCCCCCCCCCCGGACAGTATATAGACCGGCCGCCTGGAGGCGGTGCTCATTTGTTGCAGGTGTCACAGGCAGGCAAGTTCTTGGATAATAAAGCCTATGTTCACTCGCTCTCATCGTCTTGTAGTGAATTGATGGTACATCAAGCTGGTTACTGTCAGCTGCTGAGGGGGGTGGGGGGGGGGAAGAGGGGCTGGGGAGTGGGGGAATTTGCTCTGCGTTATGGGGGTGGTGCTTCATTTTTTTTTTTGGCCTTTTACTTTGTGTTGTGCTGTATATTTAAAATGTTAAAAATCGAATAAAAATATTTACATCAAAGGCAGGCAGACTGATCAAGAAGGATGAAGAGGGCTTCTCCCAGGCAACAATCCCAAGTTTCACCATGAACCTAAAGTTTTATTCCTGCTCATCAGATCTCCTCTGCACCCTCTCTCCTGACCAACTGTTAAAGGAGACCCTTTCATTTATTTCTGATATGTGAACATTGATATAAAAATGTTCTTGTTTAACTTTACTGTGACGAACTGTACCTTTCGGATAGGAAACTAATATTTTAAAATATGATCCCATTATACTGCAGCTGCTTTAATCTTTGGATTGTCCAGCTTGGATTTGATTTAACTATTTTAAATCACTCTCTGAAAATAATCTTTCAAATTGATTGATTTTTGTTGCAATAGGAGGCACGGCAGCATAGTGGTCAGACTGTTCCTTCACAGCTCCAGGGTCCCAGGTTCGATTCCCGGCTTGGGTCACTGTCTGTGTGGAGTCTGCACGTTTCTCCAGTGTCTGAGTGGGTTTCCTCCGGGTGCTCCGGTTTCCTCCCACAAGTCCTGAAAGACGTGCTATTAGGTGAATTGGACATTCTGAATTCTCCCTCTGTGTACCCGAACAGGCACCGGAATGTGGCGACCAGCGGCTTTTCACAGTAACGTCATTGCACTGTTAATGTAAGCCTACTTGTGGCAATAATAAAGATTATTATTTACCATAAACTAGTCCTTGTCAGACTTAATGTAGCAAACTTGGTTCATAACTGCAATTATGAAAAACATTTTTTAAATTGGATGGAAGTGAGAAAGGCCTTGTGGTGCAATTTGCTGCATGCATCTTTGCCTCTGAGCCAGAAGCTCTGAGTTCGAGTCCCACTCCAGGACTTGGATTTGGGTGATCATGGAAGGTGCATTCATAACGTGGCCCGACAGGGTGATTATCAATCTGCAAGTCCTTCCAGTGTGCCTTCCAGGCAACAATAGGCCGAAAGTCTCCTAGTTAGCTATGCTTGACGTGGAGTGCACCTGTCCAATCTATAGCATAGCCTCTAGGGACGGGCTAGCAACCTGTTCCAGCTAAACCTATCTGTGGGAAACTGACATGAAAGTTCTGACTCTTGTGTGACACGAGGTGTGGGAAGTAGGAAGTGAGATAGCTGAGTGAATAAAGTTGCATTCAACCACAGGAAGATGTTTTGTACTGCGGAGGCTACGGGAGCAGGTCACTTAAATTTGACCTAGTTTTTCCCTACCCACCGGCTCACCACCCCCACCCCGTGTTTGTTGTTTTTATCACTCAAGCTAGTTTTTGTTTGTGCTGAAATCAGTATGCAGGTACACAAAGTGGTCATAACATAGTTATTGCCTCCTAGTTGGTGTCTTGACAAAAAAGGTAAAATGTATTTGCAAATTCAGCCTCTTTAATTCAACCTGCAGGTCAATTGGCCAGTTAATGGAACTAAAGCTGGGAATGAATTTCACTGTTGCAACGGCATTAAATGGCTCTCTTGTGCTGCAGAAAACATAGGAATTTGTAGTTAAGCACTCATGATCAGGATCTTTGGGGGAGCATTGGAAAAGATGGGGAGAAACGCAAACCTAAGTTGGCTAAGAAGGGTGTTGACTGAATTCTGCGCCCTCTCAGCTCACTGCCTTCAAATGCAGCAAATGTGGAGCTGCTGAGGCACACGAAACAATGTTTGAAAAATGAAGTCGCCATAGTCCCGCGTGTGTGCCAATTGGGTGTAAGCTGATAGGGTGGTGAGGTCACATCAGGTAGGGAGGGGGTGGGTCTCAGTGGGGAGTAATGCACTGTTGTCTAGTGACCCAAGAGTTGGATGTGTTATTTTTCGTGTAACATTTCCTGGGTAGCTATTCTGCAGGTCGATTAGAGCTCTCAAGTCTGGCTCTAATTCAGAGTTGAAGACTTTTTGAGAGGGTTCTTGATGTAAGGGAATCTGGTTTCTCCCCTGGAAGTTAACACTTCCTGGTCAGTTCAAATTATTAAGCAATGTATGAATTTGGTGCAATTACATTGAGTTCAATTGCTTACATGAGGTTAAGGCAAGTTTGTTGTTTCATGAGCCAAACAATTCTGCTCTGCCTGGTGTCTCTCGCTACCCCCCCCCCCCCCCCCCCCCCCCCCCCCCATTCACTTATCTGAATGCTGCACAGCTTTGTGAGCTTTGCCAAGCTCACTTTCCTAATGTTATAGTCATAGAATTTACAGTGCAGAAGGAGGCCATTCGGCCCATCGAGTCTGCACCGGCTCTTGGAAAGAGCACCCTACCCAAGGTCAACACCTCCACCCTATCCCCATAACCCAGTAACCCCACCCAACACTAAGGGCAATTTATCATGGTCAATCCACCTAACCTGCGCATCTTTGGACTGTGGGAGGAAACCGGAGCACCCGGAGGAAACCTATGCGCACACGGGGAGGATCTGCAGACTCCGCACAGACAGTGACCCAAGCAGGAATCTAACCTGGGACCCTGGAGCTGTGAAGCGATTGTGCTATCCACAATGCTACCGTGCTGCCCTAAATATATTAGCATATCAACTACGCCCCAGGTTAAACTGCTCAAACTCACTTCCTTCCAGTTGGCAAAGAATATGTGGTTAGGCATTGGGAGGGTGCTTATCTCTGTGTATATTAAACCTGCTAGTGGAGTACAATTGTGCATTGTGCTGTCCAACCAACACCTAGCAAAATATCTCAAACTCTAGTGATGTTTATGGTTAGAACACAATACTGAGTGACACAATATTGAGTGCAAGATTATCAAGCTTGGGTGTTGCAATGCTGATTTTCCTAACCCAGATGATACAGTAAGATTTTGGTGGCATGATATTTGAACCTTAACATTTTTATAATTATGCTCAGTCCTAATCCAGTTGTAAAAGAAAAGCAACTAAATAAGCTGGCACCAGAGTGACTGTACAGAGGAGGAAAAGGATATCGGTGGTGTATCAAAGAAACCTTGCCATGTGGTGAATAGTTGTGAATAAAGACTTGCCTTTTATATAGTGTTGTTCATAAACATTGGATACCTCAAACAATTTTACACACAATAAAGAATCTTTGACGTGCAGGAGCTCACAAATAGCAAAATGATGAGATGACAATCTTTATTTTTTTTTTAATGATTTTGAGGGAATAAATATTGGCCAGGACCCTGACGATAACTCCTGTCCTTGTTTGAAATAGTGTCACGGGATCATTGGTCACTTGAGAGGGCAAACAAGGCCTTGATTTAATGCCTCACCAAAAGACTGCATCTCTGACAGTGTTGCACTGGAATGTTGGCCTTGATTTTAGTGCATAACTCCTGGAGTGGGACTTAACACACACTTGCGTCAGAAGTTGTGTTCATCAACTGAAGTACAGCTGGCACAAGATAAAAATGGGCAGAGCTATGGAAATTGGAACTGGGCCTCTGAACTGGTGCAGCATCATTTTATAAGAAGCTAAGATGAGACGAGGATGACAGTTTTCACACAACCTGATTATTTTTTTGTTACTCAGTTCAGCATGCTAGTCTCCTGTTATTTCAACTATATTTTAAATATAATTACTGCTGGCAGTCTAATTACAGTGAAATTATTAAACAGGGGTGCTTAAAAGAGGAAACCGGCCTCAAACCTAAACATAACTTTAGACGTTCAATTTTACTTCCTGTTCCTAAGGGAGTAGTGGGGAATATTTTTTTTTTAAATGCAGAAACTTGTTACAGACCAAACAATGCATTACAGTCTTGCCATTTTGTCAGGACTGTAAGCAAATTTTAAATTTGGACTTTAAAACACAGAAAACGAGGGTGTGATGGTAATTAGAAAATGGCAGTCAGACAAAGACCCAGTGGACGTGATCTATTTGGATTTCCAGAAGGTACAATACAGGAGGCTGCTAAATAAGATAAGAGCCCATTGTGTTAGGGGTTTGGTATTGGCAGGGATAGAGGATTGGCTGGCTGACTGAAAGCACAGTGTGGGGATAAAGGGTCTTTTTTTCAAGATGGCAGCCAGTGACTAGCGGTGTTCTGCAGGGGTCAGTGTTGCGGCCACAACTCTTCACCGTATACATTAACAATCTGGAAGAAGGATGAGGGCATTGTTGTTAAGTTAGCAGATGATGCAAAGGTGTGTAGAGGACAGGTTGTGTTGAGGAAGCTGGGAGGCTGCAGAAGGACTTGGACAGGCTAGGAGAATGGGCAAAGAAGTGGCAGATGGAATACAATGTGGAAAAGTGTCAGGTTATGCACTTTGGTAGGAGGAATAGAGGCATGGGGCACAATTCACTGGAAAGATTCTGAAGTGTCGTAGCGTGCGGGAATTGCCGCGAGCTTCCCAGCGCCTAGCTCAGCGAGGCCAGCAACACAATTCGACGTTAATCGGTCCACTTGATGAGGGCTCACGGGCTTCTCGCCGCAAATGAAGGCTCGCCAGCTGATTCGCCAGGACCACGCTTGCTAGGCCCTCGCTAACAAATTCGAGCAGCACTTGCTTGGCCAACCCCAGCCAGCTCGCGTTGAGGAGACCAGTCCCAAGATTTGGGAACGCTGACCTAAGGATGCTGCTACATGCTGTGGAGTCCAGGATGGATGTCCTGTTCTCCGGAGGGTCAACCATGGGGCAGCCAGTGCTGCCTCGGAGTGTAACCAGGAGGACTGGCCTCCAATGCTGAAAAACAGTCAATGACCTACACCGGGCAGCACGAGTGAGTAGACATCAATGCACCCACCCAACCCCACACACAGACCTTTCCGCCCCACGGGAACATCCACCCTTCCCTTCCCACCACTGTGAACCACGCTTGTGGCTAACGATGCCCCCTCTGCATCTCTTCTGGAAAAGCTCTCCCACTATCGCCGGGAGAGGGCCCAGACTGGTGGTGGCATCCCACACATCAGAATCCTTATCACCTTCGAGGAGCCTGCTCTGAAGGTCACCGGTGTGGCCAAGGACAGGGTGGTCACCAATATAGCAGCTGACGGACGCTACAAGGGTAAGAAATCACCCGGAGGACCTGTGATTATTGCCTTACTGACTAAGGTCCGTCAAGCGATGGCGGCAGCCCACCCTGAGTGCCACCCTCTCCATGAGACCACCTCAGATGAGAGCTCAGAGGATGCCACCCTAATAATTGTGGCACAGCTGTCATTCCCACCCTTCACCTCTAGGGTTGCAACTGCAGTGAAGAGCCTGGTGTGCGATGTCAGCATCATTTAGTGACGTTTCCAAGGCATTGCTCAGTCGGTGATTGCCATGGTGAAGGATCTTGACAGAATGTCCACCTCACTAGGGGATGTCACCCAGTACCAGGCTGACCTTGATGACGTTCCACAGTAAATGTCCTGATCTCAGAAGGGAATGGCCAAGGCGCTGCGGAGTTCGTCCCAGTCGCAGGTGGGCATTGCCGAGGTGCTACAGAGCATGGCCCAATCACTGAGGAGCATTGCCGAGGGCATTAACACGATGGTGTGGACCACGGGGAACCGGCAGGGCTGGCGGAGATGATGCTGGGGCTCTAACCAGCTGCCCCTCTGCCCTAAGCTGAACCCCAGGGCGCTATGGGCATGGACCGGCAGGAGGGGACCCTGGGCACCAACCTGGACCCGTCCCATGGGGTGGGGATGGTGGTCATCAACTCCCCAGAGTTCCACCCCTCTGAGGCCACGTCTTGAGTCAGCACAAGGTGATACGGCTGTCCATGTGCCGCCCACAAGTAAGGTGGGGCCCTCTGGCCCCCAGAGGTTGCCTGCTAGGGGCATCGAAAGCCACCAGACGAGCTATGCAGCTGACTGCCTCCACCTCCGATGTGCATCCTGAGGTCACACTGAGACGTAGCAGTAGAGCTAGGAAGGCAAAGCACATCGAGAATCACTAAGGGCACCGACGGGGGTGGGGATGGGGTTCGGGGGGGGCATCACATTCAGGAGAGTGGGGAATTGTAAAACCTAAACACCCTTGAACACAACCGGTATACCGTCTCTGTCACTTTCATCCACGATTTGGGTCGACCTCCCAGCATCCTGACGCATACCCTGGGAGGGTGGGAAATTGGAGTGGGGGTTGACGGACCAGGTCACATCCTCCGTGAATCAGGCGAGTATTTGAGCCTCCCTGACCCTCTCGGCTTGCTGGACCCTAGCTGCTGCCGCCTGTCCTGCAGCCTCCGGCTGGTCCTCTGATTCCTCCCCGGCCTCGTCCTCCAGCCCCGGCTGGTCCAGCGCCACCTCCCCATCCTCCTGCTCGGAGGTGACCGCATGTTCCTCATCACCAACCTCCAGCTTGTCGCCCTGCTGCTGTGAGATTGTAGGAGGGCACAGCAGACCACCACAAAGTGGGCGACCCTCCGAGCACTGTCTGGGGAGTGCACCATCGGAGAGATCGATGGATCGGAACCACACCTTGAGGAGTTTGATGCACTGCTCAATCACAACCCCGGGTGGTTGCATGGGATTCGTTGTACCGGGTCTCCGCTTTGGTCATCAGCCTCCATACTGTCATCATTAGCCAGGTCCTCAGTGGATACCACTAATCTCTCAAGAGCTGGCCGCTCATCCCGGGGTGGTCTTCAAAGAGGCTGGGGATGGCCGACTGCCCCAAGATGTAGCTGCCATGGATACTCTCTGGGAAGCGGGCACATGTGCATTAACTTCATCTAGTGGTTGCACATGAACTGTTTTATTGAGGCACATGAACTGTTTTATTGAGGGAGTGGAACCCCTTTTCGGTTAACGTAGGGCAATCCCAGATGGCCCGGTAAACATGTACGTGGCATCTATTACCCTCTGGACCTGGGGCATCCCAGCAGTAGAGGAGAAACCTGCTGCCCAGGCATCTTGTTGGGCTTGGTCCATGTCAACGACTATGTAGTTTTCCGCCTAGGCATACAGGGCATTCGTGATCTATCGGCTGTGGACCGAGATACCACACCGGTCACCACTCGAACCCTGGAATGGTCCAGAGGTGTCAAGGTTCAGGGTTTGGGTTACCTTAATGGCCAACGGGAGCAGGTGTCCTCCTCCTCCATGTGGTGCCAAATCTGCGAGGACATGGCACAGGTGTCGCACCGTCTCCTTGCTGAGGGCGGAGTCTCTTGTGCCACATGCTATCCGTCATCTGTTTGAATGACTAGCGATGCCTGTATACCCTGTGCTATGCTGCTTCCTCCCTGGCCTGATGGGCAGGTGCCATCCAGTGCACAGGCCGCTGCCTCGAGTTTCTGCAGACGCTGCTGCCTCTGAGTCTGGCCGCCCCGACTACCAGCAGCACCACCACGGCAAGTTCTTGGTCCTGTCGTACCGTTCAATATCTGTGAGGAATTGGAAGAGGGTGTTAGACTGACAAAGAACGGTGGCTCCCACCCTGGGGCTTTTCCATTTTCCCTATTGATACCCCACCTGGATCGCCATTCTCACCTGGCCACAGCGGGCTCCCCTCACCAGAGGATGGCGGTCGGTGGGGCAGATGAGTAGGGACAAGGGTTGCCCCTGGAACGGGTAAACCTCCCCATGGCAGCCGACCCCAACTGGGGCTCTCTCCGCCAAGCACTGGGGTGGCAGGCCCAGCGCCCCGCGCTCTTTGCCTGTGAGCAAAGATGGCTACGCTCCACCTCTGCTCCCCACAGAAGCCCTTCCGCCAGGTTCACGTTTTTCAAAAGGTGTATTAATCGGCAGCAGCTTGACCACTTGCTGGAGGCAGATGAATGACTGGACGCCGTTAGATAAGGGGTGGTTCTCGTTAATAGTATGAAAACGGCTCAAGTGGTGATAATTGGTTTCTTGCCACGCGAGATCGAGGATAACTGTCAAGTTCAGTTACCTGCAGGTTCAGTTGGCAGTTAGGAAGACAAATGCAGTGTGAGTTTTCATTTTGAGAGGGCTAGAATACCAAGAGCAGGGATGTCCTGATGAGGCTGTATGACCTCATTCAGAATATTGTGAGCAGTTTTGGGCCCTGTATCTAAGGAAGGATATGTTGGCCGTTGGAGGGGGTTCAGAGGAGGTTCACAAGAATGATCCCTGGAATGAAGGATTTGTCATATGAGGAGCGGTTGAGAACTCTTGAGTTTTATACCCGATGGAGTTTAGAAGGATGAGGGGGATCTTAACTTCCAGGATACTGAGAGGCCTGAATAGAGTGGATGTGGAGAGGATATTTCCACTAGTAGGAAAGACTAGAACCAGAGGGCATAGCCTTGGACTGAAGGGACGATCATTTGAAACAGATGAGGAGGAATTTCTTCAGCCAAAGGGTGGTGAATCTGTGGAACTCTTTGCAGAAGGCTGTGGAGGCCAAATCACTGAGTGTCTTTAAGACCAAAATAGATAGGTTCTTGATTAAGAAGGTCAGGGGTTACGGGAAGAAGACAGGAGAATGGGGATGAGAAACAAATTAGCCACAATCGAATGGCGGAGCAGAGACGATGGGCCAAATGGCCTAATTCTGCTTTGGGTTTGATTTTAAATTTCCACTCTTCAGCTGTCTCGGCTCTAGTCCTGGAATACCCTCCCCTAACCCACTCCGATTCACCAACTTTCACACCCTGCTTTAAATATATCTTAGTCCACCTGTTGTCTCCTTGTATGATTGTCAAATGTTTGCAATGTTAATTTTTCTGCATGCAGGTTGTTCCTACTGCTGTTTTATATTATTTAATCAGCATCTCTACACTTTACATAATTTGGAGGTCACCAAAATTAAGTGAATTAATTTTTCCTGTCCTTTCACATGTTTCACAGTTCATTCTCTCAGTTGCTACTTTTCCAGCTCCTCTTCTTTCCACTATCTCCATCCATGCCACGGGCATTCAATTGACAGCAACGTGAAATTGCTCCCGAGAGAGAGTGAGTCACCCCCTTGAACTTGCGGCATGTTGTCAAGTGGCATTGGTTTGGATTAGCAAGTTAACATGGAGCAGCATCACTAGGTGCATTGCAAAGCCATAATTCAGGACAATAAATCAATGTAGCTAGGGATGGAGTGGGTTGCTGGGTCTTGGAGCAGCTGGAAGTTGTGGAGGATGGTGAACGAGGAGCTGGTGTGTTAAAAGCATTAGTGAAAGACCAAAGTTTTGTGTTTCACTGATAGAATTAGGAGTTTAGCAGTCGATGAAATTTAGGGTTTAAATTTCAGCGTTGGGGTCAAGTGGCTGCTGGAGTGAAGGGATGGGGTTGATGGCACCCATTGAGAAATTATGATTGTAGTCCAGTGATGGGTGTCCTCGGCTAGTGAGTGGGCTGTATGAGTGCCCCTCATTCGTCTCCGGGGGGGGGGGGGGGGGGGTGCTACAAGATTGCAATCAGGCTTGTTTACTGACCATGACCTCATGAATAAGGTTAAATACATTTAAACACCCAAATATTTCCTAACCAGTTAGAAAATGCTTAATCATTTGTATATTAATAGCAATATCATCAACGTCTTAAGTGGTGAAACAAAATAAATCTACATTTTAGACACCGATGGAATGCATGATTCTCACAGTCAATGTTGTTTGCAACCAGCACTTGCCCTTGGCTTTGCTTCAATCATACCAGTAGGAAAACAACTACGCAGACAGAAATCATCAGAACATGGCCACAGTCAATGTCTCCCGGGCTGCACTCAACCCAGATGCCACATGGGGCTCTCGGGCCGCACACAAGTGCCCACCTCTGATTTAGTCTTGTCTAATCTTCAGTTGGAGAATATTTTTGACTTTTCCTTCCCCCTGATTACGCAACATTGGCAGAAACCATGTTAGAATTGTTTGAAACTATTGCTTGTAACTTGAATCCTTTGCAGAACTATGGAAAGTTGTGTACGTTATGTTTCAAATTAATTGTTGTTTTATTCAAGTGTTTCCTGTCTTCTGCCATTAACATATAAATGGACCACTGGGACATATTTGTAGTAATGTAGTCTTTTTAAGTATCAGAGGGTGGTATGATTGGTGCAAGATTATTATTGTGACTGGACATGGTAAATTATTTAATCCTGAATCCTAATTTTGTGTTTTTGCTAAATATTATCCCTGCTTGCTTCAAACAGTAGGGAAGAAATCTAATCTGTGACCTCTCCAAGATGCACGTTATGTGGGTTGCACCTTATCAAGATTGATCTTAGTGTTTTAATAATTGAATTGGATCTGCTGCCAAAATAATTCCTTTCACAATAAACGCGTGCCATGTGAATGTATTGTGTAACTATCTGTGTGCGTACGTGCCGTAGCTAATGACAATTTCCCCATAGAGCTAAACAAACCTCTTCAGTAGTGGAAAATATAATTTATTCTCACCATCTATGACCCCTCTTCCTTTTTTTTTTCTAACCCCCCCACAACTGTGCACCATTCAGTAGACATTAGTCAAGTAACCTGGTGCCAGTGATCAATCAATGTCAATCTGCAACCAGTAACAATGTGAACCTCCAATGGTTTCACATGCATCAGGTATTCACAATCTTTTTAATGTTTCAAACACTGTCGAGTGGAAGAGCATAAGCTGGGCTCATCCAGCTTTCTTCTCCCACAGAAGGCTGTGGAGTCCAAGTCATTGAATATATTTAAGAAGGAAATGTATTTCTAGACTCAAGGTGTCGAGAGGTATGGGGAAGAGCATTGGTGTATGGCGTTGAGATTGAGGATCAGACATTATTATATTAAATGGCGGAGCAGGTTTGAAGGGCCAAATGGCCTATTCCTGCTCTTCGTTTCCATGTTTGTAAATCGGTGTTATCGTTTGACATCTACTCTTGAGGGAAATGTGATCAACCCTTGAGGGTGTTGCTAGTTGTGTTCTCTCTTTAATTGACTGTTTATGGCGGTTAATATGGTCGCCGTCCTTAATTCTAATTATGTTTGCTCAAGAGTCACCAGGTATCTTTCGATACCGCCACGAGGTTCAAAACCGAATACTGATCAAAGACTCGATACACCAGTTAGTAAGTTCAAAATCAATACTCATTTATTTACACACAGTCAATTAAGTATACTCATGCACAAACTCTACCAACTAAACTATCACTACTACTAAAGCCTATACTTAGCTGGAGGCGGCCACTCAGTCAGAGGAACAATGGCCGTTGTCCGGTTCTGAGGCTGCTGGGGTCGAGCTGGTACGGAATAGTAGCTAGGAGCGTCTATCTCGTAGCGTGTGTTGACTTTGGACTTACTTGTTCTGGTGCAGATGCTAGGCAGGCCTCTCGTCGCTGAGAGCCAAGGCCAAGAAGAACGATTCTCTCTTGGGGGCTTCCTCTTATCCCCAAAGGGGGCTTTCCGTGCTTTTGGGCGGGCCTTGAACTTGGTCCCAATTAATTGGACCATATCCTGATCATTGGTATTGATTTCCTCCAATAAAGGGGTGGCTGCCCTGATTGCTGGGTGGGCCCTAGGTGGCTGTGGGCCTGCTTTATTCTAGTCTCCTCTGACGCCGCCGGGGTGTCTGCTTTAGTATCGTTTACCTAAATGTTTCTCTTTTGTCCCCGGAGATGGCTCATTAGTATGTTAATAGCTTTGCTGTATCGGTCTTGTCTGGGAGCTGCAACTCCAATCAACAGACAAACCGTGCACCTGCTTGCTTTCTCAGCATTGTCCATTTTCCCCTTAATTTTCTGCAGTGTGTCCATTTTGTAATCGGGACGTGGCCACCCCAGGTGGCTACAAGGGAAATGTGATTAAACCATTTTAGTTTCATCTCTCAGGCTTGGTGAAAGGAACTTAGTTAAGATGATATTTTAAAAACACAAAATTGCTGATGAGAGAAATAGAGTTAAGGGCCGAGATTTTGCATTTGCAAATTGAGACCGCTGCCATCCCCTGCATGGGTAGAATGCAGTGTGATGACGTTGCCTTGTGAACCAGGCAGCGACATGCCTGTTTCCCGATACATTGTAGGTGGGAGTGTGCTGAAATCGGCAGCCCCCGCCCCACCCCCAAAACCATTTTAAAAGAAAATCATAAATGGGCTTGTTGGCCTGAATAGTACGCTGCCCAGGCCAAGATGCATTTGACATGGGCAGGCAGGGAAGAGTGGGAACTCTGTTTCTTTTCACCATCTGAGATGAAAAAAGGAGGAAGGGAGGGATTCATTCTTTGGAGGGTGCCTGTGTGCTTCAGGGCAAACTTCCTACCTGTCTCTTCTCTTAGCCCCTCCCTCTGCCCAAGTAATGCCTTCCTGCCTGCCCTCCAACAACCTGTCCCCCATCCGCTCCTGAGGGTTTATGGTCCCTCCATGCACAAAAATCCCAGAATTACCTGAGTCTGGACCTTCTGGGATCCATTGCTCTCTCCATCATGGGATTGCTTGCAGTTCCAGAAGTGCCCACTGCTGGAATTACTAGGGTTGGGCAATCAGACTGGTCAATAACTATCGGGATGGGACATTCTCCCCACAGAGGGGCACAAATCCCACTCTCTGCTTGTTTGCGCCCGCAGCAAAGTGTTATTGCTGTGGGGATTTGAAATATCTGTCATTTCACAATCCACTTTTGTAATGGGTGAGAGTTGGGGAGCAAAATGTGAACAATAGACATGTCTGTGAAAGATGGGATAGATCAACTGACAAGGGGTCGTAATACAAGGAACAAAGTTGTGATGTTAATGGGACAAGAATCAAAAGATTTGAGTCTAAGGAAGATATACCTGGGAATAGTAGAATCATTGCCCTCTTTTACAGCAACTGTAGATAGAGTTTAACACTTTATGTCAAGCCTTTGGTACTATTCCTTGAGCTTGCATTGAAGAGTTGGAAAATTTAAAATTACAAACAACCGAAAGCTTGTGGAATGAACGTTGATGTTCGTGAATTGATCATCCAGTCTGTGTTTGGTCTGGTAAAGTAAATATCGTGATCAATTAATGCAGTAATATTAAAAGAATGCTATGATATTTTGGTGGCGGTGTGGATTATATTGCACACAATGTTGAGGATTGTAGCTGGTACAAGGCCCAGATGGTTGGCTTTGATTTGTGCCAGAAAACCATCTTTACGTACTGAATATTTTGTGCCTTTGATCATATGCCTTCAAAAGGACTAAAACTAGGATTTTTCACTGGTTCCTGTCCCATTAGTGACCATGTACTGCATCTAACATCACAACCAGAAACACCATGGACTTGGAAACAGAATTCGACTGTTTTATCTAAAGCAATAGGCCTTCTGAGAAAATTATCACCTCCTGCAGGCCAATTCCATTTCACGTACACCATCGTAGAATCCCTATAGTGCAAAAGGAGGCCATTCAGCCCAGTGAGTCTGCACCAACTCTGAAGAGCATCACCCAAGCCCACTTACTGCCCTATCCGAATAACCCCTTCCTAAACATACCTGGACACCTACGGGGCAATTTAGCATGGTCAATCCACCTAACCCGCACATCTTTGGACTATGGGAGGAAACTTGAGCACCCAAAGGAAACCCACGCAAACACTGGGAGAAGGTACAAATTCCACAGTTAGCTGAGGCCGGAATTGAACTGGGTCCCTGGTGCCGTGAGGCAGCAGTGCTAACCACTGTGCCACCATGCCGCCCACTTCTTATATTGAAGATCATATGAACATTTGCATTGTTGTACTTGTAAATATGAACAACAGTTTTGTTTCATGGCACGTGGTGTCTAGCATGACGCAATGTGCTGGGTATCTTTTAAATTCTGCAGTAGATGATTTATTTATTAGGCTGGCAGCACTAACCTAAATCCAACACTGAATAAAGGGTGTGGATTTCACCAGAGAATTGGTCTGCTTATGACAACCATCACTGAGCTAATTACATAAGGAAAAACCTGGGGTGAAACTTGTGATCACCAAAGTGCTTTTTTTTCCTGCTGAAAGTTGAACCCAATTTATCCATTGATGTTACATGCATTTCTTTTAAGCATTGTTTATATTTGAATTTATACAACTTTAAACCAGGTTTTTAATGATCCGGCAGTGTATATGGTTTGGTTCGGGTGGAACTAACAGTTGTCCTAATTAGTATACGTTTAGTTTACTGGAATTTAAACAGTATTTCCACTGTCCCCAGTCAATCTGCAAAACTGTCTCAAACTGTTGATCAATTTACACAGGATATTTTTCAGGAGAGGCATGAGATAAATAATAAGCAGTATAATAATTAAAACCTAGAAGCTACCAGTAAAAACATATTGAGGCACTACACTAGCAATAGATTTTGTGGACATGTATTAACAATTTGAATGTCCAATATCAAAGATGTTGCTTTGCTCTATTAAAAGTTGTGCAGGCTCACCTATTCCCTTGACTGTAAAATATAATACTGTAGGCACCCACCTCTACTGTACAATTTATAGTAGATTTGTTGAGACTTTTCAGACTTTCTCAGCATTTCCTATCTCCATTGGAGTCCTTGGCCTCACTAATTCAGTAAGAAGTCTTACAACACCAGGTTAAAGTCCAACAGGTTTGTTTCAAACACGAGCTTTCGGAGCACTGCTCCTTCCTCAGGTGAATGGAGAGGTATGTTCCAGAAACATTTATATAGACAAAGTCAGAGATGCCAGACAATGCTTGGAATGTGAGCATTTGCAGATAATCAAATCATTACAGGTCCAGAGATAGGGGGTAATCCCAGGTGAGGTGTGAATTGTCTCAAGCCAGGACAGTTGGTAGGATTTTGCAAGTCCAGGCCAGATGGTGGGGGGTGAATGTAATGCGACATGAATCCAAGATCCCGGTTGAGGCCGCACTCATGCGTGCGGAACTTAGCTTTTGCTCGGCAATTCTGCGTTGTCGCGTGTCCTGAAGTCCGCCTTGGAGAACGCTTACCCGGAGATCAGAGGCTGAATGCCCTTGACTGCTGAGGTGTTCCCCGACTGGAAGGGAACATTCCTGCCTGGTGATTGTCGCACGATGTCCGTTCATTCGTTGTCGTAGTGTCTGCATGGTCTCGCCAATGTACCACGCTTCGGGACATCCTTTCCTGCAGGGTATGAGGTAGACTACATTGGTCGAGTCGCACAAGTATGTGCCGCGTACCTGGTGGGTGGTGTTTCCACGTGTAATGGTAGTATCCATGTCGATGATCTGGCATGTCTTGCAGAGATTGCCCTGGCAGGGTTGTGTGATGTCGTGGTCGCTGTTCCGAAGGCTGGGTAATTTGCTGCAAACAATGGTTTGTTTTAGGTTGCGTGGTTGTTTGAAGGCAAGTAGTGGGGGTGTGGGGATGACCTTGGCAAGATGTTCATCTTCATCGATGTGTTGAAGGCTGCGAAGAAGATGTCGTAGTTTCTCCTCCCGAGGAAAGTACTGGACGACGAAGGGTACTCTGTCAGTTGTGTCCTGTGTTTGCCTTCTGAGGAGGTCGGTGCAGTTTTTTGCTGTGGCGAGTTGGAACTGTCAATCGATGAGTCGAGCGCCATATCCCGTTCGTACGAGGGCATCTTTCAGCATCTGTAGGTGTCTGTTGCGCTCCTCCTCGTCTGAGCAGATCCTGTGTATATGGAGGGCTTGTCCATAGGGGATGGCTTCATTAATGTGCTCAGGGTGAAAGCTGGAGAAGTGGAGCATCGTGAGGTTATCTGTGGGCTTGCGGTAAAGCAAAGTGCTGAGGTCACTGTCCTTGGGTGAAATTCTCCGCGGACCGACGTGACGCCCATTTCCGGCGGTGAAAAGCGATGCGGATGACTCCGGTGTCCGGGCCTTCTTTTAAGCCGGTAATCTCCGTTCCCGAAAGGGCCAGCAGCGGACTGACGCGATACGCGTCAGTTTCACCAGCTGCGGAAGTGGCGAGTCCCTGCGTTTGTGTGGTGGGGAGAGAGAGACCCAGTGTTGGGGGGGGGGGGGCATTTGTGGCGTTGAGAGGAGAGGGGAGAAGGGGGTTACCTGCGTTGAGGAGAGGGGGGGAGGGGGTTACGGCGTTGAGTGGAGAGGGGGGGGTTACCTGCATTGAGGAGGGGGGTACCGCCGTTGAGAGAGGGGGGGGCGGCGTTGGAGGGGGTAGTGGTGGTAAGGGGGGGTTGGGGTAGGGGGCAGCAGTGTGCAGAGGGGGGGGCGACGGATGGCCGGTGCCAACGCACCGTCTCCCCCTCTGCACGCTGCTGCCCCCTACCCCAACCCCCCCTTCACCACCCCTACCCCCTCCAACGCCCCTCCCTCCTCCCCACCACCCCTACCCCCCTCCAACGCCACCCCCCTCTCTCTCAACGCCGGTACCCCCCCTCTCAAAGCCGCACCCCCCCCCCCCACTAACGAAGGAAGGGGGGGGAGAGGAGGAGAGAGGGGGTGGGTGTGTGGGTACCGGCCTTCAGAGGGAGGGGGGGGGTACCGGTGTTGAGAGAAGGGGGGGGACCCTGCGTTGAGGGGGGGAGACCCTGCATTGAGGGGGGGGGGGAGGGAGACCCTGCATTGAGGGGGGGGGGGAGACCCTGCATTGAGGGGGGGGGAGACCCTGCATTGAGGGGGGGGGGGGGGGAGACCCTGCATTGAGGGGGGGGGGGGGAACCCTGCATTGAGGGGGGACCCTGCATTGAGGGGGGGGGGGAGACCCTGCATTGAGGGGGGGGGGGGGGGAGACCCTGCATTGAGGGGGGGGGGGAGACCCTGCGTTGAGGGGGGGGGGGAGACCCTGCGTTGAGGGGGGGGGGAGACCCTGCATTGAGGGGGGGGGGGGGGAGACCCTGCATTGAGGGGGGGGGGGGGAACCCTGCATTGAGGGGGGACCCTGCATTGAGGGGGGGGGGGAGACCCTGCATTGAGGGGGGGGGGGGAGACCCTGCATTGAGGGGGGGGGGGAGACCCTGCGTTGAGGGGGGGGGGGAGACCCTGCGTTGAGGGGGGGGGGGGGGAGACCCTGCATTGAGGGGGGGGGGGGGAACCCTGCATTGAGGGGGGACCCTGCATTGAGGGGGGGGGGGGGAGACCCTGCATTGAGGGGGGGGGGGAGACCCTGCGTTGAGGGGGGGGGGAGACCCTGCGTTGAGGGGGGGGGGAGACCCTGCATTGAGGGGGGGGGGGAGACCCTGCATTGAGG
Organism: Scyliorhinus canicula; assembly: GCF_902713615.1. Lineage (NCBI taxonomy): Eukaryota > Metazoa > Chordata > Chondrichthyes > Carcharhiniformes > Scyliorhinidae > Scyliorhinus > Scyliorhinus canicula. Next base: position 94,723,198 of record NC_052159.1, on the reverse strand, counting down.
GGGGGGGGGAACCCTGCATTGAGGGGGGACCCTGCATTGAGGGGGGGGGGGAGACCCTGCATTGAGGGGGGGGGGGGGAGACCCTGCATTGAGGGGGGGGGGGAGACCCTGCGTTGAGGGGGGGGGGAGACCCTGCGTTGAGGGGGGGGGAGACCCTGCGTTGAGGGGGGGGGGAGACCCTGCGTTGAGGGGGGGGGGAGAGACCCTGCGTTGAGGGGGGGGAGACCCTGCGTTGAGGGGGGGGGAGAGACCCTGCGTTGAGGGGGGGGGGAGAGACCCTGCGTTGAGGGGGGGGGGAGAGACCCTGCGTTGAGGGGGGGGGGGGGAGACCCTGCGTTGAGGGGGGGGGGGGAGACCCTGCGTTGAGGGGGGGGGGGGGGAGACCCTGCGTTGAGGGGGGGGGGGGAGACCCTGCGTTGAGGGGGGGGGGGGAGACCCTGCGTTGAGGGGGGGGGGGAGACCCTGCGTTGAGGGGGGGGGGGGGGAGACCCTGCGTTGAGGGGGGGGGGGGAGACCCTGCGTTGAGGGGGGGGGGGGAGACCCTGCGTTGAGGGGGGGGGGGGAGACCCTGCGTTGAGGGGGGGGGAGGAGACCCTGCGTTGAGGGGGGGGGGAGGAGACCCTGCGTTGAGGGGGGGGGGAGGAGACCCTGCGTTGAGGGGGGGAGAGAGACCCTGCGTTGAGGGGGGGAGAGAGACCCTGCGTTGAGGGGGGGAGAGACCCTGCGTTGAGGGGGGGGAGAGAGACCCTGCGTTGAGGGGGGGAGAGAGACCCTGCGTTGAGGGGGGGAGAGAGACCCTGCGTTGAGGGGGGGAGAGAGACCCTGCGTTGAGGGGGGGAGAGAGACCCTGCGTTGAGGGGGGGAGAGAGACCCTGCGTTGAGGGGGGGAGAGAGACCCTGCGTTGAGGGGGGGAGAGAGACCCTGCGTTGAGGGGGGGAGAGAGACCCTGCGTTGAGGGGGGGGAGAGAGACCCTGCGTTGAGGGGGGGGAGAGAGACCTGCGTTGAGGGGGGGGAGAGAGACCCTGCGTTGAGGGGGGGGAGAGAGACCCTGCGTTGAGGGGGGGGAGAGAGACCCTGCGTTGAGGGGGGGGAGAGACCCTGCGTTGAGGGGGGGGAGAGAGACCCTGCGTTGAGAGAGATGGGGGGCACCGGCGTGTGAGGGGGGTAGGGGCGTTGGAGGGAGGTAGGGGTGGTGAGGGGGGGTGGTTGGGGTAGGGGGCAGCGGCGTGCAGGGGGGGGCGACGGTGCGTTGGCCCCGGGCATCCGTCGCCCCCCTGCCCCCCCCCCCCCCCGCCGCCCCCCCCCCCCCCCCCTCCAAGGCCGCAACCCCCCCCCCTCGCCCTCGGACACTGATGATGGTTGACGCCGTTTTAAAGCTACTCTGTTTTTCGCCGACGTGACCCGTGGCCACGTCGGCAGGACTTCGGCCCGTCCGGGCCGGAGATTTGGTGAAAGAAAAATATAATGAAATCCCGCCGGCGCCAGCTGTTTTCAGAGGCTGCCGGCGGGATTTGCACAACGCTGGTTTTTGGCCGGTCGGAGAATAAAAACCCGGCGGGAGTGGGATTAACGCCGCTGCTGGCCGATTCTCCGACCCTGCGTGGGGTCGGAGAATTTCGCCCCTTGATGGAGATGAGTGTGTCCAAGAATGCAACTGAATTGGAGAATAGTCCATGGTGAGTCTGATGGTGAGATGGAACTTATTGATCTCATCGTGTAGTCGTTTCAGTGATTCTTCGCTGTGGGTCCAAAGGAAAAAAATGTCATCGATGTATCTGGTGTATATCGTCGGTTGAAGGTCCTGTGCGGTGAACTAATATAGGAATGTCTTGCTGATTGCACTGTAAATTAATTGGCTTGAGGTAGGGTAGAATTTGTCCCAGGACTTGCAGCAATTAGTGGGCCATAATTTGCTATGGCTGAGCATCCAAAGGTGTCTTTCTTTGCATGTTAAGGTTTAAAAAAAAATGACATGACCAGTTGATGAGAGTGCGAGCTGATGTATCAGAGAGGAACCGAGTGAACAAGCAAGTGGCTGTGTACATCCTTAGTCAATCGAATGATAGATTGGCAGGACAATGAGTAAGAAGGGAACAGTAAGTTAATAGGTAACTTAAGGTAATGAAAGATGGATTGAGGGAGGGGATATAAAGTCAATGATAGCGATTGAACGGCCTCATCGTGCCTGACTCGGTGACATGACAAGACCATTAAATCTTGCGAGAGGCCTACTCGTGAGATTCGAGATGCTCGTTTGTTTGCGCCCATTATCTTTGTCTCTTTCCCCCCCCCCCCCCCGTCTCTTTCAGTGCCTGCTCTTTCAGTGCCTGATTTGACATCAAAGTTACCCATGAACTGAAAACGCCCACACCTTGGAGATCTCACCATGGCGCCATTTAGCACTGGTTCATACAAACATGGACCAGGCATAACGGCACCTGAGGGGGTGGATGGGCTCTGGCTAAGTTGGTGCCTGGGTGACTTGGCTCTGATGCCTGGGTTCTTTGGTTCTGCTACCCTAGGGGATTGGGGGCTGCTGCCTGGGTGCATTGATGCTGCTGCCCAGGGGGTTGGGTGCTGCTACCTGGGGGATCTGGATTGGGACTGCCCTGCCCTTAAGAGGTGGGTGAGGGTGGGCTTGGACCCCTGGAGATGTAGGTTGGAGGGGGGATCGAGAGATTGGGGCGGCATTTCATCGATAAACACCCGAGGGGCTCTGTATTTTGGGCATTAAATTGCAGCCAAAGTTTTAACCTAAATTAAGTGACTTCTTAAAACCTTCAACAATTGAAACTTGAAGAAATTAGACTTTACACTGTGAAATTAATTTTTAAGCAGAGCGGTTTGGCAGCAATGAACACTTTGGATCATTAAAGCCGTATCTGAGACTAAAATGGGCAACACGTGTGCATCAAAAAGACTTGTGCATCAAAAAGTATCTGCAGTACAAATAGAATAACAACCTTTTCTATGGTGCACAAGATGACAGAAGCGTGGCACATCGTGGGCAACAAGTTTGGGATTGCTGTGTTTTACCATACTATCCTCAGTTGAATTTGTAGTCACATTTGCACATTAATAATGGTAAGGGCTTTTTAAAATGATTATTTTGTTGGATGGTTATAGATCTGAAACATTAATGCTATTTTTCTCTCCACAGATGTTGCCAGTATTTTGAGCATTTTGTTTTCATTAAACTATGGAACATTTGATTATTTTTGGGGAGGTACTTTATTTCCCAGTTAGCCAATGGTATTTGGGCAGAACTAGTATTTTCCAATCCCTGAGATCCAGCATGGATTGTGCCTAAAAGTTGAACAAGTTGTGGATGATCTAGAATAAATGTCATTAACTGATGCAATCCATCTGAATTAATGGAAATATTGAGCTTGATTACCAGACCTATTTTTTTTTCTGTACTAATAATGTGCTAAAGAAGGTGGTGGAGTGGGGGCAGTGTGAAAGCGCGAGCTTTTCTCTGGTTTCCCGCGCTGCGGGATGAGGGGGTGGAGCTGGTGGCGAGGGGCATGGCTATTAGACCGGGTTTCCCGCGCTGAAGCGGTGCCCAGGAGCTGATGCAGGGGAGGAGGGGGGAACCTCCTATCGGGAGGGGTCGGAGTTAGAGCGGGAGCTGCCGGGGTCAGCAGAAGTCAGCTGGCTCACGGGAGTACAGTGGAGGGAGAGTCGCGGCTAAGAGGGGTCCTAGCCTTGGGGGGGGGAGGGAATACCGCGTTGCTGCTGGATTGGCCAAGGAGGAGTTCGGGGGGGTCGGGGTGAGGTTCTCTCGCCGTGGGAAACGGGCCGAATGGGTGATGGCCAGGGGCGAGCAGTCGATGGGTTATGGCTAGTCGAGGGGGGTGGGGTGCCCCCTGATCCAGCTGATTATGTGGAATGTGAGGGGGTTGAATGGGCCGGTTAGGCGGGCCCGGGTGTTTTCGCATCTGAAGGGGCTGAAGGTGGACGTGGCCATGCTCCAGGAGACCCACCTGAAGGTGGTGGACCAGGTCCGTCTGAGGAAGGGGTGGGTGGGGCAGGTTTTCCACTCTGGGCTCGACTCGAAGAACCGGGGGGTGGCGATCCTGGTGAGGAAGAGGGTGGCGTTTGAGGCGTCTGAGGTTGTGGCTGATAGTGGCGGCAGATATGTGATGGTGAGCGGTAAGCTGCAGGGGGAGAGGGTGGTGTTGGTTAATGTGTAAGCCCCAAATTGGGATGATGCTGGTTTCATGAGGCGTATGTTGGGCCGCATTCCTGGCCTGGAGGTGGGGGGCTTGATCATGGGGGGGGGGAACTTCAATACGGTGCTGGATCCCCTACTGGATCGTTCTAGTTCAAGGACAGGCAGGAGGCCAGCGGCGGCCAAGGTATTGAGGGGGTTTATGGACCAGATGGGAGGAGTGGATCCCTGGAGGTTCGGGAGGCCGAGGGCGTGGGAGTACTCCTTTTTCTCCCATGTGCACAGGGTTTATTCCCGCATTGATTTCTTAGTTCTGAGCAGGGGACTGGTCTCGAGGGTGGAGGAGGCTGAATATTCGGCTATCGCGATTTTGGACCATGCTCCACATCGGGTGGATCTGGAGATGGGGGAGGTGCGGGATCAGCGCCCGCTTTGGCGTCTGGACGTGGGGTTGTTGGCTGATGAGGAGGTGTGTAGGAGGGTTCGGGGATGTATCGAGAGGTACTTCGAGTCAATGATACTGGGGAGGTCCAGGTGGATGGTGTGGGAGGCTCTGAAGGCAGTGATTAGGGGGGAGCTGATCTCCATCCGAGCCCATAGGGAAAGGGGGGAGAGGAGGGAGAGGGAGAGACTGGTGGAGGAGCTGTTGAGTGTGAATAGAAGGTACGTGGAGGCCCCGGAGGAGGGATTGCTGGGGGAACGGCGTAGCCTGCAGGCCAAGTTTGATTTATTGACCACCAGAAAGGCGGAGACACAGTGGAGGAAGGCGCAGGGAGCAGTCTGAGTATGGAGAGAAGGCGAGCAGGATGCTGGCGCACCAGCTGCGTAAGTGGGACGCGGCTAGAGAGATTGGTGGAGTGAAGGATAGAGATGGGACTGTGGTGCGGCAGGGGGCAGAGGTCAATGAGGCCTTTAGGGACTTCTATAGGGAACTGTACCGGTCGGAGCCGCCGGCGGTGGGAGGGGGAATGGAGAATTTTCTGGACAGGCTGCGATTTCCAAGGGTGCAGGAGGAGCAGGTGGAGGGACTGGGGGCGCCGATTGAGTTGGAGGAGCTGGTCAGTGGAATTGGCCACATGCAGTCGGGGAAGGCGCCGGGACCGGATGGGTTCCCGGTTGAATTTTATAAGAAATATGCGGACCTGTTGGTCAGGACCTTTAACGAGGCATGGGAGGGGGGTGTTCTGCCCACGACGATGTCTCTGGCACTAATCTCCCTGATCCTGAAGCGTGATAAGGACCCCTTGCAGTGCGGTTCATACAGGCCGATTTCACTGCTGAATGTAGATGCCAAGTTGCTGGTGAAGATCTTGGCCACTAGAATAGAGGACTGTGTGCCGGGGGTGATACATGAAGATCAGACGGGTTTTGTGAAGGGGAGGCAGCTGAACACTAACGTGCGAAGGCTGCTAAATGTGATAATGATGTCGGCAGCAGAAGGAGAGGCGGAGATTGTGGTGGCACTGGATGCGGAGAAGGCCTTTGACAGGGTTGAGTGGGGGTACTTGTGGGAGGTGTTGGAGTGGTTCAGGTTTGGGGTGGGGTTTATTAAATGGGTGAGGTTGCTGTACAAGGCCCCGATGGCGAGTGTAGCGACAAATGGGAGGAGGTCCGAGTACTTCAGGCTCCACCGTGAGACGAGGCAGGGGTGCCCCCTGTCCCCCTTGCTTTTTGCGCTGGCAATTGAGCCTCTTGCCATGGCTCTTGGGAGTCGAGGAGGTGGAGGGGTTTGGTGTGAGGTGGGGAGGAGCACCGAGTGTCGCTGTATGCGGACGACTTGCTGTTGTATGTAGCAGACCCGGTGGGGGGGAATGCTGGAGGTGATAGAGATTCTTGCTGAGTTCGGGAGTTTCTCGGGATATAAATTGAACCTGGGTAAGAGTGAGCTGTTTGTTGTACACCCGGGAGATCAGGAGGAGGGGATTGGTAGGCTCCCGCTAAAGAGGGCAGTGAGGAGTTTTAGGCACCTGGGGGTTCAGGTGGCTAGGAGCTGGGGGACTCTGCATAAGCTCAATTTTACTAGGTTGGTGGAGCAGATGGAGGAGGAATTTAAAAGGTGGGACATGCTGCCGTTGTCTTTGGCGGGTAGAGTACAGTCCGTTAAAATGACGGTGCTCCCGAGGTTTTTGTTTCAGTGCCTCCCCATTTTTGTTCCGAGGGCCTTTTTTAGGAGGGTGAACAGCAGCATTCTGGGATTTGTTTGGGCGCACGGGACTCCAAGGGTAAGGAGGGTCTTTTTGGAGCGGGGCAGGGATAGAGGGGGGCTGGCGCTGTCCAACCTCTCTAGGTACTATTGGGCGGTTAATGTCTCGATGGTACGCAAGTGGGTAATGGATGGGGAGGGGGCAGCATGGAAATGGATGGAGATGGCGTCCTGTGGAAGCACGAGTCTGAAGGCACTGGTAACTGTGCCGCTGCCGCTCCCTCCAACGAGGTACACTACAAGCCCGGTGGTGGCGGCTACCCTCAAAATTTGGGGGCAGTGGAGGCGACGCGGGGGGCTCGGTGGAGGCCCCGCTGCGGGGGAACCACCGGTTTGTCTCAGGAAACATGGATGGCGGGTTCGTGAGGTGGCACAGGGCGGGCATTAGGAAGTTGGGAGACCTGTTTATCGACGGGAGGTTTGCGAGCCTTGGTGAACTGGAGGAGAAGTTTGAGCTCCCCACGGGGAATATGTTCAGGTACCTTCAGGTCAAGGCGTTTGCTAGGCGACAGGTGGAGGGGGTTCCCTTCGCTGCCCCCGCGGGGGGTAAGGGATATGGTGCTTTCGGGGGTATGGGTCGGGGATGGGAAGGTGTCTGACATCTACCAGGTAATGCAGGAGGTGGGGGGGGGGGTGTCGGTAGAGGAGCTGAAGGCTAAGTGGAAGGTGGAGCTGGTGGAGCAGATTGAGGAGGGGACATGGGCGGACGCCCTGGAGAGGGTGAACTCCTCCTCTTCATGTGCGAGGCTTAGTCTCATCCAGTTCAAGGTGCTGCACCGGGCCCACGTGTCCGGATCTAGGATGGGTAGGTTCTTTGGGGGCGAAGACAGGTGCGTCAGGTGTTCGGGGAGTCCAGCGAACCATGCCCATATGTTCTGGGCATGCCTGGCACTGGAGGAGTTCTGGAAGGGGGTGGCGGGGACGGTGTCGAGGGTGGTGGGATCCAGGGTCAAGCCAGGTTGGGGACTCGCGATACTTGGGGTTGGGGTCGAGCCGGGAGTGCAGGAGGTGAAAGAGGCCGATGTCTTGGCTTTTGCGTCCCTAGTAGCCCGGCGGAGGATCTTGCCGCAGTGGAAAGATGCGAGACCTCCGAGTGTGGAGACCTGGATTAATGACATGGTGGAATTCATTAAGTTGGAACGGGTCAAGTTTGCTCTGAGGGGGTCGATACAAGGGTTCTTTAGGAGGTGGCAGCCTTTCCTCGACTTTCTGGCTCAACGATAAGGTACTAGGTCAGCAGTAGCAGCAACCCGGGAAGGGAGGGGGTTTAGGGGGATAGTGTTTAAGTTAATTTGCTTATTATTAATTTATTCTGTTTATTGGGGGTGGGGGGTTTGTTATATGCGTTGTTACAGGTGCTGAAAGTTGTTTATTATTATTATTATTATTGTACTGTTTTGTTGATATATAATTTCCAAAAAATTCAATAAAAATTATTTTTAAAAAAAGAATACCTATTGCAGTTGTATACTGAGCTAAAATACTAGGGAAGGAAAGAATTTCTTGATGGTGATAAACAAATTGGCCACAGGTGTGGTAAACATTTTTCCAAGAGTTTGAGAAACTTTAATGAAAATGAAAATTGCTTATTGTCACGAGTAGGCTTCAAATGAAGTTCCTGTGAAAAGCCCCTAGTCGCCACATTCCGGCGCCTGTCCGGGGAGGCTGGCACGGGAATCGAACCGTGCTGCTGGTCTGCTTTAAAAGCCACCGATTTAGCCCAGTGAGCTAAACCAGCCCCGGGGTGTGAGACCTTTATAGCCTGTGCAATTGCTGTGTAAATAATCTGTGTATATAGGTAGATGATTGGCAGTAAGTTGCAAGATGATCTAATTCGGGCAAGCTCCTTACCTCTACTACAAACTGCACAAGAGCAGTGCCACTGGTTTATGAATGTCTGACTTTAAACTTATGGCCAAATATTTGTGATGTTTTCGGGTTTTATGTTTCATTCTTTGTTAAGACAGCCTCAGATGGCTACTTTAATCTTATCTTGGTGGTCATGCAAATGCTGGAGGATGTGATTCTGTGCTGCAATTGTGCAACAATTATTTGTGTTTGCTGGGAGAAAGCACTTTTAACAGAGTAAAACATCCCAAGGTAATTCACAGGAATGTTCATTTTTTGGGGCTGGTTTCTCCTGCCCCGCCCGCCGCAAGAAAGCCACGGGTGAGCCATGTACAATGGAGAACTCCATTGACCTCGGGCGGGATTCCCCAGTTGCTGGGTGGAGGCAGTCAGAGAATCCCGTTCTTCATTTTGAATAGACCATGCTGTCTTGACTTGGAATAGCGTGGACTAATCTTTCCAAAATGTTGACCATTTACTGGACCTTCTTAAGGTAGCTGTTAAAAATGTGGTGCCTTCTTCTTTGTGACTACTAAGAAGTTCACCAGAATGGTTCTGCATTTCACAATATTCCCAATTGATTCTATTGGCTTTCCCTATTTGGTTCGGGTGTAATTTTGACCTATTTTAAAATATCATCTAGTATTACTAGCATAGTGTGGGGTCCTAGGCAGTAACTGGAAGAAAATGTCCATTAGCCTGAACAAGGGACCTAGTGGTTTGTGATGTAGCCTTCTCCCAAAACCAATCGTATAATCTTGTTAGTAGTACCATGTTATCCTTTGCTTTGTCCTTATTGAATTATTGAGAACTTTTTCTGTGTTTGTGTTACAGTGACCCACATCTTCCCAGTATTTATTCTAATTAAATCTTAGTATTTGACAGACTGCAGTGATGGTGAATTTAAGCAATAGGTTCTAGATTTTAAAATTGCTGTGTTTGACTACCTCTCCATTGCCTTATGTTAAAGCTCCACTCTGTTCGACAAAATATTTATGACAGATCCTGTGAGACTGAAAGCTGAAGACTAATCAGCGACGTCCACTTCATAATGTGGGTTGTATTACACTCTTACATTTTATACTGGTCATTCAATTGAGGTTCCATATTAATCACTTCTGTAAGTAGACCAGTGCTTCCATGACTTTTTCCTCACCGTTACCCCTTTCCAAGGCTCCAAAGCTCCGGAGCTGCACTGCAGCCATTGCTGCTGCAGAGTTTGTGATTCCCCTGGTGGCCTACATCTCCAGTTGGGAAGTCCTGAAGTAGACAGTAGATTCCAAGATCTGTGGAATGCATTACTTGCTTGATATCTAGGTTGACACTATGACTCCAGGCTGGAACAAAGAACCCTTGTTGTTGTATGCCAGCTTGTATCGCCTATCACCTTGTAATTCTTCATTCCAGCAGGCAGGTTAAATGTAAATTCTTGTATTATGGTTTTGGCTGTAAAGTAAGATAGGAAAAACAAATAATAGAACAATTGTGTAAATGTAATTTTGAGCTATCGTTCCATTTCTTGCTTGCCATAATTGACATATACACCCAACATTGGAGAGCGGCGAGCAGAATACACTTTAATAAGGTTCTGAATTTTAACAAGCCCTTCGGATATAAACTGGATTTCAGACTGCACAGATTTATGCACTATTTGATGCAAATTTCATGTAACATGAGATGACTGCCTAGAGGGTCTCAACTAGCTGCGATCCAAATGGAGTTATCGAGCTTTTCAATCTTTGAAATGCACTCTAAATTGCTTCATATCAAAGCAAAGATGGCATTTTAAATGTAGCTTTCACCACCGGTGAATGAATATACTAAAGCAATTGCTGTTTTCTGAAAGCTAGCAAGTGCAAATTTGTGGTTTCATTACTTTTATGAATGTAAAGTTGCACTTTGAAACAGCTGAATACTTCAAAACAAACATTTAATTGAGAATTGAAAATGAAAAATATCTCCTGCATAGTCTTCAAAATCTAATGACTACAGGTACGTCATCGCCATTAATGATGTGTGGATGGGATTGGTAATATAGATTACACCAAATCCCAAATTCACTTTCGGGCATTAAGGTAATTTATTGAAATTGTGAACTGGAATTTTGAGATCCAGTCTTTACTATTAACTGGAAAGAAATAAAGATTGTTCCCTTGTCCTCGGCTGCTTAGTTACTCAACTCAAAATAATGTAAATATGAATTAATATTGCAGAGGCAATTGTTGTTGTTAAAACCTTAAGTGATTCTAATCAACCAGTAGGAAGCTGCTGGCTCTTGAGTGTCCCTCTTGTCCTTCACCATCACTCCCATTTGGAGAAACACTACTGAAATTCATTCTCTTAATAGAACAATGAACCACCCTGAAATAGGTCAAGCATTTAATCTCTTTCTGAATTTCAGTTCAACAACATGCAGTAAAACACCCCAAGGTTTGCCACAGGAACATCAAACAAACTGCGTAAAGGGATATATTGGGGGAGATGACTGAAAGCTTGGTCAAAGAGCGGTCTTGAAGACGGATAGAGAAAGAGGAAATTCCAGAACTTACGACTTGGCAGCTGAAAGCGCAGCCAGCAGTGGCAAAGTAATTAAAATGGGGGCAGCACGAGAGGTTAGAATTGTAATGCAGGGAGCTGTTGAGGGCTGGAAGAATTTAATGTTGGAGGAGCTTAGTGATGGGAAGAAGCAAGGCCAATTTAATAGCACCTCCGTGTTGCCATTTGTATATGTATGTGTATATAAGCCAAACCTGGATAAACCATTTTTCACTTGGGTATGGAACTCTATGTTGTATAGTGTTTTTGCCCTGCAAAGATATCTTAGTCTATGGTTGGCTTTGCGGATTTCTTGGTTGAACAAATTTGGGTTTGAGAAGCTTCAATCAAACTGGGGAGGAACATGAATATTTTTTTACCATGAGAAGTAGGCTTATAAATCTGGGCTTCATGAAAAGGCTGCCTGTGCACATTGGACTGATTTTCAGAGATGACTGCATCAACAGGTATCATTCGGTGATTGAGAGAAACAGCAAAGAGTCTTTTGGTGCACATGTGGAGTGGCTAGAGATTTTTTTTTTGGTTGCTAACACCATCCCTGAAGATCCTGACAATCCAGCTGTTCCGTGGGAGAAAAGAAAAGGGAGCTGCTTTTGTTGAAAGCCGGCTCAGATGAGTGTGAAACACTAGAGCCAAAAGGCATACTGCTGTCAGATATTTTGTGAGTTTGAGGAGCATCAGAACCTCAAGCCATTGGAGAATGCAGTAAGCTATCGAGTTGGAAAAAGAAACCAGCTGCCCAGTGAGGACATTGGAGACATTATCATGGCCTTGGAAAAAACCTGTCCATTCATTGTAATTTTGGAGAATTTCGAGAGAGGTTTGCAGGACAATGTGCGCAATTTCCTTTTTTAAAAGTGAATGCATTAGCAACATAAAGCTCTGTCGATAATTTCATGGTTTTGGTTTTTGCATGGTTTGGAGATAATATCTGCTGCTCCAGCACTGGATGTTGGACAGGCAGCCTGACCTTTTCGAGACAGTGGAAGGGTAGAGTGAGGTGGTGGGTGAGGTAGAACTAGGTGTCATCAGTGTACATGTCAAAACTGGCACATGTTGTCAATGGATTTCAGTGAGAAATATAAAAGTGTAGAGGTTTAAGAGTAAATCCTTGGGTACATGACATAACAGTGCAGGACTGAGCAGGGAAGCTATTGCAGGTTATTCTCTGGCTATGATTGGATAGATGAGGGAATTTGGGGAGTGCAGTTCTACCTAGCTAGATGGTGGTGAGGTATTGGAAGAGGAAACTGTAGAAAAAGGAGGGATAAATTACCATTGTCACCATTTAAGTAGATCTAATTTGAGAGTTTGAACACCATTTTGGCACTGCCAGGATGGAAACCTGATTCAAACACCAAGCTCTAGGAATGATCAACATGAATTTGGGAGACAACAGCATAGAGCAAAAAGGCAGGTTGGAGATGAGTAAATAGCAACTGAGGACGAAAGGTTAGTTTATTAAAGTGAGGGGTGATAACAGTACTTGAGGAGACAAAATAGTTTGCCAATGTCAGCTAATATCGAAACTTTAGGTACTGTCTATGTGCAGGCAATTTACAAGATCAGCAAATTGAAACAATATCGTTAACTGTTCTTGATACAGAACATATAGTACAAAATAAGCAACAATTTATAATCGCCATTTTCATATCAAGAATGCGTGAAACAATAAGATACTTTTAACCGCGGAAAATGTCCCAAAGTGCTTAATAATCAATGGAATATTTATACTGGTGCAATAGAAGATTTAAGGTTTAAGACATGGTGAAAATAATTGTGAAACCTGATCTGGAAGCATATCAGACGTCATAAGTGGAAAGGTTTTAAAAAAAAAAAAAAAATCATTTTCCAGAAATAAAATATCCACAGTTATTCTACATCTCTATCTTTCATTGTAATTTAAAAAATATATTCCTTTTTCATGGGCTGAGCATTTGTTGCCCATCCCCAATTGTCCTTGAGAAAGGTGGTGGTGGTGGTGGGCTGCTGCAGTACATCTTGTGTAATGGTACATGTTGCTGCTGCTGTGCATTGGAGGTGAAGAAAATAATAGGTGGTAGATGCTGATCCAAGTGGTCTGCTTTGTCCAGGATGGTATTAAGCGAGTATTGCTGGAGCCGCACTCATCCCGGAAAGTGGAGTTTCCCAGCACATTTCTGATTTGTGCCTCTTGGATGGTGGACGGGCTTTGGGGAGTCAGGAATTTTCTTACGCGCTGCAGAATTTGCAGCCTGAGATCTGCTCTTGTAGCCACATTATTTATAAGTTCAGTTTCTGGTCACTGGTGAACCTCCAGGATGTTGATAGTTGGGGATACATAGAATCATAGAATTTACAGTGCAAAAGGAGGCCATTCGGCCCATCAAGTCTGCACCGGCCCTTGGAAAGAGCACCCCACTTAAGTCCACACCTCTACACCATCCCCGTAACCCTAACTTTTTGGACACTCACTGCAATTTAGCCTGCCCAATTCACCTAACCTGTGCACATCTTTGGACTGTGGGAGGAAACCGGAGCACCCGGAGGAAACGCATGCAGACATAGGGAGAACGTGCAGACTCAGCACAGATAGTGAACGCTTGAGCCAAGTAGCCTTGGTGGAACACAGACTGAGCCTCAGTGAGCAGGTTATGTTTTCTTAGTAGCACCTGATGATGATGATGATGATGATTAAGAGTGAAGTGATGGCAAATGATAATTGGCCAGATCAGTTTTGCCCTGCTTTGTGGATAAGATGTGGGTAATTTTCCACATTGTAAGGCAGATGCCAATGTTCTAGCTGTACTGGAACAGTTGACTAGAGCTGTGACTAATTCTGGAGCACAGATCTTTAGTACTATTGGCAGGATGTTGTCAGACCCATAGCCATCACTGTATCCAGTGCCTTCAACCGTTTATTGACATTGTATGGAGTGAGTTGAATTTGCTGGCATCTGATTAGGAGGAGACCAAGATTGTTCATTTACTATTTGTATAGTTTTTGAAGTTTCTAAGTCTCAAATCTTGTTTTAAATTATTTGTGCATTTGAATAAATGCGTCAAATTCTAGTTTTGTTTGAACATTTTTACCTGTTTTAATGGAGGCGTTTTCCTGCCACATTGGGCGAAATCCCGCCATGTCGGGAGAATTCCGGGAGAGGCCCAAAACGGAATTTGTGCCAAACAATTTCTGATGCTCCTGGCCCACTTGAGCTGACGTGATCTGGTTCACGCCCTTACTGGGCATTTAGTCATTTAAATACGCAGATCTGTTTTAATCCGGATTATCCCGGCTTCAGCAATTCGCCCATCATTGGCGCAATGGGAAGCCAGTGAATCATTACTGTTCTCCGCAAATGGCGCCCAGACATGATGACCACACAGGGCGGCTCAGGGGCCCCTGTAGTGGTTGGGGACATGGTAGTGGCACCCTGGAACTGCCAACTTGGTGTAATTCCTGCCAGGTGTGTCGGCACAATTCAGATCACAATCCATCCACGGGAGCAGGTTTTGCACCGGCACTATGGGACCTAAAACATCAGCAAGCCAGGCTTAAAGGACGCTCCTATCTCAGTGACCGTAAAGGCCACCTCATCCCCTAATCGCTGGCATAGGGGCCCTCCCCATGGGTGTCTCTTCAGGTCTCCCAACCCCCACTCCCAGGTGCATGACACCCCACTATGGCATCGCCAAATGTCCTGCCCCCTTCAAACCCAGCCCTCTTCAGGCGTCACCCTGGTGCTGCCTGGGTACCAGGTAGCACTGCCCTGCCATGTCCCTGACCACTCAGTGACTACAATGGCCTCCGAGCCCCCTGGTGTGATCCTGGTGTAACCCTAATCATCGCATTTGGTCTCCAGTCATGATTCGTGCTGGCTTGACTTTGCGCTGGTGACCGAGTGTATACCAGGAGCCGGTGACGGGCAGTATACCAGATTTCAGCACATTTAAATGAGGATTACTTCAACTGGAGCGGACCGGGAGCATTGCTCACTGTTGGACACCCAGTGCAGATCCCATTTTGGGCCCCTCTCTCATTTCTTCCGACATGGCGTAGCACAATGCAGCTGGAGAATCGCCCCATTGTCTTCATTTTGTCTGGAGAACGGCCAAGGACACACTGAAGATTAACACTTTTGGAATCTCGGATTAGTATGTAACTACTTAAAACTAGGTGTGCAAATTAACTAAAAGGGATCAAAAGTCCAATAGTGAGTGCGTTTAGCCACATGTTTATCGGTGCTCGTAGCATCGAGAAACATATGGCTATAAAACGGCACTCGCGTTCGATAAGGGGCCTCAGCAGGGAACGTGCAGCCGAGACCACTCCATTTCTATTTTCTACGTGAGGAGCTCCGGTTGTCGGAACTGCTCCACACCCCAACACCTGCGCAGTACACTCCTGGTCTGATCACCAGTGTACAAAATGCCAACCTGGCACCCTATTCATTAAATCTATAATAAACATTACAGAACATTTTGAATTGTCTTGACTGTACATTTCCTTCAAAGTTACACACTTCCTTGACTTACTTTCATTCATTTGGGATGACATTACACACCTATCCCTCTTTACGTTACAATTCTTTCTTAAACATTTACATCGTCATGTTTCTTTTATACATTGGAGTGTTAATGACCCAGACCGAGGGGTTTTACACTGTTACCCACCCCTCGGTGTACATTTGTTGGAAGACCTTATACAGTGGCCTTTTCCCATTGCGCCTTGGCGGCAGCTGCCCCAAGCTTGAGTGCGTCCCTCAGCACGTAGTCCTGGACCTTGGAATGTGCCAGTCTGCAACACTCGGTCGAGGACAATTCTTTGCACTGGAAGATCGGCAAGTTTCGGGCAGACCAAAGAGCGTCTTTCACCGGACCTTCCAGCAGCAGTTGATGTTTGTTTCGGTGTGTGTCCCTGGAAACAGTCCGTAGATCAGAGTCCTGTGTCACTGCTCAGGATGAACCTTGACAAATACCTCTGCATCTCTCTCCAGACCTTCTTTGCAAAGGCACATTCCACAAGGAGGTGACAACCATCTCATTTCCCCCACAGCCACTCCGAGGGCAGCATGCAATGGCGCTGAGCCTTCGGGTGTACATGAAGAATCTGATTGGGAGGGCCCTTCTCACCACCAGCCAAGCTAAGTCTTGGTGCTTATTTGTAAGTTCTGGTGTTGAGGCGTTCTGTCAGATGACTGACAGTCTGCTCAGGGAACCATCCAACGTCCTCCACAGTCTCCTTTTCCCTGAGGGCCTCGAGGACATTACGTGCTGACTACTGCTTCATTGCTTTGTGGTCAAAGGTGTTTTTCTTCAAACCTTTTTCCACGAGGGACAGGTGGTACTGCACAGTCCAACTACTTGGAGCATTCCGTGGCAATGAGGCCAGGCCCATCCTTCCTAACACCGGGGACAGGTAGAACCTCAGTATGTAGTGACACTTTGGTGTTTGCATACCTGGGGTCCATGCACAGCTTGATGCAGCTGCACACAAAGGTGGCCATCAGGATGAGTGTGACGTTGGGTACGTTCCTCCCTCCTTTATCCAGAGGTTTGTACATGGTGTCCCTTCGGACACAGTCTATCTTGGATCTCCAGATGGATTTGAAGATGGCCCAGGTGACTGCTGCGGCGTAGGGTCTGGTAATGGGCCAGACCTGCGCTACGTGCAGTAACACCAAGAGTACCTCATACCTGATGACCAGGGTTTTGCCCGCAATGGACAGGGAGCGTTGCCTGCCCAGTTTCTGTCTTCCCTTGGCAATGCGCTCCTCCCAGTTTTTGGTGCACGCCCCAGCCTCTCCGAACCATATCCCCAGCATCTTCAGGTAGTCTGACCTGACAGTGAAGGGGACAAAGGACCGGTCGGCCCAGTTCCCAAAGAGCATGCTCTCGCTCTTGCCACGGTTTACCTTGGCTCCTGAGGCCAGTTCAAACTGGTTGCAGGCATTCGAGAGCTTGCGTACAGACGTGGGATCCGAGCAGAAGACGGCGACGTCGTCCATGTACACGGAGGCCTTGACTTGCACGCCTCCGCTGTCTGGGATCGTCACTCCTCTTATACCCGGATCCTTCCTGATGGACCCGGCAAAAAGTTCTATGCAGCACATAAACAGGGCCGAGGAGAGTGGGCAGCCCTGCCTGACTCCAGATTTGATCTGGAACTTTTCTGATTCCCACCCATTCATTGATTGAGACTGTGCTATAGATGTTTGTGTAGAGCAGTTTGATCCAATTGCGAATTCCCGTCCCAAACCCCATTTTGGAGAGCACATCCATCATGTAGTTGTGCGATATTCTGTCAAAAGCCTTCTGGTCAAGGCTGATGAGGCAGGTGTCCACCCTCTTGTCCTGCATGTAGGCGACCGTATCCCTGAGTAGCGCGAGGCTATCGGCGATCTTCCTGCCGGGTACAGCACAGGTCTGGTCAGGGTGGATCACTGACTCCAGAGCAGACCTGACCTGATTGGCGATGACCTTGGCTAGAATTTTATAATCCACATTCAACCGTGAAATGGGTCGCCAATTTTGAATTTCTTCCCTTTCCCCCTTCTGCTTGTAGATGAGGGTGATGATGCCTTTACTCATGGATTCTGACATGCTGCCATCCCGAAGTATAGTCTTGTATACTTCCAGCAGATCTGGGCCCATCCAGTCCCACAGAGCCGAATTACAAATGTAAGCCATCTCTTCCGGGAGTTTTACTCGTCTCAAAGGACTTGATGGCCTTTGTCAGTTCGTCCAGAGTTAGCAGTTTGTCCAGGTTTTCCCAATCGCTGTCGCCCAAGACCAGTACTGAACCGCACTCGCCTGAGGTCTCTGAGGCGAAGGAGATTGATCCCACGCCTCGGGCAACTCAGAATCTGCACATTAAAGTTAGACTAGCTGTCTCGCTTTAATATGTAGATCTGCTAAAAAAAAAAAGCTGGAGAAAGCTGCCCTCAATGGGCAGGATTTACATAGCAACGTTTCGCAAGATCTTGTTCATTCTCCTGACCTAATCGGCTACAAGCTGCTTTTTGGGTGCAGCATGGCCATTTGACCATGTCTGCGCTCTCTCTCTCTCTCTCTCTCTCTCTCTCTCTCTCTCTCTCTCTCTCTAAGACCTCAGATGCAATTCTCACAAAAGAATTCTAAGTGTGATCTCCGGTGGGAAACGCGGTGGAATTACCGCTGGGTGGGGCCTAAGCAGGTCAGGCTCCTCAGAGTACCAAGGTACCCCACTCTCAGAATATCGGCAACAACCCACCCCCAGGTTGGCACTGCCAGGGGATGGCCCTGCCATGACCCCCAACCACCCCGGGGTCTACAATGGCCTCTGAGCCCCTCAGCGAGGTCATCACCTCTGGTCTCCGTTTTGTGAAGAACAGAAGTGATTCGCGTTGATTTCACATTGCGCCAGGGGGTGGGAAAATTATAGGATCCTGCATATTTAAATATTCCCAACAAGGGCATGAACAGATTACATCTGCTGGAAGGGTCTGGGAGAATTGGAAACTGTTTAGCGTCCGTCTTGGACTTCGCTCAAAATTCTGATGTAGAAAAATTTGCGTCAGGCACAATGTGGCCGGAGTTCTCTTCTCCCCCCCCCCCCCCCCCCCCCCCCCCCCCGGCGCGCCTCATGTATACTTCTCTGATTCCAATGTGCACTGTAAATATTGGCTGCCTTCTGTCCCTTTGCAGAAATTTCTCCTCTCTTTTCCATTGTCTTTCATCCAGCTTCTGTGGAGTTATTATTTGGGACTTGGTCATCACAGTAAAAATAAAAAGAGCTTATTATATCACTAATAGTTGAATCCCTTGCTACTGTAATAATGCTTTTCTTTCTGTGGTCTCCCTTTTACCTCCACTCCCGTTCCCCAAGCTGGGCACCAAGGTGTGTGAAAGTGCATCTATCTTGAGTTTCCCATTTCCGTGAGCACTATTTCAGCTTTTTGAGTGTGCATTGCTGCAGCCAGATCATGGCTTTGAAACACCCAACCTACTTCATTCCATCAAAGCTATCAGTATATTCATAGATCTATAATTGTGCTTCTTGACATATTGATCAACATCTTAAGTCCACGTTTGGTGGCGTGATTCTTGATGGCTGCAGCGCCGAGAATCGGGTGATAATCAATGGTACTTGCTATTTTTTTGGGGCCTGTGGCAGTTTCTCCCTGCTGAGGCCGCACTTTCAACTTACCTGCAGGAAAGACTGTCCGCACGTTGGACCCATTTTGATTGGGGGGAGCCATTTTGATTGGCAGCCCGGTCTTTCTCCCCAACCCACCCTCACTATTTCCGCCTCCTGCTTTTTGGCCTGAACCCTGGCAATGCCACTTGGGGTACCCTGCCCTGTCCCCAATCACTTGGAGGTTTCCAATGGCCCACAAGACACCCCAGCCTCTGTGATGCTGTTACACCTGGTTCATGTTTGTGTGAACCAGTCCTACACAGTGCCCTGACAACGCCTCTCAGGCACAGCCATTGAGGCCAGGGTGCCGGGTGAACCTGGTGTCCGAGAATTTAAAGGAGTCATTTGTCACATGTTTGCATATTTAGCCTATGTCCTCTTGATATCATTATCCTCCAAGAGTTCACTAAACTTTGTGCTCTCTGCAAGTAGTGAAATTGAACACTACTGAACACCGAAGCCTAAGTTGTTAAAGAATATTCGGAAAAGTAATGGTTCTAGTACCAGCCCTGGGGATCCCCACTATGTACCTACCTTCCAGTTTGAGAAAACATTCACCATGACGGCTTCTTGACACTCAATTTTATCCATGCTGGTATTGTCCCTTTCCTTCCATGAGCTTCAAATTTGCTGGCAAGTTTGATATCAAATGCCTTGTGGAATCTGTACATACCACACCCTCAGGATTGCCTTTATTAACCCTTTGTTACCTCATCAAAAAGCTCAACCCATTTCACGAAACAGCTTTGCCTTTAACCACTCCATGCTGACCTTTCCTAATAATCCAAGTGACCATTTTGTTCTGGATTATCATTTCTAAAAGCTTTCCCTTCATCCAGGTTAAACTGGCTAACCTGTAGTTGGTGTGTTTATCCTTCGCCCTCTTTCTGAACAAGGGTGTAACACTTACAATTCTCGTTCCCTGGTATATCACCCCTGTATCCAAAGGAGGATTGGAAGATGACGGCCAGTGCTTCCACAGTTTTCTTCCTTCCCTCTGATTTTTGGCCCTGGTGACTTTGTACGGCTAGCCTGTTCAGTCCCTCCTATTCGTCAATTATGTAGCCTATCCAGTATCTCAACTACTATTGTTTCACTTGGCAGCATCTACTTCCTTGGTAAAGACTAATGCAAAGTAATCATTTGGAACCTCGACCACACCTTCTGTGTCTTGTCTCCTTTTTCATTCGTAATTGCCCCCTCTTTCTTCCCCCCCCCTCCCCCAGCTGCCCCGTCTACCTCTTTGGGATTCTTTATTTTACACTAGGGCTATCAATCTTGCCTCTTATGCTATGCCTTTGCTCCGTTTATTTCCTTTTCCAATTTCCTACTGCCTGGCTCTCACTTGTGGTATCTACTTCATATTTGTCATTCATGCCCTTTTCTTTTCCTGTGACATAGTCTCTCTCTATCATCCTGAAGTGTCTGTATCATGCTGCGTGCTCTGACTTTGGTGGATCTATCATTTTTCCTTTGCAAGAATGTTTAGAACATAGAACAGCACAGAACAGGCCCTTCGGCCCTCAATGTTGTGCCGAGCAATGATCACCCTACTCAAACCCACGTATCCACCCTATACCCGTAATCCAACAACCCCCTTCCCCCCCCCCCCCCCCCCCCCCCTTAATTTTAGGACACTACGGGCAATTTAGCATGGCCAATCCACCTAACCCGCACATCTTTGGACTGTGGGAGGAAACCGGAGCACCCGGAGGAAACCCACGCACACACGGGGAGGACGTGCAGACTCCGCACAGACAGTGACCCAGCCGGGAATCGAACCTGGGACCCTGGAGCTGTGAAGCATTTATGCTAACCACCATGCTACCGTGCTGCCCATGAGTTTGAGTACAGTCCAGGTACAATCTTCTCTTTCAAGGCAGCTTATTATTCGATTTCAGTTTTGCCTGTCAGGACACGATCTAACCAGAGTCCTGTATAGAGTGTGTTTAGCCGGGTGTTTCCCAACGCTCACAATGCCAAGAAACACCCCTCTATCTTTCTGGCAATCTGGGTCCTCGCGGGGAACGCCCCAACGAGGCTGCACTTAGTCCTGTTTCCGTTCACCAGAACTCGGTGCAGGGGGAAATCGGGATGCCATTTTTAAATGGCGTTGGATCTCACGATGAGGTGAGCCGGGTAGATCCTGGAAGAGGGATCTCCCGGCATCGCCCAGTCCCCTTTTCGGATGCAACTGGGCCAGTAGATCACTCCTTCAATCTTTCATTCCAATTCACCCGGGACAGATCTATTCTCAATCTTCAGAAATTGGCTGTCCTCCAATTAAGTATTACTCTAGATTGCTCCTTTTTCATACCTAATCTAAACCTTGTGTTATAATTACTCTACTCTAACACCAGATCCAATTAATCTTTAATTCCCCTGAACCAGATGTAACAATATCTCCTTCTTTGACCCCATAGTGGTCAAGAAAATTCACCTGTCCTCATTTAGAAACTTTCTCTTCCTCCTGTGCTCTTTCCATTACTACTTTTGCAGTCTGTATTTGGATAATTGAAGTCCCTTCTTATAACTACTCTATTGTTTTTGCGTATCTCTGTAATTTCCTTGCAAATTTATACCTCTCTCTGTTTGCCACTAATTGGTGGTCAATAGAACCCGTCCAGTAGTATAATGGTATATCTTATTATTTTTTTCTAGTTTATTGCATTCTGACCTTTGAACTCTCCAGGACATCCTTTCTCAATATTCTACTCATACTGCCATTCCTCCCCCTCCTATGTATCCAGAGATATTTATTACCCAATCCTGTCATTTTTGAGCCAGGAGATTGTGGTCCAAACTGGTACTGATTGTGTTGTTCCTCGTGTCTTAATAAAGCTCGTAGTCTCAAGTGTGGAGAAGATGCTTTATTGTGAGTTCGTTCAGTTTCCAGAGCTCGACCTAGAACTACCTTCCAGTGCTAACTACCAGCTTTGCTTGCTGTGTGTCCTGCTTACCAGCCCGCCTGCTGTGAAGTGTGTCCTCACTTCCTGTCCTGATCTATTTATATGGCTCTCCCGTGCTCCCTCTAGTGGTCGCTCAGTTGTGTTGCATCTGGTTAACTTGTGATCACCACATCCCCCTTTTTCTCTTAACATATTTTCTGAACATCGTTAAAGAAAATTGTACATCCTGTCCCAGTGTATTTATAGCTCTCCCGCTCGTGTTTGCTCTGTTGTTTTTGTATCTAGTCAATCTACGATCACCACATCCCCCTCTTTCTCATTACATAGTTTCTGTACATCATTAAGGAAAATTATACAAAACAGTAACTTATGATATGCGCATCTATACAAGTGATGATGCTATTGCCTTAGTTAACAAAGCCAATGTATTTATTTTTATTTTTTTTTTATTTATTTTTTTTTTGAAGTTTTTTATTTAACACAAATTTGTAACAGTTACAAAGCGAAAAATGGCCCTGTGCAAAGAGCCTTAACATAGTGAAAACGAACAGTGGGAAAGAATAAACATGTTAATAAATGTTGAAACCAAAAATCCTTCCATACGGCACTTTCCCTGCCAGCTCTGTTTACCCATGCCACACGTGTTCCACTACACTAAGCTAACGTGGCCCTAACCCTCTTCTCCCTCCCCGCCCCCCCCCCCCCCCCCCCCGCCTGGTCTCCCCTACTCCCCCAGGCCTGGCCTGCCAGGTCAGCCCTGCGCTTGGCCCTAGCTCGCCCCGCCCCCCCCCTCCGATCTCCCTGGTGCCCCCTGACCTACGCTAGTCACACTGACCCCTGCCCTTGGCGCCTACCTGTCTCCCGTCCCAGCGCTCAGGCCCTCCCCCCACCCACCAGGGACCCATTAACCTAATTGTATCCCACCGAGCCCTTTCAAGTCCCGTGACTAGCCCCTAGCCCCTAACCCCTCCAACCCCCCACTCTCTGTCCAGGCTGAAAACAATCTTAGATAAAACATTACAGTACAGGATAATTTAACAAACCGCCGCCACACAAAATGTCTGAAAGCCCCGAGTCCTTTAGTTCCAGTCCAGCTTCTTTTTCTTAGTTAAAGTCCTAGTCAGAGCAACTTTAAGTTAACAGGCCGCCGCCACTGTACAGCACTGAAAGAACTCAGTGCCCATTAGTTCAAGTCCAGCTTCTTGTCTTTAATAAAGGTCCAAACCTGTTCTGGTGTCTCAAAGTAGTAGTGGAGTTCCTCAAACGTAACCCAAAGCTTTGCAGGATATAGCATTCCAAACCTCACCTCCTTTTTGTAGAGGGCTGCCTTTACCTTGATGAATCCTGCACGCCTCTTGGCCAGCTCCGGTCCCAAGTCCTGGTAAATGCGCACCTCGCAGTTCTCCCATCTGCTGCTCCCCTCCGCCTTGGCCCATCGCAGCACACGTTCCCTGTCAGCAAGCCGGTGAAAGCGGACCACCAAGGCCCTCGGTCGGTCGCCCATCCTGGGCTTCCTTGCGGGGGCTCTATGTGCCCCATCCAACTCCAGGGGTCGAGGGAAGGCCTCCGGTCCCATCAGCGCCTCAAGCATACCCGTCACGTATGCGCCCACATCCGACCCCTCGCAGCCCTCGGGGAGGCCAACGATTCTTAAATTCTGCCTCCTGGCTCTGTTCCCCAGCTCTTCAAGCTGCTCCTGCATCCTTCTCTGACGGGCGTTCAGCTCCTCCACCTCGTGCTCCAGCTCCATTACCGTGCCCTCCTGACTGGAGAGCTTCGCCTCGACCTCCCTGAGCGCCTTCCCTTGGGCCGCCTGTGTCTCGACCATTCGGTCCATCACCGCTCTCATCGGGTCCAGCGTGTCCCTCCTCAGCTCGGCGAAGCAGTTCTTGAAAAACTCCATCTGCTCCTCCCTTGGCCAGTGAGCCTCCGCTCCTCGGTCCCCGCCGTCCGCCATGCTTGGCCGCCCGGCCTGGGTTCCCCGCTGCTCCCGCTTCGATCCTTGCCGCTCCACTCGACCGCTTCTGGTCCAGCCGCCCATACCCCGGGAAGAAAGCCTCTTCCCTGTCGTCTCCTCCACCGATTCAGGCTGCCAGGTACCTAAAAAGTCCGTAAACAAAGGTCCGTTTGCCCATCTCGGGCGGGAGCGATCCGACCTGCGACCTGCCTCCTCGAGGGCGCCACCGGAAGTTCCGCCAATGTATTTATATGTCCAAACTTAATAAACACATTTATGAGTCCAAACTTGATGAATTTGTTCAGAGCTTTTTCTTTTTTCTTTTTGTTGTTGATGACGTGGTGATATTGATATTGCAAGTCCGCTGTGAATGTTGTTGGTGTTCCTTGTTATCTTAAGTACCCAATGCGTCATCCCGAGGTGTTTGCATGGTCACATCACTGATGTTGACTGGCATGGACTTTTTTTTGTGCTTGTGGTGTTGATTTATTGTCTCATCCGCCTTGGATGCTGGTGTGCTTGCTTGTTCTGGAGCAGACGTGAGTTTGTGCGATTCGTTGTCATCCCATGACATGTTTGTAGTCTTGTTATCGTTTTGCAGTGTGCTGTGGCATCGTCCATCATGTGCCAAGTAGTGCCATTGTGTACAAGTCGTTGTTTCATTGCTGTTGTTTCTGTCGTTCCTGTTTTTGTTGTTTCCGTTGCCGTACTTGTCGCTGTTTTTGTCGTTTCCGTCTTTGTTGTTGTCGCTATCTTTGTGCCTGACGTTGTTGTTTGTCTTGTTGCGCTTCATGTTGCTTTTCTTCTTGCTGTTGTCGTTCTCGTTTCTGCTGTGCTTCTTGCTATTGTTGTTGGTCTTGTCGCGCTTCATGTTGTTTTTGTTCTTGCTGTGTTTCTTTTGACTTTTGTTTTTCTTGTTATACTCTATGAGTGTCCCGAGTGGATAATTTGAGTCATTGAGCATTCCGTCTCGCGAGTGGTGCGAATGATCTGATGTTGCATCGGTGCAGGTGACATCAATCAGTTGTGGAGAATTGGATTCCGCATCTTTGCTTTCTTGGTGCTCGTCTTCTCGCGAGTGGTGCGAATGATCTGATGTTGCATCGGTGCAGGTGACATCAATCAGTTGTGGAGAATTGGATTCCGCATCTTTGCTTTCTTGGTGCTCGTCTTCCGGAGTCAAAGTCTTCTCGATTACATTTGACGCGGTGTCTGTGGACTCTCGGCGCTCCTCTTCTGGAGTCCAAATCTGCATGATTTCAGTTGACGTGGTTTCTCTAGACTCTTGGTGCTCCGCTTCTGGAGTTAAAATCTTCATGATTTCTGTTGATGTTATCTCACTGGACTCCAGGTGCTCCTCTTCTGGAGTCAAAATCTGCATGGTTTCTTTTTGTTTGATGTCTCTGGACTCCAGGTGCTCCTCTTCTGGAGTCAGAATCTGCATGGTTTCTTTCGGCATTGTCTCTGTGGACTCCAGGTGCTCCTCTTCTGGAGTCAAAATCTGCATGTTTTCTTTTGACGTTGTCTCTCTGGGCTCCAGGTGCTCCTCTTCTGGAGTCAAAATCTGCATGTTTTCTTTCGGCATCGTCTCTCTGGACTGTTGGGTGGCCCGACTCTGTGCTTCTGTACAGACAAGCTGAGAACTGTCAGTCTCACTGTGATCCTGTACGTCGAGTGCGAGCACCTTGTCACTGTTTTCGCTCTGTGCTTCGGTACAGACAAGCTGAGAACTGTCAGTCTCACTGTGATCCTGTACGTCGAGTGCGAGCACCTTGTCACTGTCTTCGCATGCAGTGGGCAGAGGTGCATTGTCTTCTTGTTCCTGTGAGCGTGTTGGACTTTCATAGTCCGCTCTTTCTTCTTGTTCCTGTGAGCGTGTTGGACTTTCATAGTCCGCTCTTTCTTCTTGTTCCTGTGAGCTTGGTAGACTTTCATAGTCTGCTTGCGGTTGCTCAGGTACAGCGGGTTTACCTTCATGGTCTTGTTCATGCTTGGTGTCCGCCCGGGAGCGTTTGCTTGCATCCCTGTTGGCGTCTTTCATCACTCGCACTGTGGAGCCTGTCATCGCTCGCTCCGTGGAGTCTTCCTGTGCTCTCTGTGTGGCGTCGTCTTCGTCTTGGGTATTGCTGTCATCCAATGTATCGACGAGCTGCCATGGCACCATGGTGTTGGATTCATCCACCATGAGTAGAGTCGTGTTGAGCTTTGCAACGGTGTCGCTGATGCTGTGATCAGCATGTCCAAATAACTCCTCCATGTCTGAGTAGTATTCTTTGAAACCCATTTCATCTTCGTTGGCTTCTTCTTCTACCACGAGTTGATTCGTGTTGAACTTTGCGACCGTGTCGCTGATGCTGTGATAAGCATATCCGACTGACTCAGCCATGTCTGAGTAGTATTCTTTGAAAACCAAATCATCCTGGTTGGATTCATCTACCACGAGTTGGTTCGTGTTGTGCTTTGCGACCGTGTCGCTGATGCTGTGATAAGCATATCCGACTGACTCAGCTATGTCTGAGTAGTATTCTTCGAAAACCAAAGCATTTTGGTTGGATTCATCTACCACGAGTTGGTTCATGTTGTACTTTGCGACCGTGTCGCTGATGCTGTGATAAGCATATCCGACTGACCCAGTCAGGTCTGAGAGGTAATCGTCGAAAAACAAATCATCTTTTGTTGTTTCGGAATTCTTTTTGTTCGCTTCACTGTGTGTGGTGAAGGCAGCTTTTTCCAAGGTTTTGTGCAAGTTGTTTTTCACTGTTGGTTTAAGTTCAGGCGTTTTTCTGTGTTCTGAGGCAAGAAAATTTGGTTTTACCACTTTAAGTGTCTTGTTTTCAATTTTCGGGCATTTCCCTTTTAAGTGGGCGTGGTCAGGATTCTCAGACGTCACGCGTAGGAACGACTTGCACATGCGCAAATCGGCTTTCTTTCCTTGTGCGGTTCGGTGTCCATTGCGCATGCGCGGCTTGCGCATGCGCATAACGATCGGCGCCGCGATCTTTTGTAAACTGCGCATGCGCGACTTCCGGTTCCGGCGCATGCGCGACTTCCGGTTCCGGCGCATGCGCAGACGCGATTTGTAGTTCTTTGCTTACCAGAGACTGCAAAATGTGCTCCGACGCCATTTTATCGCGGATTTCAGTGTTTTTTCTTTCTACAAGTTGTAAGTTACCTTTTCTTTCCGATCTGGACTGGATTTCAGCGTTTTGGCTTTGTGAAAATTCATGTTATTTCTTCTTTTGATCTGTACTGTGCATTCGCGATTTCCTGATCTTTTTGTGATTTTTTAAGTCTTGCATCACTCAGTCTCGGCAGTTTGGACTGTGAGCATGCCTTGCTGTTCAAATTTCTCACAGTACTCTTCAAATTTGTTTAGTAACGTTTGTAAGCTGTTCCTGTCTTCACCTTTTGAGTATTTAAATCCATTATACACTTTCCTATTGACAGGCCCTTCGATGAGAATTGCTATTTTAATTTTGTCTGAGGCTTCTGCTACATCATTAGCTATGAGATAAAAATCGAACATTTGTTTAAACCTTTTCCAGACATTTCTTACATTACCAGTCGTGTCCAGCTGAGGTGGGTATCCATGCCACATCCTCGAATTAGCGATGTCTTCCCCAGTCAAATGTCCAGTAGGAGATTTCCATGCCATTTTGTGCTTTCTGTATCTGCAGCTGAGTTGTCCTGTCGTAAGCGTCCTGAAATCACTGCTGGTACCATGTGTTGTTGCTCGTGTCTTAATAAAGCTCGTAGTCTCAAGTGTGGAGAAGATGCTTTATTGTGAGTTCGTTCAGTTTCCAGAGCTCGACCTAGAACTACCTTCCAGTGCTAACTACCAGCTTTGCTTGCTGTGTGTCCTGCTTACCAGCCCGCCTGCTGTGAAGTGTGTCCTCACTTCCTGTCCTGATCTATTTATATGGCTCTCCCGTGCTCCCTCTAGTGGTCGCTCAGTTGTGTTGCATCTGGTTAACTTGTGATCACCACACTGATGACATTGGTAGAAAGAGTGTGAGGTGGTCTTGTAGGCAGATTTTAGAAAACTACAGGACCTCCAAAAGGTAGTCTCCAGATTATTCCTGGTGCCAATGCATTATAGAGTATAGAAATAGGAGGGTGAACCAATTTTTGGACATTTTTTGGGGGGCATCCTTTTCCCATGTGGTTATTTGCACCTGTAGCTCTCGAATCTTATTTATCATGCATTGTGTATTTGCATACATGCACTGGAAGTCTAATGTAGACCTTTTTGTATTCTCTCTGTCCAAATCCACCTAATAACTTGCTGTTTCTTACAACAGGACTATCTTGCTCCTTGCAATAATTTGTGCCCCTTGTTTCTTCTTTCTACATTCTGGTGGCTGTTGCCCTGTCAAGTTAGCTTAAAACTCGCTCCAGAACTAGTGAATCATCCTGCCAGGACATTGGACCAGCCTGCACAGACACCACCTTGGTCGCAACCAGTCCTAATGTCCCAGAAATCTAAACCCTCCCTTCTGCACTATATCTCCAGCTCCAGGCATGCATTCGTTGGCTTTGTGCACCTATTTTTATATTCTATAGCGCATTATCACATTGAACAATCTGGGAAGTACCTTATCGAGGCCTTGTGTATTAATCCCTTTTGTTATTCCCGCAAGACCTTCTCGTTCTCTACCACTGTCATTAGTAACACAACTTTCTGGTTATTCCCGTACCCACTTCCCTGCCTGCCTGCAGTCACTCGGTGAAATCCTCGACCGTGGGACAGATTACATTCTGCAATCTTGTCTGCAGACAGATTGAAGGAATAATCCAAACCTGAATTTCATAGTAGTAATGATGGTGAAACATATTTTCTTGATATTGCCTTTCTAAAATGAACCAACTTCAAGAGTTTGCCCTATTTATCCACCCCTGGAACGTCCCTGTCTCCACCAACTTGAGTCAGTTGAATCGCTGAAATGAATCTGCCCTCCTATATACTATTAGTATTGTTGCTAGAAAAATGTTTATATCTTGTTGAATGAGATGCAACTGGGTTTTTAATAGTGTACCAAGTTAATAACTACTGCTGGAAAACCAATTTGATATTTGCAGGATGTCTAATTTCTCATTTCTACATTGCACATCCTTTTAAAAATTTTAAACGTTGATTTTTCAACTACCTTAGTCCCATGTGTGTCAAAATGTTCCCTTTGTAAAATTACCCTTCAGCTTTAATAGATGCATTTATTTCACTGCTTGGCTCTTGGAGAATATTTCAGTGTGATAGGCTGCTTAATTTGCTTGCGAATAACACTGTTAGTGGATGGATGGCTGGTGATCCTCTTGGACTTGGCATTGGATTCAAACTAACATCAGGAAAGGAGAAATCCACACCGCGGGATGACTTGCTTTTTTTTAGATCAGTGGTGAGCCACATCAATTTGCTGCTGATTGCGAAGTGCAGCTATCAGAAATGGTTTTGGACAGTATTGTAAACTAATGACCAGTTATCCATTGCAAATCAATTTCCTTTTTCTACTGCACACTGCTGAAATCAAAACTTTTTTTTCTTTGACTGTTAACTTGTTTAATTCTAACTCCTTTTTTTAATCTGAGGAATTTTCGAGTGGAAAATTCCACAGGTGAAAGAAGGCATAGTTTGACTTTTGCCATTAGAGGGAGCTCTCTTCCAGGAGCTCGTAGCAAGATGAACTTTCATTTCAAATGTGTGACAACCTGGAGGAAATTCTATTTTGCAGCACATGCAGGCTGAGTTCCTTTTTGTCTTTTTAACTCCATTCTTGTCATGTTGGTATTTATTGTCGATCTCTCTCTAGCTACCCTCTAGATAGTGAAAGTTTTTTTAACATCTGAGTGAAGGTGGTTGCACACTACTTTTAGATAGAGTTCCAGGACATTGAGGGAACAACCACGTCATTGTAAAAAGGTGCTTTACTGGATTGAGGTGTTAACTTGAGCTTTATCTGGAATGTTGTCGAGCGTTTGAGTGTTGTTGATGACACAGCTTGAAATTATTTTATTTTCGAGAGAAGCTGCACTCATTCAGAAATTTGATGTTTTCTCAAAGTTAGAATATGCTGGGTTTTATAGCTCATTATAAGAAAAGTTGGGTTAAGGAGTCCAATAAGTTGGATGAAGCTGGGAGGAGCAACTTTTCCAGAAGGAATCATTATGTTCATGTTGTGGGGTACAACCTGGTGGTGATGGTCCTGATGAACAATTTGAAAAGACAGTCAGAGGCATATATGTGAAAGAAGTTTTGAGATTTGAAAAAGGTGTCTGAATACTTGGGTAGTTGGCTGAGGGAAGTGACAAAGTATTTTGTCACTATTAGTGGGGCACATACCCAAGTCTAACTGAATCTGTGGGGGAGGTGAAAAAGAAAAGAGATCGGTATGTGCAGTAAAAAAAGGAGACAAATACTGAAATGAGGGGCAAAGACTGTGGAATGTGATGGAAGGGAAAGGTTGAGAGAGGAGAAAGCCAAATAGAAATTCTGAGTAGTGGAAAGGAGAGAGGTCAGCCTTGGGGCCCAAGGTTGAGAATTCGGTACAAATGGGGATTCTGTGCGGGCAAGGTGTCAATTTTCTCATTCCTCCAGTGCATGGAGTGAAAACTTCAGACATTTAAAATTTGTGGCCGCTTGATAAATTAATGTGTAGTAAGGGCGAGATCAATGTACAAACTGAAAATAATGCAAACAATTTACTTTTGACTGATGTGACACAGCAGGTTGTGTGTCTTCACTGCAGTATCTGGGCGTTTGTTGGCAGTGAGACTGTCCAGAGTGAACACATCTGCTGCAATGCCTCCATCTTTAATCTCTTCGGCTGAGTCTTTGAGCTGATGTTCAAGTTGGAGACACTTTGACACGTGAGCGAGAGGAAACAGTGCGTAATGTGGGGAAAATGGGAGGTTATCCACTTTTTGGGAAGGAAAAATGCAAAAGCAGATTATTACGGAGAGAGACTGCATGAATGCTGCTGTACAATGGGATCTGGGTGTCCTTGTATATGAATCACAAAATTTTAGCATGCAGGTACAGCCAGTAATTAG
Organism: Scyliorhinus canicula; assembly: GCF_902713615.1. NCBI lineage: Eukaryota > Metazoa > Chordata > Chondrichthyes > Carcharhiniformes > Scyliorhinidae > Scyliorhinus > Scyliorhinus canicula. The sequence goes on along the minus strand of NC_052159.1, from coordinate 94,692,347 downwards.
GAAGGCAAATTGAATGTTTGCCTTTATTGTAAGGGGTTTGGAGTATAAAATTAGGGATGTTTTCCAACACCTGTATGGGATGTTGATGTGGCCACATCTGGGATACTGTGTAAAGTTTTGTTCTCTGCCATTTACTTAAGGAGGGATATAATTGGATTTGAGGTAGTTCAGAGGTTTATTAGGCTAATTTCCTGGGATAAAGGGGTTGTCTTATGAAGGTTGTGCAGGTCGTGGAGTTTAGAACGATTCTGAGGGGGTTTGACAGGGTAGTTTTTTTAATGCATTTATGGGATGTGGGTGTTGCTGGTTAGGCCAGCATTTATTGCCCATCCCTAGTTGCCCTTCAGAAGGTGGCAGTGAGCTGCTCTTTAATTGCTGCAGTCCATGAGGTGTAGATACACCTAACAGAGAGTTCCAGGATTTTGACCCAGCAATAGTGAAGGAACGGCAATATGTTTTCATGCAAGGGTGGGGAGTGACTTGGGGAATCTCCAGGTGGTGGGATTCCCAGGGATTTGCTACTCTTGTCTTTCTAGATGGTTGGGTCATGGGTTTGGATGGTGCTGTCTAAGGAACCTTAGCGAGTTACTGCAGTGTTACTGCACTGTATCTTGTAGATGGTACACGTGACTGCTGCTGCTCTGCCACTGCTATCGTGCTGCCCTGGGGAGATTAAGAGGAGGTGTTCAAAATTGTGAAGGGTTTTGTGAAGAAAAACTGTTTCCACTGGCAGGGGGTGGGCAACCAGGTGGCATGGATTTTAAGATAATGGGCAAAAGAGCCAGAGAGGAGATGAGGGGTATTTTTATCACAAAAGAAATGGTTATGAACTGGAATGCACTTCCTGAAAACCTGGTGGAAACAGATTCAATGGCAATATCCAAAAGGGGATCAGAAAAGGAACAGAGGTACAATGTAAGAAAAAGGAAATGGGCTAATTGGCAAGATGTTAAAAACAACCAGCTCACAAATGATAGGCTCATTGGGCCAAAGACCTCTATGATTAATGTTTACTTCAATGCTGCACAGATCAACAAGTGCCATTACACAACATATTTTGGCATTCTGAATTTGGATTTATCATATGAAGGTATGGGCAGCACGGTAGCACAGTTTTCAGCACTGTTGCTTCACAGCGCCTGGGTCCCAAGTTCGTGTCTGCGTGGGTTTCCCCCGGACGCTCTGGCCCCCTCCCACAAGTCTCGAAAGACGCGCTTGCTAGGTCACCTGGACACTCTGAATTCTCCCTTAGCACACCCGAACAGCAGCCGGAATGCGGCGACCAGGGTACCTTCAACTTCACTGAGGTCTCAATGGAAGCCTACTTGTGACAATAATAAAGATTATCATCAAAGTAGGGCAGAAGTAGGCCATTTGGCCCCTCAGGCCTGCTCTGCCATTCAATAAGATCATGTGTGACCTGTCTGTGTATCAAACTCCACATTCCCATCTACCCCCGATAATTTTTGATCTCCTTTCCTAGAATCAATCTGCCTCTGGTTAAAGATATTCAATGACCCCCACCTCCGCCACCTTCTGAGGCAGAGTTCCAAAGTCTCTCAGCCCTCGGAGAAAATAAATTCTCATCTCTGTCTGAAAAGGTCGACCCCTAATTTTTAAACTGCGTCACCCATAAGAGGAAACATCCACCTTGTCAAGATCATTCAGGATCTTACACACTTCAATAAAGTCACCCCTTGTCAGAGCTGCACTCATCCAGGCATGTGAAGAGTATTCCATTACACTCTTGACTTGTGCCTTGTAGATGGTGGACAGACTTTGGGGAGGGGAGGGGGAGGCAGGAGATGAGTTACTCACCATAGGTTTCCTAGCCTTTGACCACGCTCTCCTTACAAATTCTGCCCCATCCAAGCCCCTAGCACTAGGTGAGTCCCAGTCAATATAGGGGGAGTTAAAATCACCCACCACCACAACCCTGTTGCTTTTGCATCTTTCCAAAATCTGTCTACATATCTGATCCTCTATCACCCACTGGCTGTTAGGAGGCTTGTAGTGCACCCCCGACATTGTGACTACACCCTTCCTATTCATGAGAGCACTACCTATATTGTCTCGCTCCCATAAGCTCTCTCGAGTCGTGCTCCCGCAGTACAGCTGTGATATTGTCCTTGACCAGCAATGCGGCTCCCCCACCCCTTTACATCACCCTCTATCCCGCCTGAAGCAGCTAAATCTTGGAACATTTAGTTGCCAATCCTGCCAATTGTGGCCTTTATGTGGACAATTAATGACCAGGGGTCTGCATCGGGGGCACTGATGAGAATTCCCTCTGCTCTTGATGCCAATGCCCAATGGTCCCCCACCTACCCTCTCTTTCTGTTTCTTCTACAGTGCACTCTCAGTGGCTGCTCTTGTAGATTGGTAGGTCTCAACACCATTTTTGATGGTGAATTGCCATTTTGGTCATGTTTAGGCATTGATGTTAGTAGAGCTGACCGTCATGGAGACTGAGATTGTCTTTGAAACATTTCCTTTAGTGCCTGTGCGAATGGGATGCCTGACATTGCTCTTGAGTAGAGCACTTGATTGTGCTATCTAACCAGGAATTTAAAGACATTGATGAATGTGTCCTGCAGTGGAACTTGGGACATGATTTAACGAGGAAAAATCTTCCTTCTAGAGCGGCAAGAACTACCCCGCTGTCAAATGGGACTCTTGTTATTTTTTCAGGCCGCGGTGAGGAAGGCCCTTACCTTCATTTCCTGCACTGAAGACCTCCACTTTCAATTTTTAAATGGTGCCCCAATCTCTCAATTTCCCCAAACGCAACCCCTGGACACCCCCTCCCAATGCTTCAACTTGCCTGTTTGGGGGATGGTTTGAACGCCCCCCCCCCCCCCCCCCCCTCATAAGGGCAGGGCACTCTGGGCCTGATCCCTGATGTAGGCAAAATGTCACCTTGGCACCCAGGTGGTGGGGCTGGGGCACCTGGCTAGGGTCATCTCTGATGGGATTCGATCCCAGGTGCATATTAAAGTGTGGATTAAACATGAAAGTGGGCAGGATCCAGATTGCGACATTCCGTAAGATCCCGTTAGACCCCGCGAGGCATAGTCAGCTGGGTAATTCTTGAGGTCTTTAGCGAGATTTATTGGCCGAATTTGCGTCCCCAGTCAGGCATGACGCAGCCATTAGATTGCGCCCTTGATCTTGCAGCTTTCTAATAACAGATACTTGTAATGTATCTAATAACATAATACTTGTTAAATTGTTAGATCTGGATTATATTTATCATTTTAAATAAAATTCTGAAAACCTTCTGATATTTTCTGAAATTGCAGTTCCACAATTTGTAACGGTAAATTGAGGCCTAGATAAACTACATTGTGAAACATAAAGCATTCTTTTTGGAATATGTGTTCTCCAATAGGTTTGTTACTAGCCATATGTAATTAATAGGGAATCCAGTTGTGGCTAATTCATTTTTGTTTTTTTTAAAAAAAGAAAACTGTTGTCATTACCAGCAAAACTCAACACGCCTATTTATATGGCAGAATGCCAATTGAGCAAAGCATACTGCTCTGTCTGGAATGGTGTCATCCTGTCGACTGGGTACAGCTGCAAATATGTCAGGCCAGTGGATAATATTTCATCACACTGACCTCAGTCTCATGGCACAAAGGCTTTAAGGAATCGAGACATGACTGGCTTGTTCAGAATTTACACCTGATCCCAAGCCTTACCAACACATCCGCAATATAGCTGATCCAGTTAAACTTCTGTTGTCCACCCTGGATGTTGATGGCATTGAAGGTTGGAGGACATGTTGGAAGGAGTTGGCAATTGCTGGCACTTGTCAGCAGAAGCCTAAAAGTTGCCAAATCCAGTTGCGATTGCATTGGCTGCTTCATTATTGTGGTTGTAGGTGAAGCAGAACACCAGATAATTTGGCAAACAGTCCAGCGGCAAATCCTATGAAACAAGGAACATATAAGTAGCTGAAGATGGATAGGTTAGGTTGCCTATCCTATGGTAAACTGATGTTACATAATGTAATATTTGCAAAACATAGGCAACTATATAAATCCAACCCAAGAAAGCTCCCGCTAGAGTTGTTGATTGTTGGCCTTTTTCACTCCGTTTTGGGGGAATTTTTATATGAGCTGTCTTGAGGAGTTTGAGAAGTTGTATAGATCAGATCTGTCGGGAGAGGAGCGAGAGATGAGGGAGTTTCTGGACGAGTTGGAGTACCCACAGTTGGGAAAAAGAAACAACCAGGAGGATGCAGTCAGGGAAGGCGGCGGGACTTGGAGGCACGAAAGAATATGACACAAAGAAGAATGAGCGCTAGTCCGCCTGCGGGCCTGAGTTTGGTGGGGAGTTCTGTGGGGGGGAAAGATGGCTGGTGCAAGCTCACTGGCTGGGGCTGCACCCATTAGGGTGGACGTGCTGGCCAAGGGGACGGCAGTGGAGTTTGAGCGGCAGTTTGCCAAGCATTTTGAGCGGCATGGGAAGGAGATAATGGGAACGCTCAAAACAGCTGATGGATGATACGTTGGCCCCCACAATAAAAGGAGGTTCTTGGAAAAACATTGGAGACAGTGTGGGAGTATGGTGAGGTGTTAAAGGGGGTGGCATTATTATGGATCAGCGACCAGCTCTCCTCGATGGGAGAGGAGCTGCGGAAGGTAGAGGAGAGTAATAAATCGCTGAGAGCCAAAGTGGAGGTCACGGCGGCAGAATTCTCAGATTGTGGGATGCCTTGGGGGCTGGAGGGCCTGAGGCCGACTGGAGTCCCGCCGCTTTGCCTGACTGCATCCTCCTTGTTGTCTCTTTTTCCCAAGCTCGGGTACTCCAATCCGTCCAGAAACTCCCTCATCTCTCGCTCCTCTCCTGACAGCTCTGATCTATATAACTTCTCAAACTCCTAAAAAACTTTATTAATCTGCTCCGGGGCCACCACAACTTTCCCGTCCCATACCTGGACTATCTCTCTCGCTGCCACCTCCTTCCGGAGCTGACCGGCCAGCATCCGCCCCGCCATCTCCCCATATTAGTAGACTGCTCCCTCGCCTGTCTCAATTGGCGCACCGCCATTCCTGTAGATAACCGGTCAAACGTTGCCTAAAGCTCCTTTTCTCCTGTCCAGGAAGGCTAGGTCAGCGTGCCCCACGTACCTCCAACATCTCCTCTTTCAACTTTTGGCTCTCCTCCTTGTCCACTTTAGCCTTAAACGAGATCACCTCCCCCCTCATTACTGCCTTCAGAGCCTCCCACACCGCCTGCGAAACTTCCCATTACAATTGAATCCCAACCATTCCTCAATCACCTTCCCAATCATCACAATCTTGGGTCCCCCAACACCTCAAATCCATTCCACTCCCCGGCCTCTGAGCTACCCCCCCCCTCCTCCAAGACAACATCACCCAATTATGGTGTATGATCTGAGATCGCTATCGCAGAATATTCCAATCCCCTAACTATCTTCCTTCTCGAGTATACGTTCATGTAACAAATGAATACTACCGCTCACTCGGATGCAGGAACCTCCATGGGTCCACTCCTCCCATCTCTCTCGTGAGACCAGTCGGCGCCAGAATGGAACATCTGACACCCAGCCCTTCCTGAACCTCATCTGATCTTTCACCCTCCAATGGATCTACTGCAGCATCACCACTTTAGGCTCTTTAAAATGCTCAAACACCCTCAACCTCTTCACCAATCCCCTCGCGTTCCACTGTACTATTCTCACTAGGGGTCTCTCACCCCGCCCCTCCTATCAGACATCATAATAACCCTGGGCCTGATCTCTCTTTCCCCCCCCCCCCCCACAATCCACTTCCTCATGAAAACACCTTGCCCAGTATAGATCCCATCCCCCCCCCCCCCCCCAAAACCTTTCACACCTCGACCAGGTTCCAATGACTGCTGCTCCTACCCCACCACACTCGTGTTCACTAGACGACCTACGCTTGACAGGGTGGAGGCCCTTGCCCAGACTCTTATCCTCCTAATACCCTCCCCCACACATAGTCCCTGAAAAGAAAAGTCATACACACGACCACAGTGCAAAAAGCAGGCCCCAGAAAACCACCATCACCCCAAGGTTCCCTAATCTCCTACCCACTGTGCCCCATAGAACAGGATACCAACCGAATAAGAAAAAAAACCAACTCCCAACTATACCCATCCTTCATATAAAATAAATTAAGATTGTTAAAACACCAGGGCAGCACAGTGGTGAAATGGTTGGCACTGCTGCCTCACGGCATCGAGAACCCGGGTTCGATCCAGGCACCAGCTCACTGTCCGTGTGGAGTTTTCACATTCTCCCCGAGTCTGTGTGGGTCTCTCCTCCCACAACCCAAAAAGATCTACAGGGTAAGTAGTTTGGCTGCGCTAAATTGTCCCTTTTGGAAAAAAATAATTGGGTACTCTCAAAAAAAAAAAAAAAAAAATCCTTGCACAGCAAACAAGAAATGAAACTATGTACAGCATTTCAGCCCCCCTTCCCTCAGTCCAAATCCAAACCCCAGTTCCCTTATCTCATTTTAATCAGAGTCCTTCAGTCTTCACCGTCTCAAAGTAGACGTCCTTCGAATTGTAGGTCACCCTTGGCTTTGCTGGGTAGACCATGCCAACCTCACACCATTGCTGTAGACCAAACAAAGACCAAAAGCTGCCCATTTTCTCGCCAGCTCCACAGTTAAGTCCTGGTATGTACGAATACCAACTCCTTCTCCTGCACCTCATGCCTCTGCTTCACACAACTCTGACTTTCTTTTTAACGTGGTACTTATGAAAACAAATTATCACTGCCCTTGACGGCTCATTTGTCTCTGCCTTAGGCTTGAGTGGCCGATGAGCCCTATCCAGTTCAGACCAGGAGTGTTCCTCCCCCTCCCTCAGCAGCTCCGCCAGCATCCTCACACAGTACTCAATCGGCCTCGGGGCCCTCTGCTCCCTCGGGCAAGCCCACAATTCTTACATTCTACTACCTGGCCCTGTTCTCCACATCCTCCATCTTGGCTCTCATTCCTTTGTTGGCCTCCACCACTGTCTGCAGCTCCTCATCCATCGAGGTGAACTGGTCACTATGTTGAGACAGAGCTTCCTCCAGCCCCTTCGACTTCTCTCCTTGCTCCTGTACCTCAGCCGATGTCTTCAACACCGCCGCCTTCACCAGGGCTATCGCCTCCTCCCAGCTCCTTCATCACTGCAATCATCTCTTTCCGTATCACCTCCATATGCTTGGCAAACTGCTTTTCAAACTCACCAGCCATCATCTCGGTCATCTTCTCCACTGTGAAGGGCGCAGCCCGACCCAGCCTCCGCCATCTTTCCTGCACCTGGGCTGACCTGTCTGCTTGATGGTGACCCGTCGCACACCCCTTATTCCTACTGGGTTTTTTTCCCAGTTCTTCTACATTCCCTTCCTTCCTTGTGTCTTCCTGCACCAGCTCATCCAAAACCTGCCCAGGACCGGACATTAAATTCCAAAAAAGTGAGCCCCGAGCAGGAGCCCCACAATGTGTGACTTCCCTCTACATGCTGCCACTGGAAGGCACCTGTATATTTTCAGTGGTATCGTCAATGGATGTCTGTTTTGCCTTATAATTGGTTATGTTTCATCCTCTGGTTTAAGATTGTGTTTTCGAGCTGTAATACGGGCACAATTCTAGATTGATGCAAGTTTCAGTACATTTGAGAATAATGTCTGAGATGCTAACTTTACAAAGAGATTATAAGCTAATGTCCTCTTCTGGGGGAAGTTAAAACTGAAGGAAGAAATGAAATGGACTAAATAACATTTTTCTACTGATTTTACCTTGTGTTGATGCAATGCAGTTTCTTTTCTTTTTTTTTGTAAATAATTTTTATTGAAATTTTTTTACAGAAAATATAACAACAAACAATAACAAGCAACAATAAAACACCATAATAAATGTAACACCCCCAAGACCGTAGCAATGCATGTATCACGCCCCCCCCCAAACCCAGTAAACAAGAGAACTTAAAAATAAATTTGAATTAAATAAACATAGCCAACAACCCCCCCCCCCCCCCCCCCCCCCCCCCCCCCCCGGTTGCTGCTGCTGCTGCTGACCCTATCGCTGAGCCAGAAGGTCGAGGAAAGGCTGCCACCGCCTAAAGAACCCTTGTACCGATCCCCTCAGGGCAAATTTGACCTTCTCTAGCGTAATGAAACCTGCCATGTCATTGATCCAGGTCCCCACGCTTGGGGGCCTCGCATCCTTCCATTGTAGCAAGATCCTCCGCCGGGCTACTAGGGACGCAAAGGCCAGAACACCGGCCTCTTTCGCCTCCTGCACTCCCGGCTCCACCCCAACCCAAAAATAGCGAGTCCCCAGCCTGGCTTGACCCTGGATCCCACCACCCTCGACACCATCCTCGCCACCCCCTTCCTCCAGTGCCGGGCATGCCCAGAACATATGGGCATGGTTTGCTGGACTCCCCGAACACCTGACACACCTGTCTTTGCCCCCAAAGAACGTACTCATCCTAGACCCGGACATGTGGGCCCGGTGCAGCACCTTGAATTGGATGAGGCTAAGCCACACACATGAGGGGGAAGAGTTAACCCTCTCCAGGGCATCCGCCCATGTCCCATCTTCGATCTGTTCCCCCAGTTCCCCCTCCCACTTAACCTTTAGCTCCTCTACTGACGCCTCCTCCACCTCCTGCATTACCTTGTAGATATCAGATATCTTCCCATCCCCGACACAGACCCCCGAAAGCAACCTGTCACTCACCCCCCTCGCGGGAAGCAAAGGGAATCCCTCCACCTGCCGCCTAGCAAACGCCTTTACCTGCAGGTACCTGAACATGTTCCCCGGGGGGAGCCCAAATTTCTCCTCCAACTCCCCCAGGCTCGCAAACCTCCCAACAATGAACAGGTCCCTCAGCTGTCTGATGCCCGCTCTGTACCAACCCTGGAACCTCCCATCAATGTTCCCTGGGATGAACTGATGGTTTCCCCCTTAGCGGAGCCTCCATCGAGCCCCCCACTTCCCCCCCTATGTCGTCTCCACTGCCCCCAAATCTTGAGGGTAGCCGCCACCACCGGACTCGTGGTATACCTCCGTAGGAGGGAGCGGCAACTGCGCCGTTACCAGGGCCCCCAGGCTTGTGCCTCCACAAGACGCCATCTCCAACCGTTTCCATGCTGCCCCCTCCACCACCCACTTGCGCACCATCGACACATTGGCTGCCCAATAATACCCCGAGAGATTGGGTAGCGCCAGCCCCCCACCATCTCTACCCCGCTCCAAGAAAACCCTCTTCACCCTCGGGGTCCCATGCGCCCAAACAAAGCTCATGATGTTGCTAGTCACCCTCCTAAAAAAGGCCCTAGGGATACAGATGGGCAAACACTGAAAAAGGAACAAGAACCTCGGGAGAACCGTCATTTTGACGGACTGCACTCTATCCGCCTGCGACAGCGGCACCAGGTCCCACCTTTTGAATTCCTCCTCCATCTGCTCCACAAGCCTGGTAAAATTAAGCTTGTGGAGAGTCCCCCAACTCCTGGCCACCTGCACCCCCAGGTATCTAAAACTCTTCACTGCCCTCTTAAACGGGAGCCTCCCAATTCCCCCCTCCTGATCACCCGGGTGCACTACAAATACCTCGCTCTTGCCCAGATTCAGCTTATAGCCCGAGAAGCTCCCAAACTTAGCCAACAGCTCCATCACCCCCTGCATTCCCCCCTCTGGGTCCGCCACATACAGCAGCAGGTCGTCTGCATACAGCGATACCCTATGTTCCTCCCCACCCCGCACCAGACCTCTCCACCTCCCCGACTCCCTCAGCGCCAAAGCCAGAGGTTCTATCGCCAGTGCAAAAAGCAAGGGGGACAGGGGGCATCCCTGCCTGGTCCCACAGTAGAGCCTGAAGTACTCTGATCTCCTTCCATTAGTAACTACACTCACCGTCGGGGCCTCATAGAGCAGCCTCACCCATTTGATGAACCACTCCCCAAATCCAAACCGCTCCAGCACCTCCCACAGGTACCCCCACTCAACTCTATCAAACGCCTTCTCTGCATCTAGCGCCACCACTATCTCTGCCTCCCCCTCCACCGCCGGCATCATAATACCATTTAACAATCTCCGCACATTCGTGTTAAGCTGTCTTCCCTTGACAAATCCTGTCTGATCCTCGTGTATCACCCCTGGCACACAGTCCTCTATCCTGGTAGCCAGGATCTTCGCCAGCAACTTAGCATCCACATTGAGGAGCGAGATTGGCCTGTATGATCCACACTGCAAGGGGTCCTTATCCTTCTTCAGGATCAAAGAGATCAGCACCCGTGACATCGTCGGGGGCAAAGCCCCCCCCTCCCATGCCTCATTGAAGGCTCGCACCAACAGGGGGCCCACCAGATCCGCATCCTTTTTATAAAATTCCACCGGGAACCCATCCGGCCCCGGCCCCGGCGCCTTACCTGACTGCATTTGACCAATCCCCCGACTAGCTCCTCCAACTCTATCGGCGCCCCCAGCCCCGCCACCAGTTCCTCCTGCACCTTTGGGAAGCGTAGCCTGTTCATGAAGCTCTCCATCCCATCCCCACCCCCACTGGTGGCTCTGACTGGTACAGTTCCTCGTAAAAGTCCCTAAAGACCCCGTTCACCTCTGCCCCCTTCCGCACCACATTCCCACCCTTATCCATCACTCCACCAATTTCCCTAGCCGCATCTCGCCTGTGGAGCTGATGCGCCAGCATCCTGCTCGCCTTCTCCCCATACTCGTATACCGCGCCTTGCGCCCTCCTCCACTGTGTCTCCGCCTTTCTGGTGGTCAGCAAGTCGAACTTGGCCTGCAGGCTACGCTGTTCCCCCAGCAACCCCTCCTCCGGGGCCTCCGCGTACCTCCTATCCACATCCAGGAGCTCCCCCACCAGTCTCTCCCTCTCCCTCCTTTCCCTATGGGCCCGGATGGAAATCAGCTCCCCCCGGATCACTGCCTTCAGAGCCTCCCAAACCATCCCCACCCGGACCTCCCCCGTGTCGTTGGTCTCAAGATACCCCTCGATACTTCCCCGGACCCTCCTACACACCTCATCAGCCAGCAACCCCACATCCAGACGCCACAGCGGGCGTTGGTCCCGCGCCTTCCCCATCTCCAGAACGACCCAGGGCGGAGCATGGTCTGAAATTGCTCTGGCCGAATACTCTGCATCCTGCACCTTTGGGATCAATCCCCTGCTCAGGACGAAAAAATCTATTCGGGAGTAAACCCTATGCACATGGGAGAAAAAGGAATACTCCCTCGGCCTCCCAAACCTACAGGGATCCACTCCTATCATCTGGTCCATAAACCCCCTCAGCACCTTGGCTGCCGCCGGCCTCCTACCCGTCCTTGAACTGGACCGGTCCAGTGGGGGATCTAGCACCGTGTTAAAGTCTCCCCCCATGATCAGGCCCCCTGCCTCCAGGTCCGGAATGCGGCCCAACATACGCCTCATAAAGCCAGCATCATCCCAATTCGGGGCATACACATTACCCAGCACCACCTTCTCTCCCTGCAGCTTACCCTTCACCATGATATATCTGCCCTCCTTGTCCGACACCACCTCAGACGCCTCGAACGCCACCCTCTTCCCCACCAGAATCGCCACCTCCCCGGTTCTTCGCGTCTAATCCTGAGTGGAAAACCTGCCCCACCCAACCTGGTCCGCCACCTTGAAGTGGGTCTCCTGGAGCATAGCCACGTCCGCCTTCAGATGAGAAAATACCCGAGCCTGCTTAACCGGCCCATTAAGCCCCCTCACGTTCCAGGTGATCAGCCGGATCAGAGGGCACCCCGCCCCCCTCCCCCACCGACTAGCCATAGCTCATCGACTGCTCGCCGCAGGCCAGCACACCCCGCCCGACCCATTCCCCATGACTATCCCACCTCTCCTCTAACCCCCCCCCCCCCCCCCCCCCCCCCCCGGCCCACGCCAGCTCCTTCCTGGCCATTCCAGCAGCAACCCGGTATTTCCCCCCGCCCCCAAAGGCCAAGACCCCTCCTAGCCGCGACGCACCCTCCATGGTACTTCCGTGAGTCAGCTGACTTCTGCTGACCCTGGCAACTCCCGCCAAAACCCAGCCCCTCCCGACATGGGGTCATCTCTTTTCTCCCCCCCCCCCCCCCCCCCCCCCATCTGCCACACCTCCTTGGCACCGCTTCAGCGCGGGAAAAACCAGTAGAGGCCACGCCCCCACCGCCAGCTTCCCCCCCCATCTGCCCCGCAGCGCGGGAAACCAGAGGAAAGCCCGCGCTTTCACGCTGCCCCACCCCACCTTTCTGACGCAGCTCCCAAATTCCAGCTTCACCCCATCCCCCAGCCCCGTACAGAAGAAAAAAAAACCCCCCAACATTCCCCACATAACACAAAACCATACCCAACAGAACCACCCGGACACAGAGCAAAAACCAGCATAAAAAACACATGTCAAAATTACAAAAACAGCAACAGCAAAAACAGCAACGACCGTAGTACACAGGACCCCGCAGACCCTAGTTCGAGTCCAGCTTCTCCGCCTGTACAAAGGCCCACGCCTCCTCCGGGGACTCGAAGTAGTGGTGCTGGTCCTTGTATGTTACCCACAGAAGTGCAGGCTGCAGCATTCCAAATTTGACCTGCTTGGCATGCAGCACCGCCTTCGTCCGGTTAATCCCGGCCCGCCGCTTAGCCACCTCCGCACTCCAGTCCTGGTAGATTCGCACTGCCGAATTCTCCCACTTGCTGCTGCTCTCTTTCTTGGCCCAGCGCAACACACACTCCTGATCACTGAACCGATGGAACTGCACCAGCACCGCCCGCGGGGGTTCATTCGTCTTGGGCCTCCTGGCCAGCACTCTGTGGGCTCCCTCAAGCTCCAGGGGCAAATGGAAGGACCCCGCCCCCATCAACGAGTTCAACATCGTGGCCACATAGGACGGAAGATCCGACCCCTCCAGCCCCTCCGCCAGGCCCAGGATCCTCACATTCTTTCGCCTCGTGCGAAGTCCAGCTCCTCCAAGCGGTCTTGCCACTTTTTGTGAAGTGCCTCGTGCATCTCCACCTTCCCCACGAGGACCACGGCCTCCTCCTCCCGATCAGCGGCCTGCCGCTGCAACTCCTGAATGGCTGCTCCCTGGGTTGTCTGGGTCTCAGCTTGTTGGTAGTCACATTCAGGGAGTCCAGCAACTCGGCCTTCAGCTCCGCAAAACAGCGCAGAAGAGCAGCTTGCTGCTCCTGCGCCCACTTCCACCAGTCCTCTGGTGCTCCGCTGGCCGCCATTTTGTCCTCCTTCCCTCGCTTTTTCTGGGGAGCTGCTGCAGCCTTTTCCTTTGCCCCACTCCGGGTGCGCACCATAAATTTCGGGGAATGTTCCTCCAAACACCTTCCCCACTGGGAATTGTCGAAACAGCGCCGTTTGGGGCCCTAAAACTGGACCGAAAGTCCTTTGATAGTGGGAGCTGCCGAACGTGCGGCTTAGCTCCGCATCACCGCAACCGGAAGTCCAATGCAGTTTCTTTTCTGTATACGTGTCTGTTTATATATTTATTATAGCAGCCGTGTATTGATTTTGTAAAGATGCTATAATGAAACACCTGCATCCTCCTGAATGAGGAAAAAGTCTTTTAAAAATTCCATAGGTTTTGTTGGTTCACTTTGACATGTGGTAGCAAGTAGAAGAATGTAATATACAGTAATAAATATAAATTTTCCCAGAATCAATCATTTTCTAGACTCCTTCTCCTGAAGATGGCACACTCCAGTTCTTTGACCAGAAACAGGTGGAATTTGATGCCTCTGTTAGTAGATTACAGTTTTGGAAAAATCTAATTTTGCACTTGTCAACATTTAGCTGTTTTAAGCAAATTAAGTAAGAACTTGAGGGTTAAGAATAAGGAAGTGCTCGTTGGTCATTTCAAATATCCACAGACTCTCCCATTATAATTCTAGTATATTTATAGAAAAGGCATTTGGTACGATGATGGTGAGAGATTAAATTTGTCCCTAGCATTAACCGGGTGAAGGGTATGGGTTCAGCGGCGGTGAGGGTTAAGGGTGGGGTGTGCAGCAGTGAGGGTTCCGGGTCAACAGTGCGTGAAGGTTGAGAATTTGGTGCAAGTGGGAATTCTGTGCCGGTGAAAGGAGGTGGGAAATTTCTCATTCCTCAGTGAAATCTTTGAGTATTTAATTTTTTGCCCACTTAGTAAGTTAGTGTGTAGGAAGATCAAGATAAACTTGCTGCCTCCAGCCTCGGTTCAGCTTGTTCTACTGGCACTTTGTGATTCAGGAGGCTGAGAATTGTGAACAATCCACAAGAAAACCAAAGTGGCGTCTACTCGCATCAAGAGTTGTGGAAGAAATGAAACCTGCCAGGTGCATGCCAATTATATACAGTTGTGAATATGAACGTTCTAATTTCTAACTGGTGGGGAACTTAGTTTGGAAAGGGAACTTGATTCTAGCAAAGTGAATTGTGAATGCAAGCAAAAGGACTCCAATCTTGTTCGTTGGGCAGCTTTATCCACCTTTAATGTCCTGAGAACTTAATTCTTACAATTCATTTTGACATTGGGGAAGCTGATTTTTGGCCTCCTGCCAAATTAAGTTCCCTTGCCCACCGTGCTGCCTGCTGCTGGTGGGACAGTTCCACCCAATATTTCTGAAAATCTGTTTGTTTATGGTGCTCAGAACATTATTCTGTTCCAAAGGTCCAGAAACATCCTCATGATTATTTAGCAATCCGTCTCGGGCACAACTTGTGTATGGAAAAGCGCCATTAGCCAAGGACACAGTAAGCACATCAACGTTGAGCAATTAGACAGCAGTAAAAGATTTAGTTGCTAGGCTGTAAACTTTAAATGTTCCCGTATTTTGTAATCATTAAAAAAAAATATTTGACCTTCTGTTCAAATGATTTGCACTGTCCACCTCTTGATCATCTCGAGCAATACTAGCATACATCCCTCCAGTTAACTTCTCATCTCCACTTAGATGGCTGCTAAATCTTAAGCTTTCCCCCTCTAACTGCTTTATCTCTCGCTCTTATCATCTGCTTTCAAAATGAAAGACTGTCACACCTTTTCAAGATATCAGAATATTGCAAAGCACTTATCCAGAAAAAGCAGGTCAAATCCAACCTGGCCACTTACTGCTCCATCAGTCCACTCTTGATCATTAACCAAATGATGGTTTGCTGGCAGCGGCACTTCTCACTGACACTCAGCTCCTGACCTCATTACGGCCTTGATTCAAGCATGGACAAAATAGCGGAAACTTCAGAGATGATTTCATAGAATTTTACAGTGCGGAAGGAGGGCATTCGGCCCATCGAGTCTGCACTGGCCCTTGAAAAGAGCATCTCACCTACGCCCACTCTTCCACTCCATCCCTGTAACCCCACCTAACCTTTTGGATACTAAGGGACAATTTAGCATGGCCAATCTACCTAACCTGCACATCTTTGGACTGTGGGAGGAAACCGGAGCACCTGGAGGAAACCCACGCAGACACCGGAAGTGCAAATTCCACAGTCACCCGAGGCTGGAATTGAACCCGGGACCTGGAGCTGTGAGGCAGCAGCGCTAACATATGTTGCCAGGTGAGAATGACTGCCTTTGACATTAAGGCAGCATTTGACCAAAATTGGAAGCGGATAGGAATTGGGGAAAACTTTTTTTTTTTAATTGAGTCATACCTGGCACAAAGAAAGGTGATTGTGGTTATTAGAGATCAATTGTCTCACTCTTGGTGCACCACTGCAGGAATTCCTTGGGTTAGGGGGCACAGTCTGACGATACAGGGTGTGATGATATGCATAAAGCAAGTTTGTACATAATGTTATGCATGACCTCCGACCAGTGTAAACCCACCCCATGATCCTGTAGTCTGGGAGTTGGGGAGTAGGCCGTGCTAGAGGATAGATGTATTTTGCAGTAGCTCTACAATAGTTAATTTAGTATTAGTAGTTTATTATTTTGTTTATCCTAGTTATCTTATCACAGTTGTTTCATAATAAATTATTTAAACTAGATGTTCTGTAGTTCATCATTCACTTCGGCCAGTCTATAGAACATGACACTGGGTAGACCATTTAGGACAGAGATAAGGAAAAATATCTTCACTCAAGAGTGGTCAGCCTGTGGAATTAGTTACCACAGGAAGTAGTTGAGGCCAAAACATTGTATGTTTTCAAGAAGCAGTTAGATATAGCACATAGGGTGAAGGCGATCAAGGGATATGGGGGGAAGCGGGGATATTTGTGATGTTCAGTACCAGTCACAAATCTGGAGATACAGATTTCTTGTGCATGTGCATATGTCCTTGTGCATATGCAGCAAGATCTCGAAAATATTCAGGATTGGGCTGATGAGTAGAATATTATTTTCCAAATTAAGTAGTTGATGATCAACAGCATGCCGTCGTTGGAACCACAAAATCAACATCTGGGGATTACCATTGACCAGAATCTGAACTGAACGAGCCATATAAATAATGTGGCTATAAGAGCAGATCAGAGGCTGGAAATTCTGCGGTGTAACTCTCCTCCTGATCCCCAAATTCCTGCCCACCATCGGCAAGGCACAAGTCAGGGGTGTGATGGAATACCCTCTACTTGCCTAGATGAGTGCAAAAATACTCTTAAGCACAACACCATCCAGAGCAAAGTAGTTCACTGGTTAGGCACCCCATCCACCACCTTAAGCATCCACTATCTCCACCACCACAGTGGTAGCAGTGTATAAAAACTGCAGTGAAGCAATTTGTTAAGATTTCTTCAACACCTTCCAGCCACCTAGAAGGGCAAGGGCAACAGATGCATTGGGACACCACTACCTGCAGGTTTCCCTCCAAGGTGCACACCATCCTGACTTGGAACTACATCACCATTTATTCACTGTTGCTGGATCAAAATCCTGGACTCCCTCCCCAACAGCACTGTTGATCCACCTACATTACCTGGCCTTCAGTGGGTAGTGGGTGGCACGGTAGCACAGTGGTTCGCACTGTTGCTCCACCGCTCCAGGGTCCCGGGTTTGATTCCCGCTTGGGTCACTGTCTGTGCGGAGTCTGCACCTTCACTCTGTGTCTGCATGGGTTTCCTCCAGGTGCTCCGGCTTCATCCCACAAGTCCCGAGCTTGTTGGGTTGGACATTCTGAATTCTCCCTCAGTGTACCTGAACAGGCGCTGGAATGTAGCGACTGGGGGATTTTCACAGTAACTTTATTGCTGTGTTAATGTAAGCCTACTTGTGGCAAAGATTATTATTATTATTGAATTAGGCAGCTCACCACCACCTCATTGACAATTATGAATGGATAACAAATATGCCAATGTTCTGTATGAAGCACTTTTGTATATTATTTTTTGCCTTGGGCCTTCTGCTCTCCATGCCCATTTCTATCCTACTTGGGTCTTTTCATTTCTTTCAGTAAAGCATTGTTGTCTCTAGGATCTGCTGTATAAATGCAAACTATTTGCTCAATTCCTTGTTTGGTTTTGGGCATGAACGGTAATGAAACAGCGGCCAGTGTCAGGTGCGTTTAGCCGGGTGTTTCCCAGTGCTTGTAGCAGTCCGAGAAACCCTGCATTTAAATGGGACTCTGCTTCATTTCTGGGCCTCAGCAAGGAACGTCCCGCCGAGGCCATACTAAGTTTCACTTCCTGCACGTAGCATCTCCACTCACCAGTGCAGGAAATGGTGCCCCGATTTTTCGATCATCCCGATCCTCCCAACACCCCAATTTCCCTGTTGGGGGAGTCCTTGACTGACTCCCCGCCTCCCCTGAGTGTACCCCGGGCCAGATCCCCAGGCAATATGGCAATATGCCACCATGCAGTGTTCCTGCAATCCTGGCAGTCCCACTTAGGCACCCTGCCAAGGCCCCTGGGTGGTATTAGTACCAGGGTGTTCCCACCACCCGGGAGCCTCTGATCGCCTGGGCGACCTCCTCCAGTTTGTGGAGACCGGTGTTAAATAGTGCCCAGCTGGGTACTCCTCGGTGAGGGATTCAATCCCAAACACAGGTTAGATCCGGCGAGTGCAGATTCAAATATGCTGAACTGCACGCTTAATTATGCAATTTAGGTCCTGTGGGTGAGATCCAGATCCCAACATCTTACAAGATCCCATTAGATCTTGCAAGGCCTGATGAGCTGGGTAAATCTCGCATGAGGTCTCTTGTGAGATTTGCTGGCCACGTCGTATCACAAGTTGCGTGCGGTGCGGCCATTAGATTTCACTCTTATATTTTCAACCTTGTAATAACCTTTATTGTCACAAGTAGGCTTACATTAATACTGCAATGAAGTTACTGTGAAAAGCCCCTAGTCGCCACACTCCGGCATCTGTTCGGGTACACAGAGGGAGAATTTAGAATGTCCAAATTACCTAACAGCATGTCTTTTGGGACTTGTGGGAGGAAACCGGAGCACCCGGAGGAAACCCACGCAGACACAGGGAGAGCGAGCAGGCTCCACACAGACAGTGACCCAAGCCGGGAATTGAACCTGGGACCCTGGAGTTTTGAAGCAACAATGCTAACCACTGCTACTGTGCCGCCCATCTGTAATGATTTTGTTTACTTTTAATATGAAGTAAGCATAATTTATTCTTGTTCTTTCCAGGGAAATTGGGAAAGCTCTCATGAAATGAAAAACAAGGTTACACAATAGTGCAAATTTGAACAAGCAATATTGCTTTGTGCTTTTACCGCTTGGAGAGATTCCCATCTTATAAACTTTCCACACAAGTTACAAGCAGAGGAAAATCTCTTCCCACTCATCACAAGCTGTGTTCCAAAGAAAACAAATGTAAAGAGAATAGACCAATCATACAGTGCAGCCTTTCCCTTCCATACTTGTCACAGGATAATCAAGGCCCTCTAATCGGGGCCTTTCTGGTTTTATAATTAAGTGAATGAGTCTTTGCTCTTTATGACTGTGTAAGCAAGCTAGATTTTCTGATCAGCAATACTTAACTGCCAAATGTAATAATATTGTAATAATATTGTATTAATGACCGTAAACTACAGTAAAGTCTTAGATTTGTGTTTCAACATCCCACAGTGAGTAGATACGGAGGCCTGCATTCCTACTGATCAAAGTTGCCATGTGCTCCCACATTTGTTTTCAGTATGCAAAATACCAAGTGTACAGTGCAGCGATTGAGTTTTGGCTAAGGCGACCTGCGATTAGAATGGCTCCATTTCATATTCATTGAAGAAATGAGGTCCCCATAGTAGAGAATGCGTTGCAAATACAGCTCTGATTTAACCACTAACTGAGCTTTGTGCCTTTATCACATACACCGTAATATACTTTTTATTTATACTAACTCTCTTAAATCTCATTGTTGCACAGGATAAGAGGGTCAGAACTTCATCTTCGGGATCAAATGGGTTTTATTCATACTGTTTCTAATCCCTTAGCAGGTCTTCATCTTTGGATAATATATCTTTGCAAGATGGCCACTACCTATTTATTTGCTAATTATTATTAAATTATAGAATTTGTGAACTTCCAGTTCCTGTGCAGTACTTTGTTTTAGTATTTGCATCAGAATGATGTCACAATACAAACTTTCCACAGCAGTAATGGGTTCAAAGTGATGCTGCTTATCTGTAATTCTTAGAAATGTCCTAGTAACTCAGATGACTTAAATAAATGTTTTTCAGATTGAAACACTGGTTATTAGCATGGCACTTCTCAAACACTCATGATTAAATGAGAGTACATAGGTGATTTTAATGTGTGAGGGATCTATGAAGAAAACCTATTAAGAGTCGGATGATTTTTAATAACCTTTATTATTGTCACAAGTAGGCTTACATTAACACTGCAATGAAGTTACTGTTAAAAGCCCCCAGTCGCCATACTGTTCGGGTACATAGAGTGGGAATCCAGAATGTCCAAATCACCTAACACATCGTTTGGGACTTGTGGAAACCCTCGGAAGAAACCCACGCAGACACTGGGAGAACGTGCAAACTCCGCACAGACGGTGACCCAAGTGGGATTTGAACCCGGGTCTTGGTGCTGTGAAGCAACAGTGCTAACCACTGTTCTTTGTGCCTCCCCAATCACAATAAGAATGTAGAAGCTCTGACTTTAGAGCAGCAACAGCAGGTTGCAATCATAAATAATTAATTTATTTATGAATCCCAATAAATGTGGTCATTTTGCTGTACAGACGTTCATGCACGTGCAAAGATTCCGTTTAAAATGATCGTGCCGCAGTGAGATGAGGTTGATATTCGGAGGCTTTGCTGCTTGGCAAAAGGAGGCCCAATGTCTTAGGACAGTTTATTACAGGCTATTGATCAGCCTATTGGTGCTTTTCTAATTGGAGGGCTGTGACTAGTGGCGTTCCGCAGGGATCAGTGCTGGGACCTTTGCTGTTCGTAGTATATATAAATGATTTGGAGGAAAATGTAACTGGTCTGATTAAGTTTGCAGACGACACAAATTGCGGATAGCGATGAGGACTGTCAGAGGATACAGCAGGATTTAGATCGTTTGGAGACTTGGGCGGAGAGATGGCAGATGGAGTTTAATCTGGACAAATGGGAGGTAATGCATTTTGGAAGGTCTAATGCAGGTAGGGAATATACAGTGAATGGTAGAACCCTGGGGTACAGGTCTCTGGCACAGAGTCTGTCCCTGTTGCTCAGAAGGGAAGGGGGAGGGGAGAAGAACATTAGTCATTGGAGACTCCATAGTTAGGGGGATAGATAGATTCTGTGGGAACGAGAGAGACTCGCGGTTGGTGTGTTGCCTCCCAGGTGCCAGGGTCCGCGATGTCTTGGATCGTGTTTTCGGAATCCTTAAGGGGGAGGGGGAGCAGCCCCAAGTCGTGGTCCACATAGGTACCAACGACATGGGTAGGAAAAGGAATAGGGATGTAAGGCAGGAATTCAGGGAGCTAGGGTGGAAACTTAGATCCAGGACAAACAGAGTTATTATCTCTGGGTTGTTACCTGTGCCACGTGCTAGCAAGTCAAGGAATAGGGAGAGAGAGCAGTTGAACACGTGGCTGCAGGGATGGTGCAGGAGGGAGTGTTTCAGATTCCTGGACAATTGGGGCTCATTCTGGGGTAGGTGGGACCTCTACAAACGGGATGGTCTACACCTGGACCGGAGGGGTACTAATATCCTGGGGGGGGGGGGGGGGGGGGGGGTTTGCTAATGCTCTTCGGGAGGGTTTAAACTAGTTCAGCAGGGGATTGGGAACCTGAATTGTAGCTCCAGTACACAAGAAGCTAAGAGTAGTGAGGTAATGAGTAAGGTTTCGAAGTTGCAGAAGTGTACCGGCAGGAAGGAAGGTGGTTTAAAGTGCGTCTACTTCAATGCCAGGAGCATCCGGAATAAGGTGGGTAAGCTTGCGGCATGGGTTAGTACCTGGGACTTCGATGTTGTGGCCATTTCGGAGACATGGATAGAGCAGGGCGAGGAATGGTTGTTGCAGGTGCCGGGTTTAGATATTTCAGTAAGCTCAGGGAAGGTGGTAAGAGAGGGGGAGGGGTGGCATTGTTAGTCAAGGACAGTATTACAGTGGCTGAGAGGACATTTGATGAGGACTCGAATACTGAGGTAGTATGGGCTGAGTTAAGAAACAGGAAAGGAGAGGTCACCCTGTTAGGGGTTTTCTATAGGCCTCCGAAAAGTTCCAGAGATGTAGAGGAAAGGATTGCAAAGATGATTCTGGATAGGAGCGAAAGTAACAGGGTAGTTGTTATGGAGGACTTTTAACTTTCCATATATATTCTTGGAACACTATTGGTCAAGTACTTTAGATGGGTCCGTTTTTGTCCAATGTGTGTAGGAGGGTTTCCTGATGCAGTATGTAGATAGGTCAACGAGAGGCGAGGCCGTATTGGATTTGGTACTGGGTAATGAACCAGGACAGTTGTTAGATTTGGAGGTAGGTGAGCACTTTGGTGATAGTGACCACAATTCAGTTATGTTTACTTTAGCGATGGAAAGGGATAGGTATATACCGCAGGGCAAGAGTTATATCTGCGGGTAAGGCAATTATGTTACGATGAGGCAAGACTTGGGATGCATCGGCTGGAGAGGAAAACTGCAGGAGATGGGCACAATGGAAATGTGGAGCATGTTCAAGGAACAGCTACTGTGTGTCCTTGATAAGTATGTACCTGTTAGGCAGGGAGGAAGTGGTCGAGCGAGGGAACCATGGGTGACTAAAGCAGTTGAAACACTTGTCAAGAGGAAGAAGGAGGGACTTCCGGTTGCGGCTATGACCAGCTAAGTCGCACATTTGGCAGCTCCTGCGACAAAGGTGTTTAAGGGCCGATTGGAGGGCCCCGACGGTACTGTAAAGACGAATCCCGGTGGGGGAAGGCTCCCTGAGGAGAGTGAGACCAACTTGATGGTCGGTACTCGGAGAGGGGCGACAAAAAAAGCGGCAGCAGCTCCCCAAAAAAAGCGGGGGAAGAGGACCAAAATGGCGGCCGGTGGCGCACTAGAAGATTGGAGAAAATGGGCGGAGGAGCAGCAGGCCGCTCTCCTCCGGTGTTTTACGGAGCTGAAAGTGGAACTCTTAGAGTCCATGAACGCGACGACCACAAGGCTGATGGGGGCCCAGGCGACCCAAGAGGCGTCGATAAGAGAGCTGCAGCAGGAGATGGCGGTGAGGGAGGAGGAAGCCACGGTCCTCGTGGGAAAGGTGGAGGTGCACGAGGCACTCCACCTGAAATGGCAGAGCCGCTTTGAGGAGCTGGACACGCGAATGAGGCGGAAGAACTTGAGGATCCTGGGCCTAGCAGAAGGCCTGGAGGGGCCTGATCTCCCGAAATATGTAGCGGAGATGTTGAGCTCCCTGATGGGAGAGGGGGCCGGTCCATCGCCCCTGGAGCTGGAAGAAGCATATCGGGTCATGGCTAGGCGGCCTAGGGCAAACGAGCCCCCGAGGGCGGTGCTGGTGCGGTTCCAGCGTTTCTGCGATCGGGAGAAAGTGCTGAGGTGGGCCAAGAGGGAGAAAAGCAGCAAATGGGAGAATTCGACGGTGCGGATATATCAGGACTGGAGTGCGGAGGTGGCAAAGCGGCGGGCCCGGTTTAACCGAACGAAGGCGGTGCTGCACGCAAAAAGGATCAAGTTTGGAATGCTGCAGCCAGCGCGCTTGTGGGTCACCTACAAGGACCAGCACCATTACTTTGAGACCCCAGAGGAGGCATGGACTTTTGTTCGGGAGGAAAAGCTGGACCTGAACTAGAACTTGGGAACGCCGGCGGTTGAGGCCGCCCGAGTACCCTTGACTGATCAAGTGGCCCATGTCTTTCTTAGGCCAGGTCGGAACTTGGTTTAAGTTGATGGATCGTTTGTTTTTTTTTGAAACTTGTGTTATGGGGGGTTTCTTTGTTCCTTTTTATGTGTCTCTTCCCGTTGCCAACTTCCCTTAATTATTGTTGTTGTAGGGGGGGCTTTTTTACTGTTTTTTGATCTGTTCTTTAAGGGTTATGGTTACTGTTGGTTAAGTACGTTATTATTGGGTAGTTATTTAGTTATTTAGTTATGCAGGCATAGTTATGTATTTATGTATTTATTTGCGATTTGTTATTTATATTGTTATATTGTTAAGTTGGGGAGGCGGGACGGGGGGGGAGCAAGTGGGTTATGCGTGTTTTCTTTTTCTCTTTTTTCTTCCTCTCGTTTTAAGGGGGCTTTGTTATCGGTGGGGATGGGGACGGGGGTGGAATTGAAGATGGCGGGGTAGGGTGTGGCCGGGCGAAAGCGCGGGCTTTCCCCTGTTTCCCGCGCGCAGGACGGAGGAGGGGGGAGGAGAGAAGAGTGGGGTGTGGCCAGCAATGGCGGTTTTTCCCGCGCTGAAGCGGGGTCAGGGAGGGATGGCAAGGGGGGGGGGAGGCCCCTCCCCCCCCACATCGGGAGGAGTCGGAGTGTGGCAGGGGCAGCCGGGTCAGCGAAAACCAGCTGACTCTCGGGAGTACGATGGTGGATACACTGCGGCTAGGAGGGGTCCTAGCCGGGGGGGGGGGGAAGGGGGGTTAGGGGGGGATACCGGGTTGCTGCTGGAAAGGCTGAGGACGGGAAGGGAAGAACGGGAGGAGAGAGGGGGGGGGGGGCCATCGCCATGGGGAACGGGTTAGAAGGGGAGGGTCGACCCGGGGCAAACAGGGGACAGAACATGGCTAATAGGCAGGGGAAAGGGACGGGTCGCTCCGCGACCCGGTTGATTACTTGGAATGTGAGGGGGCTGAACGGACCGGTCAAGAGATCAAGGGTTTTTTCACACCTAAAGGGACTGCAAGCGGATGTGGCAATGTTGCAGGAGACTCACTTGAGAGTAGTAGACCAGGTGCGCCTGAGAAGGGGGTGGGTGGGACAGGTGTTCCACTCAGGCTTGGACGCAAAGAACCGGGGGGTGGCGATTTTGGTGGGAAAGAGGGTGTCGTTCGTGGCGGCGCAGGTGGTAGCAGATAAGGAGGGTAGGTACGTGATGGTGAAGGGTAGGCTGCAGGGAGAGAATGTGGTGCTGGTAAATGTATATGCCCCGAATTGGGATGACGCGGGTTTTATGAGGCGCCTGTTGGGCCTCATTCCGGGTCTGGAGGCAGGAGGCCTGATCATGGGGGGGGACTTCAACACAGTGCTCGACCCTGGGCTGGACAGATCGAGTTCCAGGACGAATAGGAGGCCGGCAGCGGCGGAGGTGCTAAGGGGGTTCATGGAGCAGATGGGGGGGGTAGACCCTTGGAGATTTGGCAGGCCAAGGGCGAGGGAGTATTCTTTTTTCTCCCACGTCCACAGGGTGTACTCCAGAATAGACTTTTTTGTACTGAGCAGGGGGCTGATTTCGAGAGTGCAGGACACGGAGTACTCGGCCATTGCGATCTCGGACCATGCACCACACTGGGTAGAGGTAGAACTGGGGGAAGCACGGGACCAGCGCCCGCTGTGGCGCCTGGATGTGGGGCTGCTGGCGGACGATGAGGTGTGCGGAAGGGTCCGGAAGGGCATTGAGAGATATCTGGGCACGAACGACACGGGCGAGGTGAAGGTGGGGGTAGTCTGGGAGGCCCTGAAAGCAGTGATCAGAGGAGAGCTGATCTCCATAAGGGCACACAGAGAAAGGAAGGAGAGGCAGGAAAGGGAGAGACTGGTGGGGGAACTTATAGAAGTGGACAGGAGATATGCGGAGACACCAGAGGAGGGGCTGTTGAGGGAGCGGCGCAGTTTACAGGCCCAGTTTGACCTACTGACCACTAGGAAGGCGGAGACACAATGGAGAAGGGCACAGGGTGCGGTCTATGAGTACGGGGAAAAGGTGAGCAGGATGCTAGCACACCAGCTGCGCAAGCGAGATGCAGCCAGAGAGATTGGGGGAGTGAGAGAGAAGGGAGGGAACGTAGTGCAGAAGGAGCAAGAGGTGAACGGGGTCTTCAGGGATTTCTACAGGGAATTGTACCGGTCTGAGCCGCCCAGGAGGAGGGGGGGAATGGAGAACTTCCTCGATAGATTGAGGTTCCCAAAGGTCCGGGAGGAACGGGTGGAGGGGTTGGGGGCGCCGATAGAGCTGCAGGAACTAGTTAAAGGGATAGGCCAGATGCAGGCGGGGAAGGCGCCGGGGCCGGATGGGTTCCCGGTGGAATTTTATAAGAAGTATGTGGACTTGGTGGGTCCAGTGCTGGTACGAGCCTTCAATGAGGCGCGAGAGGGGGGGGCTCTGCCCCCGACAATGTCACAGGCCCTGATCTCCTTGATCCTGAAGCGGGACAAAGACCCTGTACAGTGCGGGTCCTACAGGCCTATCTCCCTCTTGAATGTAGATGCCAAACTGCTGGCAAAGGTCCTGGCAACCAGAATAGAGGATTGTGTGCCAGGGGTAATCCATGAGGACCAGACGGGTTTCGTAAAGGGACGACAACTTAATACAAATGTCCGGAGGCTGTTGAATGTAATTATGATGCCAGCAGTGGAGGGGGAGGCTGAGATAGTGGTAGCACTGGATGCGGAGAAGGCATTCGATAGGGTGGAGTGGGAATACCTGTGGGAGACGCTGGAACGGTTTGGGTTTGGGGAGGGATTTATCAAGTGGGTGAAGCTGCTGTACTCGGCCCCGATGGCGAGTGTGGTTACAAACGGGAGGAGGTCGGAGTATTTTGGGCTCCATCGAGGTACCAGGCAGGGATGCCCCCTATCCCCCTTACTGTTTGCATTAGCGATCGAACCGTTGGCGATGGCACTGAGGGGTTCAGGGGGTTGGAGAGGACTGACAAGGGGAGGGGAGGAGCATCGGGTATCACTCTATGCGGATGATTTGTTGTTGTATGTGGCGGATCCGGAAGGGGGAATGCCGGAGGTAATGGAAATACTAGCGGAGTTTGGGGACTTTTCGGGATATAAATTAAATGTGGGTAAAAGTGAGGTCTTTGTGATACACCCGGGAGATCAGGGGGAGGGAATTGGGCGGCTCCCCTTTAGGAGAGCAGTAAAGAGCTTCAGGTACTTGGGGGTGCAGGTGGCAAGGAACTGGGGGACCCTCCACAAGCTGAACTTTTCAAGGCTGGTGGAGCAGATGGAGGAGGAGTTCAAGAGGTGGGACATGGTACCGCTGTCGCTAGCAGGGAGGGTGCAGTCAGTCAAAATGACGGTCCTCCCGAGGTTCCTGTTTCTGTTCCAGTGCTTGCCCATCTTCCTCCCCAGGGCCTTCTTCAAGAAGGTAACTAGCAGCATTATGGGCTATGTGTGGGCGCATGGCACCCCTAGAGTGAGAAGGATTTTCTTGGAACGGAGTAGGGACAGTGGAGGATTAGCGCTACCCAATCTTTCCGGATACTACTGGGCGGCGAACGCATCGATGGTGCGCAAGTGGGTGATGGAGGGGGAGGGGGCAGCTTGGAAACGTATGGAGAGGGCGTCCTGCGGCAATACAAGCCTGGGGGCGCTAGTAACGGCACCATGGCCGCTCCCCCCCACAAGGTATACCACGAGTCCGGTAGTGGCAGCCACCCTTAAAATCTGGGGGCAGTGGAGGCGACACAGGGGGGAAGTGGGGGGTCTGATGGCGGCGCCACTGAAAGGGAACCACAGATTTGTCCCGGGGAACACTGGCGGGGGATTCCAGAGCTGGCACAGGGCGGGCATCAGGCAACTGAGGGACATGTTCATAGAGGGGAGGTTTGCGAGCCTGGGAGAGCTGGAGGAGAAATTTGAACTCCCCCCGGGGAACACGTTTAGATACCTGCAGGTGAAGGCATTTGCCAGACGACAGGTGGAAGGATTCCCCATGCTTCCCGATGGAGGGGCGAGTGATAGGGTGCTGTCAGGGGCCTGGGTCGGAGAAGGGAAGGTCTCGGACATCTACAGAATAATGCAGGAGGTGGAGGAGGTACCGATAGAGGAGCTGAAAGACAAGTGGGAAGCGGAGCTGGGAGAGCAGATAGAAGATGGGACATGGGCGGATGCCCTAGAGAGGGTCAATTCGTCGTCGTCGTGCGCAAGGTTGGGCCTCATCCAATTTAAGGTGCTGCACAGAGCCCATATGACGGGGACTAGGATGAGTCGGTTCTTCGGGGGTGAGGACAGGTGTGTCAGGTGTTCGGGAAGCCCTGCGAACCATGCACATATGTTCTGGATGTGTCCGGCACTGGAGGAGTTCTGGGAGGGGGTGGCGGGGACGGTATCGAGAGTGGTGGGAACCAGGGTCAAACCAGGGTGGGGGCTAGCGATTTTTGGGGTTGGGGTGGAGCCAGGAGTACAGGAGGCAAGGGAGGCCGGAATATTGGCCTTCGCGTCCTTGGTAGCTCGGAGAAGGATCTTGATTCAGTGGAGGGACACAAGGCCACCAAGTGTTAACACCTGGTTAAACGACATGGCAAGCTTCATCCAATTGGAAAGAATCAAATTCGCCCTGAGAGGGTCGGTACAGGGGTTCTTCCGGCGGTGGCAGCCCTTCCTTGACTTTCTGGATCAGAGATAGGAACTGGAGGCCGAAACAGCAGCAACCCGGGGAGAAAAGGGGGGGGGGGGGAAGGGAGGGGGGGGGGATAGCAACGAAGGGAGCACGTCAGCGGGGGGTCGCGGGCAATTACTGCCCGAGACCATCGGCAGGAAGGGAAAAACGGTTTGGTTGCTAGACTGATAGCGCGGGGGGGGGGGGGGGGGGAAGGGAGGGAGGGGGGGTGTGCGCGGGGGAGGGCGTGGGGAGGTTTTTCCAGGGGGGACTGGTGGTGTTATAATTTAAAATGTAATAGGGGTAAATGTTTGTATCGAAAAATTTCAATAAAAATTATTTAAAAAAAAAAAAAAAAAAAAAGAGGAAGAAGGAGGCTTAAGTAAAGATGAGACGCGATGGTTCAGTTAGGGCGCTCGAGAGTTACAAGTTAGCTAGGAAGGCTCTAAAGAGAGAGCTAAGAAGAGCCAGGCGAGGACATGAGAAGTCTTTGGCAGGTAGGATCAAGGATAACCCTAAAGCTTTCTATAGATATGTCAGGAATAAAAGAATGACTTAAGGTAAGAGTAGGGCCAGTCGAGGACAGTAGTGGGAAGTTGTGCGTGGAGTCTGAGGACATGGGAGAGGTGCTAAATGAGTATTTTTCGTCTGTATTCACAAGAAAAAGACAAAGTTGTCGAGGAGAATACTGAGATACAGGCTACTAGACTAGAAGGGCTTGAGGTTCATAAGGAGGAGGTGTTAGCGATTCTGGAAAGTGTAAAAATAGACAAGTCCCCTGGGCCGGATGGGATTTATCGTAGGATTCTCTGGGAAGCTAGGGAGGAGATTGCTGAGCCTTCTGGCTTTGATCTTTAAGTCATCTTTGTCTACAGGAATAGTGCCAGAAGACTGGAGGATAGCAAATTTTGTCCCCTTGTTCAAGAAGGGGAGTAGAGATAGCCCCGGTAACTATAGACCAGTGAGCCTTACTTCTGTTGTGGGAAAAGTCTTGGAAAGGTTTATAAGAGATAGGATGTATAATCATCTGGAACAGAATAATTTGATTAGAGATAGTCAACATGGTTTTGTGAAGGGTAGGTCGTGCCTCACAAACTTCATTCTTCGAGAAGGTGACCAAACAGGTGGATGAGGGTAAAGCAGTTGATGTGGTGTATATGGATTTCAGTAAAGCGTTTGATAAGGTTCCCCACGGTAGGCTATTGCAGAAAATACAGAGGCATGGAATTCAGGGTGATTTAGCAGTTTGGATCAGAAATTGGCTAGCTGATAAAGACAAAGGGTGGTGGTTGATGGGAAATGTTCTGACTGGTGTCTAGTTACTAGTGGTGTACCACAAGGATCTGTTTTGGGGCCGCTGCTGTTTGTCATTTTTATAAATGACCTGGAGGAGGGTGTAGAAGTAAATTTGCAGATGACACTAAAGTCAGTGGAGTTGTGGACAGTGCAGAAGGATGTTGCAAGTTACAGCTGCAGAGCTGGGCTGAGAGGTGGCAAATGGAGTTTAATGCAGAAAAGTGTGAGGTGATTCATTTTGGATGGAATAACAGCAAGACAGAGTACTGGGCTAATGGTAAGATTCTTGGTAGTGTGGATGAGCAGAGAGATCTCGGTGTCCATGTCCATAGATCCCTGAAAGTTGCCACCCAGGTTGAGAGGGTTGTTAAGAAGGCGTACGGTGTGTTAGCTTTTATTGGTAGAGGAATTGAGTTTCGGCGCCATGAGGTCATGTTGCAGTTGTACAAAACTCTGGTGCGGCCCCATTTTGAGTATTGCGTGCAGTTCTGGTCGCCGCATTATAGGAAGGATGTGGAAGCATTGGAAAGGGTGCAGAGGAGATTTACAAGGATGTTGCCTGGTATGGAGGGAAGATCTTATGAGGAAAGGCTGAAGGACTTGAGGCTGTTTTCGTTAGAGAGAAGAAGGTTAAGAGGTGACTTAATTGAGGCATACAAGATGATCAGAGGATTAGATAGGGTGGACAGAGAGCCTTTTTCCTCGGATGGTGATGTCCAGCATGAGGGGACATAGCTTTAAATTGAGGGGGGATAGATATAGGACAGATGTCAGAGGTAGGTTCTTTACTCAGAGTAGTAAGGGCGTGGAATGCCCTGCCTACAACAGTAGTGGACTCGCCAACACTAAACGCATTCAAATGGTCATTGGATAGGCATATGGACGATAAGGGAATAGTGTAGAGGGACTTTAGAGGGGTTTCACAGGACGGCGTAACATCGAGGGCCGAAGGGCCTGTACCGCGCTGTAATGTTCTATGTTCTAAAGAGTATTGAAAATCAGAGAGATCTGTGTACAGGTCCACAGGTCACTGAAAGGGCCAACACAGGTGGAGAAGGTAGTCAAGAAGGCATACGACATGCTTGCCTTCATTGGCTGGGGCATTGAGTATAAGAATTGGCAAGTCATGCTGCAGCTGTATAGAACCTTAGTTAGGCCACACTTGAGTATAGTGTTCAATTCTGGTCGCCACACTACCAGAAGGATGTGGAGGCTTTGGAGAGGGTGCAGAAGAGATTTACCAGGATGTTGCCTGGTATAGAGGGCATTAGCTATGAGGAGCGGTTGAATAAACTGTTTGCTCTCACTGGAATGTCGAAGGTTGAGGGGGTGACCTGATAGAGGTCTACAAAATTATGAGGGGCATAGACAGAGTGGATAGTAAGAGGCTTTTCCCCAGGGTAGAGGGGTCAATTACTAGGGGGCATAGGTTTAAGGGGCAAGGTTTAGAGGAGATGTACGAGGCACGTTTTTTACGCAGGGTAGTGGGATTCGCTGCCGGAAGAGGTGGTGGAAGCAGAGACGATAGTGACATTTAAGGGGCATCTTGACAAATACATGAATAGGATTGGAATAGAGGGATACGGACCCAGGAAGTGTAGAAGATTGTAGTTTAGTCGGGCAGCATGGAGGGCCAAAGGGCCTGTTTCTGTGCTGTACTTTTCTTTGTTCTATTGCTCTACTGTTAGACTCTTGCGTTTGAATATAAATCATCAGATGGGATTTATTTCTTAGTTCTCAACCGTGAGTCCTTCCTCCACAATACTTTCATAATGGGATATTGATCTGGTTTTTGTTTGGTGGCTTATAATGACCCTGCCATTAGCCTTTTTGATAGTTATGCATATTGATGACCCTGTTCAGGGTCGCTATAGTCTTGATCGATCCTTGGACTTCAAAGGAAGGGTAACCTTATAAAGATAGAAATGACGTCCATTTACTTTCAATAGTTACTTTTTGAAATTAGCATTCACAGTCCCAGGTGAGATAAGCCATTAAAATGTACAGATTTTAGTTGTTGCTTAGATTATCAAGGCACTGAAGAAATTGTTGAAAAACAAATTTTATCCCTTCTTGCAAATGATGAAGGTTGTTGTTGAAGCTTGCATACGCTGAGGGAGTGCAGTCTAGAGTCGGTGGTTAATGGGTAATACAACTTTAATTTTATATACTAGTCTTTAATGTACAAAATTACTCACGATGTTTTGTAAAGACATGGCAAGAGACGGAAGGGAGGAATTAGAGAGGCAACTATACTAAGGTTTGGTGGATGCATTAAAGTGGATTTTAAAAAGGAGTTCTTGAGTCCAGAAACTTGATGGTTGATCATTTTAGTCGAGCAGAATGAAAAGTTGGTAGATCAGATGGGATGATCTGGAATGTAGGCCTAGAACGGGTTCTATAGTGGAAGACTATATGGACCTGAAAGAAGATTTGGAATCTATACATAATTAATTGAGTACTGAGCGGTGCCTGATGAGAATAAGGCAGTGTTCTTCAAGCTTTTTTTCCGGGGACCCATTTTTACCAACCGGCCAACCTTTGGGACCCAACCTAGCCAACCTGCGCGACCCACGCCAGCCGACCTGCGCGACCCCCCATTTTCTCTTAGCTTGTTTGCTGCTGACAAAATGGAGGAAATGGTTTAGGGCCCGTTTGGCCCTCGTACGCGCTCCTCCAATGGAACCTGTTGGACGAAGGTGAAGCCTTCCGGTGTTAGAAAGTATGGAGTCTCCATCTGTCCAAAGTTCTGAATTTTTTCCTGTAAAATTTTATCAAATAACAGCCCCCCCCCCCCCCCCCCCGAACTTGTAAAATAAATAAAATGAATAAAATAAATAAGTAAATGAATAAAAACCACTGCAGAACTTGTAAAGCAAAAAGCTGCAACTGTTTTTAAAAAACAGTGGCTGCACTGCGCATGCGTGCCCAATTACCGGTGTGCATGCGCGCCGATCATCATGGACATTCCACAAACGTTTTAATTCGGCAGCATTGTGCACGCGCACATGATCGCGCGCATGCACAATGCGGCCAAATTTAAAAAAAAAAAAACATGTTCGTGGCCGCTTGCAGCCGGCGTTATGAAAAGCCGGCTGCTACGTGGGGATTTGCGTGTTCGGGAGCGCCGTGGACAACGGCTCCGTGAACCTCCCAACACCAGCCCACGACCCACCCGCGGGTCGCACCCCCGACTTTGAAGAAGACTGGAATAAGGTCATGGATAAGTGAGGCTTAGTAAAAGATAAGATGTGAATAATAGAGTCTTTGTAGCAATCATTCCTGCAAATAAACCTTCTTTCAGGGAAGAAGAGAAACACTTTATTCTGGAAATTGCCTCCATAAGTGCAAAGCAATTGTAACCACTGCCCACTGTTCAAGCTTTCAAAATATTTCAGCATCTATAAATGGTGACCTCCTTCTCTCATCAGGATAAAGATGTGAGAGTCCCTCAACCTACAACAACTGGACCAACTGCCTTTATACCAGAGAAAGAGGTAATCTTTTTACATATCTAGAAATATTTAAAGGAATAACATTAAGCGAGTTGATATTTTTATGAACGACAAGCAAGACTTTTGAAATGATAAACTTTACATGTATGAGTGGGACAAATTATTTAGTACATGACAGATGTATGAGAGTGGTACAAATAGTTTAGTACGTGACAGATGTATGAGAGGCGACATGTTTTAATTATATAATCAGTAAATAATAACGATGCAAAAAATACCCAAAGAGAATATAACTTGTGGGGTGGGCAAAATGCTTGCATTTGTATATTCTGAAGAATAAAGAAAATGGACATTGAGGAACAGGAGCTATTGGGAATTGACCAGATATTTGGGAGGTGGTGAGCAGAGGGTCACAGACGAATTTTTTTTTTTTTTGGTTTATAAATTTAGAGTACCCAATTCATTTTTTCCAATTAAGGGGCAATTTTAGCGTGGCCAATCCACCTATCCTGCACATCTTTGGCATGAAACCCACGCAAACACTGAGAGAATGTGCAAACTCTACACGGACAGTGGCCTAAAGCCGGGATCGAACCTGGGACCTCAGCGCCGTGAGGCAACAGGGTTAACCCACTGCACCACCGTGCTGCCTACAGAGGAAATTTCAGAATGGGGGTGTAAGGTAGCTGAAGGCATGATTGTATTGATGCCGTAAAAGGGAAGGAAAAACACAATAGGTCAAAGTCCGCGAAATGGTGCTTGAATAGGTGAAGGAGTATGGTGCTTTAAAACTGAAAGAGGTTGCAAATATGATGAGGGTGAGGAGGGTGTGTAAAGGTTTGTACACCCGGAATAGAAATTAAAACATGAGGCATTTGTTGATCAGCAAATAATGGATTTTGAGTGACCAGGAGTTAAGAACGAGATGGCACACAGCTGCAGCATTTTGGATGAGTTGTACTTTATGGAGGATGGTGGTTAGGAGACTGGGTGGGGAAGAATTGTACTATTCAGCCAGTTTGGGTGAGATCTTTGCTTCAAATGTACTGAGTTGGGGGTGGAAGTAGGCAGTGATCTGAAGGTGATCTTTGGATTGGATGAGCAATTAGATACACAACTCTGGGTTGAATAGGACAAAGGTTTGAAACAGTTGTGTTTAGCCTGTGACTATCATCATGGAGGAGGGTGGTGGCACTGACAAGGGCATGGAGTTTGTGGCAATGGCACATGCATTGGGCTCTATTTAACTGGAGAAAATTGCATCTCCTCAAGATTGTATGTTCATTGAAACACTTGGCAGCACTGACGGAGAGAGGACTGAACATCGGAGGTCTATTCTATAGCTACTGATGTTTCCAAGGTGAAGCATGTAGATGAAGAAGAAGAATGCCAGGGAAATATTTTTAGGACATTCTTGGTGTGGGGGCACATTGCTGGAGATGCTCTGGTCATAATTTGATGGGTCAGAGTACAGCCATACTAGGGACGTATGTGAAGAGATGTTGGAGGAAGATAGTGATCAACCACATGAGGCTACAAATAGGATAGAGATAATGGCTCACAACCAAAGAGGATGATGTGGAGATGCCGGCGTTGGACTGGGGTGAGCACAGCAAGAAGTCTTACAACACCAGGTTAAAATCCAACAGGTCTGTTTCAAACACGAGCTTTCAGAGCACTGCTCCTTCCTGAGGAAGGGAGCAGTGCTAGGGAGACCAGCGGATACTGGGTAAGTTCGCCATAGTCTGTTTAAAACCGGCTTTGGCACCCGCCATTTGGTCTGTGTTTCAGATTCTGGGAAGCCCAAGAATGCGCGCTCCTGGCATTCACCGGCCGCACTGTGCTCAAACGAGAGCGCAACATGGCCGGTGGATCACGCCCCTTGTATCACTAATAATTCAGTGCGAAAAGTTGTATTTTTGGTGAGCATGTAATACACTTTCCAAGATCAGTGATGTTAGAGTGCAACCATTTTGATTTTATAATTCATTTACCAAAGGATAAATTCATCATCTTATGATTCTAGGCTAGTATGTTGCCTCCTTGGTGCCAGGGTTTAGGATTATACTGAGCAGCTGCAAGACACGAGTGTGACCAACCAGCTGTAGTAGTAGATATTGGTGCCAACAATTTGGACAAAAAGAGAAATGTGGTCCTACATGCAGCTTTTCGGCTGTTAAGAAAGAGATTGCAAAACAGGCCCACCAGGGTAGCAGTTTCCGGATTAATGTGTCATGTACTAGAGACAGGAGAATAGTGCTGCTGGATATGTGGGTGTAGAGGATCATGCAGGAGGAGAGCTTTAGATTCCTGGGACATTGGACAGGTTTTGGGCAAAGTGGGGCCTATATAGATCAAATGAGTTAGACCTCTGGGTTAAACCTAGGGTCCTCCATTTGCTGGTGCTTCTTGGGATGATTTAAAATAATTTGGCAGGCAGATTCGACGCAAAGGACTGGGAGAGGCGGATAGCACTGGAGTGAGAGACGGATAGCAGGATATTAAGTGGGTTGAGACTAAGAAGGAATGCAGTAATTCTGGTTAACCATGGCCGGGATTCTCTGATCCTGAGGCTGTGTTGACGTCGCGTTTCATGACGGTGTCAAAGGCACTCGGGAGCATCGATTCTGACCCCTACAGTGGGCCAGCACAGCACTGGAGCGACCCACGCTGCTCCAGCTGCCGATGCCGGCGTCAAATGGGTGCCGCGGGTCTGCACATGCGCAGTGCAACCGGCACGAATGCGCAGTGCGACTGGCGTGGTTGCGCACATGCGCGGTGGCTCCCTTCTCCACGCCGGCCCCGATGCAACATGGCGTAGGGCTACAGGGGCAGGCGGGGAGCAAAAGAGGCCCCCAGCCCGAGAGGTCGGCCCACCAATCGGTAGGCCACAGCGGAGGCCCCCCCCCCCACCCCAAGGAGTCGGGGGCCCCCACCCCACCCCACCAGGTCACCCCCGGATGGGTGCAGAGGTCCCACCGGGTAAGCCCACGCACGTAGAGCGGCCCGCGCCGGTTCTCCGCTCTCCGGAGAATCGGCGGACCGGCATTGGGGCGGCGTAGCGCGAGTCACACCCAGCCCAGCGATTCTCTGTCCCGGCGTGGTCTAAGAGCATCTCGCCCCAAGTGTCTAAATGCACAATGCATGGAAAATAAGGTTGGTGATCTGCAATGCCATTGGGCACATGAGAATATGATGATGTGGTGGGAGTGAGAACAATCTCGTACAAGAGTAGGACTGGGTTCTGAATATTCTTGGATACAATGTGTTGAGGCAAGTAATTGAAGGAAAGGGAAAGGAAGGGGAGGCTGGGGGGCTGGCAATATTATTGATGAGAATATTCAAGTGCTGGGGCAAAACGAGACGAGGGCAAAATCTGTTGGGTTAGAGTTGAGAAACAATAGAGGTGCCGTTCCAATGACCACCAAATAGTGGGAAAGATGGAGGAGCAAATTTGCAAGGAAATTGTGCAGGAGCTCAAGGGTAATAATAGGAGACGTTATTCTAACATAGACTGGGGTGATAGTGTATTGAAACAGTATGGGGAGGCGGAGGGGGTGATGGTGGCTGAAGAATTTTTAAAGTGTATTCTGGAGAATATTCTTGATCAGCATGTTCCCAGCCCAGCTGGTTCTTGGAAATGAGGTATGTCAAGTAGATAAAGTATCGTAGGGGAACATTTTGGAAACCATCATCGTCATCATTGTATCATCAGGTTTAGATTGGCTATGGAAAAGAATGAGGAGTAATCTAAAATACTTAATTGGGCAGAGAGACGGTTTCAGTGGATTGAGAATGGACGTGCCCCAGCTAAATTGGAAAGAAAGATTGGCAGGCAAAACTGGAATTGAACAATGAGCTACCTATTAAAGTGGACATGGTTTGGGTAGGGTCGAGATGCATTCCGTGAAGGGGAAAGGTAGGACAAACAAAACCAGATTCCCAAGGTGATGAAACACAGTACGATGAAGCAGATGATTTTGATAGATATTGGGTGGGTAAGACAAATGAGGACCAGAGTGAATATTGGAAGCTCAGAGGGGAAATTAAAAAGGAAATGGCAGGCAAAGAGTATGAGAAGAGACTGGCAGGTAACATATGAGGGAATCCAAAAGTCTTCTAAAGGCATAGAAAAGAAATTGTAAGAGGATGGGTGGGCTGATTAGGATCAGAAGGGGATCTACAATTGAAGGTAGAGAGCATGGCTGAGGTGATGAGTATTTTGTGCCTGCCTTTACTAAGGAAGATGACGCTTCTGGGATCATAGTGAAAGAGGACATAGTTGAGATACAGGATGGGCTGAAAATTGATGGAGGAGATTGCCGAAAGGCTGGTTGCCAGGACCTGATGGGATACCCAAGAATGCTGAAGTAACAGTCACTTGGACAAGTGACATGGACAAGGACATGTACATGGATTACCGTAAGACTTTTGATGAGGTGCCACATAATAGACTTGCCAGCCAAGTTAAATCCATTGAATAAAAGGAGACTAGTGAGGAACAGTTTTGTGGATTGAGGAAAGTATACAGTGAGTTTCTTGGGGTTGGTACTAGGCCTACTGCATCTTTAATGACTTTGGTGTACAGGGCGCAATTTAACATTTTTCAGATGATGCAAAATGTGGGAAAAATTGTGAACTTAAGAGAACGTTGACTGGCTTCAAGGGGACATAGGATGGTGGAATGGATGGACACATGAATACATATTTGTAAAATAAGGAGAGGTAATCTAAACTAAAGGTACAATTCTTAAACGGATACCGAAAGATCAAGGGGTATATGTGCATAAGTCATTGAAGATTGCAGGACAGCTTGAGAAATTGGTTCAAAAGACATATGGAATTCCGGTTTTAACAAATAAAGGCATAGTGTACAAAAGCACTGGTTTGGCCGCGACTGGAGTATTGTGTGAAATTCTGACACTGCAATTCAGGGAGGACATAGAGTGCAAAAAGAATTATGAGAAATAGTTGCAGGGGTGAGGGACTTCAATTTTGTGGATGGATTGAAGAGGTCAGTGTTAATCTCTTGGGAGAAGTGAACAATGAGAGATTTAATGGAGATATTCAAAATCATAAGGGGTCTACAGTGGGCAGCACGGTAGCACACTGGTTAGCACTGTTGCTTCACAGCACCGGGGTCCCAGGTTCAATTCCCGGCTTGGGTCACTGTCTGTGGAGTGTGCACGTTCTCCCCATGTCTGCGTGGATTTGCTCCGGTTTCCTCCTGTAAGTCCTGAAAGACGTGCTGTTAGGTGGATTCAACATTCTGAATTCTCCCTCTGTGTACCCGAACAGGAGTGGGAATGTGGCGAGTCGGAGCTTTTCACAGTAACTTCATTGCATTGTCAATGTAAGCCTACTTGTGACAACAATAAAGATTAAAGAGTAGATGGCGAGAAATCATTTTTATTGGTGGAAAAGAAAATCCGAGAGCACCGATTTTTTTTTTTTCCGGTGGTTGGCGGAAGAATCAATAGAGACATAAGGAAACATTTTCATTTTTGCTCAGCAAGTGGTTATTATTATCTTTATTATTGTTAGGATCTGGAATGCAGTGCCTTAAGAGGTTGATGGCATCAGATTCAATAGTATCTTTCAAAACTGAATTGGTTAAGCACCAAGGTTCGAAGGGGTGGGGGTTGGGGTGCGGGAAGGGTGGAGGAGTGGAACTAGCAAAATTGCTCTTAGAGAGCTGTCATGGACACACTGGGCCCAATGTTCTCCTTCTATGCTGTCATCATTCTATGATTTTGCTACTGTTGCCTTCTTTTATAGATTGCCCAAGATAATCCTGTCGATGGCCATGCCAACTTGCTATTTCTGGAAGAATACTCCACCACAGGACGCCTTGACAACGTCACACGAATCATGGGGTTACACCCTCAATACTTAGAATCGTTTCTCCGGACCCAGTATTACATACTGCGCATGGATGGACCACTCCCCTTTGAATACAGGCATTACTTGGCAATAATGGTAAAGCAAACTGAGTGGAAATGCTAAGAATGTAATCATACATCAAAGTTATGCAGGGGCTTAACTGCTTAATTTCCTGTTATACACAGTTGTATAACGCTGAGGTAACACATTTTCAGATTTTAACTTATTCTGTAAAGTGTTCCTCCTGTCAACAACAGTTCAGTGGTAGCACTCGTACCACATCCAAGTCAGAAGATTGTGAATTCACATCCCATTCCATCAATTTGAGCATATAATCTAGGCTGATACTCAGTCCAGTACAGTACTGAGTGTCTGATGTGGCATCTTTTGAATGAGATGTCTAACTTTGGCACTGTCTTATCTCCTTGAGTGTGTATGTAAAAGATCCCATTATTTAAAAATGTTCTCCCCAGTGTTATGACCAGCACACTTGTCCCTAAACCACCATCGCTAAAACAGATTATCCAGTCCTATCTAATTACCTGCTTGTGCGACCTTGCTATGCAGATTTGTTTTCCCTATGTTGCACCAGCACACTTCAAAAGTACTTAATTAGCTGAAAAGCATTTTGGGACATAATGAGGTAGTAACATATGCTGCCTAAATGTAAACTCTTTCTTTCACATCAGAGTTTTAAAACCAGATTTGATTTATTTTGCAACCCATTTTCGAAAGGGACCATGTATGCCGTAATCATTATAAGGAAAAATGGACCTCAAAAGGCTATACTCTAAAAATAGAGAAACATGTTAATGATCATCATACCTGGGATGAACACATTATATCCTTATTTTCTACTGGTGTTTGGTCTGTTATTGAATAAGTAATCATTAAAAATTGCTTATTTATTTACATTCATTTTTTACCATTAGTTTGCTGAGGTAGGTAGGGGTTAACAAGGGAAAGGGCCTCCACATCTGATTTTGCTAACTTACCCTAAAATCCACTGGCTAAGGAATTGCTGAATACGTGCAATAATTGGAGTTCAGAGTTGTTCAATAATGCTTTTTATATTTAACATTTTAAAAGGAATAGCACAAGTGCAGGATTGACTTAATAACTGAGGATGAAGAAAGGTTTTGATAGTTATTCACTTACAAAATCCTAGATGGCAATTTACATCTATTTAGCAGCCATGGAATTTGAATCAAAGTTTACAGCCTTTCTCAATGCAAAGAATTCCTTTAGATCCCAGTCAGCAAAAAAAAAAGACTTTTTAATCTTTTGAGACATGAAGACTTTGGTCTGCTTCCCTTTTAAAAATGTCTGTTTTGTCAGCCATACTATTTTTATGGAGTCAATCTGCTACAAAGCTGTTGTGCCATTTGAAAGAAATGAAGCTGTTTTAAATCTAGAGCAGCTCCTTCCTTTTATTACAACCCCCTGGGCTAGTGTGCGGTCAATTCCAGCCCCACCTGACCCAGGGTGGCAACACGTTTGAGATTTACGAGTAATTCTTAGAAAATACCCAAAGTCTTTGGCCTCTGTCCAATAACTACAGTTAACAGGTTTGTAAATTTAACCACCGTTTGTTTCTTTTAATAATAACTGAGTAAATAGGCAGCAAATACGACTAGTTAATTATTATATAATTCCTAACCCGCCCCCGCCCTCTACACAAACAAACAAGAGGATGTGTGAAGTAAATAAAAAGGATAAAAGTCTCACTTTCACATGGACGTCTTCCAAAACACCTCTCCTCAGTCTAGGCCTTCAGTTGGAGGTTTTTGAATTTGGACTGCAATTGTGTTCTTATAGATGCATCATGGCCTCAAAAACCTCTGCATGTTCAGAAAACAGCAGGTAGGCAAAATCTTCTGGAGAAAGAGACAGCAGTTCAAAGCTTCTCACAGCGCAGGACCTGACTGTCCTTCCTGGGCCCTCTGAAACCATTCTACACAGGTAGGACCCAATCACCGCCTGACGCCGGGCAGAATACGGTCTTTGCCAATTCTTTGGCCACCGGCCAACCAATCGAACTGAATCCCTCCGATCTCTCGAGAGTTCTGCTGTTTTTATCTTTAAAAAAAGCTAAATCTCCAATAGCACAGTGTACTATTCTGCAATGTAGTTCCTCACTTCCTCTGCTCGACTAGGTATAGAACAAAACAAAGAAAAGTACAGCACAGGAACAGGCCCTTGTATATAGTACGAACAGCAAAGGTCCCAGTACTGATCCCTGCGGAACGCCACTAGTCACAGCCCTCCAATCAGAAAAGCACCCTTCCATTGCTACTCTCTGCCTTCTATGACCTAGCGAGCCGTGTATCCACCTTGCCAGCTCACCCCTGATCCTGTGTGACTTCACCTTTTGTACAAGTCTACCATCAGTAAGGCCTTTGACAAAGTCCCTCAAGTCCATATAGACAACATCCACTGACCTACCTGCATTAATCATCTTTGTATCAATCATCAATTGTATATGTCCATTAAATATCCATGGGTCAAAATGATGGCGACAAAGTGAATGAAATGGGAAATAAGGCAATCAACAGGAAGGGCCCTTACACTTTTGTAACACTAAACAAAAGATTCCCAAAACCTTTGACATGAACATTCTCTCCATTCTGAGGACAAGGTACATGATCGTTTTTGTAGTTTGCTTGATCTCAAAAACATGTCACTTTTTCTGTATTAATTGTTGCAAATTGTGTGAAGAGGAAATCGCAAAGCAGTAAAAATGAAGACTTTCTACTTGTAATCTACTGGTAATGGTGATCTTAGATATAGAGTTGTGGATTGTTGCGCACTGCTAAAAAGAACCTTTCACCGAGTGTTCAAAATTGTTAGAACAGAAGTATTGCTGACTCTGTACCTTCATTTTCTTGTGACCTTTCCTAATAAGGCTGCTGCCAGGCACCAGTGCTCCCATCTGGTAAACACTCACGTAAATGAGTTATTGCAGGTGGGTGGAGATGGGGAGTGGCTAAATGGCTTGGAGTATGTCCCACAGAAACTGAAAAACATCAATGAAGTCAACAAAATCCTTGCACACAGACCCTGGCTGATCACCAAGGAACACATCAAGGTAAACCTTAAACGGATGTTGTGCTTTTGAATGAATGAATGATTGATTATAGGCTCTTAATAAACTTCTATAATATTGTCATTGCTTATCGTCTAACTATATGTCTGCACTGAATGAAAAGCTCATTTAAGTTTTTGGAAAATAAGCACAGAAAATGTTGGCTATCCAAGATGACAACATCTTAGCTGCTAACTTTTTAATGGTATCTATCTGTTTTTCATATGCTTGTTGCCAGATGGAATATAATGTTAGGAAATGTGAAGTTATGTACTTTGGTAGGAAGAGTAAATATTATTTAAATAGAGAAAGACTGCAGAAAGCTGCAGCTGAGATTTGAGGGTCCTCGTGCATAAATCTCACACAACTAGCATGCACGTTCAGCGGGAAATGGGGAAGGCAAATTAAATGTTGGGCCTGAAAGAGAATTTTAATGTTAAAAAAGGGTGGTCTTGCTATAACTAAGGCAGAAGTTAGACCACACCTGGAATGTCCTGTGGACAGTT
This sequence comes from Scyliorhinus canicula, assembly GCF_902713615.1. Taxonomy (NCBI): domain Eukaryota; kingdom Metazoa; phylum Chordata; class Chondrichthyes; order Carcharhiniformes; family Scyliorhinidae; genus Scyliorhinus; species Scyliorhinus canicula. The sequence goes on along the minus strand of NC_052159.1, from coordinate 94,650,217 downwards.
TTGATTCCAATATCGAAGGAAAAATATGCGGGCACTGGTGGCAGTCCAGAGAAGGTTAACTAGGTTGAGGGTATGGAGGGATTTTCTTATGAGATGAGGTCGAGTAGGTTGGGCCTGTATTCATCGGAGTTTAGAAGAATAAGAGGTGACTTTTCGATTCGCAGGGGGCTTGACAAGGTAGATTCTGAGAGGTGGTTTCCCCTTGTGGGAGAGTCCAGGGCCAGAAGGCATAATCTTGGGGTTGCCCATTTAAGACCAGAGATGTGGAGGAATGTCTCAACCTTGCTCCTCGCCGTGAGGTGTGGTGATCCTGTCAGCTCTCTCCCTAAAAGGGGAAAGCAGCCCATGGTCACCTGGGACTATGGTGACGTTACCTGTTTGTAGTTGGCTGAAGATAAAGGAATTGGTCTAAACATGAAATTCCACAACAAACAATGCCATATTTACTCCTGTTATACAGAATTCCGCAATCACTATGTTGAAATGTAAAATAGCAAATTTCAGGAGCATGCCTCCTAAGTTAAAGGGAAATGTTCTTTTGTGCTGTGCTTTCCAAAATACATGACTTTTGTTCTGAAGAAGGAATCGATTTTATTTTTTCCACCCAGTCTCAACATTGATCATCCTCATACCAAATATTGCACTAAGCCATGCTTCCTTACTAACACTGGCACAACTTCAAAGAATTCAGAATGTCCAAATCACCGAACAGCATGGTAGCACAGTGGGTAGCACTGTTGCTTCACAGCTCCAGGGTGTTCTGCCTGTGTCTGCGTGGATTTCCTCCAGGGTGCTTCGGTTTCCTCCCACAAATCCCGAAAGACGTGCTATTAGGTGAATTATTCTGAATTCTCCCTGTGTACCTGAACAGGTGCCGGAATGTGGTGACTAGGGGTTTTTCACAGTAACTTCATTGCAGTGTTGATGTAAGCCTACTTGTGACAATAAAGATAATTTCATTACATTACAGATCATTCTTTCCCCAAGCCACCTCTTAATATTTTTAAGATGTAATTTTTGTGTCTGAAACCATTGTGTATTTTGAATGGAATGTACTTTCTGACTGCTTCAGTCTTGTTGTCCAAAATCTGATTTATGAATTTGTGGATAAAAATAATGCTGTTTCAATTAATTTAAGTATTTCATCTTAATGTTCAAATAATAAAGAGCGTAAACAAATTTAGTCTATCTTTGCAATGATGTGGAAGAATGCATTGCTGAAGTAGTCCAATTGTATAGTTTGAACATTTAGAAACATTGTACTCGTTACTGTCTTGTGTTTTCATTTTAGAAATTGCTTAAAACTGGGGAGAACAGCTGGTCCCTCGCAGAGTTGGTACATGCAGTGGTCCTGTTGGCACATTATCATGCATTGGCAAGCTTTGTCTTTGGAAGTGGCATTAATCCAGAGATGGACCAAGACCGAACAGCAGCCATCAGCAATTTCTGTCTTTGCGATGCCAGTAACGAGAGAAACGTGGAAGACGTCATATTTATGTGCAGCAGTCCTGGGGTTAGTGTCGGCAAACGGAGTTATTCACTAATATGAAATAGACTAATTAAAATTGTTAATTCATTTTTAAATCGTCTTCTCCATCTTTTTAAAAGAGATTATTTTATTGAATGAAAAAAATGATAAATTGACCTTTATAAGTTGCAGACTTCTTGAGATAGATACATTTTTTTATTTTATCCTTGGGGAATTGTAATTTTCAAAACCAGTTACACAGTAAATTTGAGTGTTCAGTTTCATTCCACTTTATGTCTATTCTTCTAACAATCTCCATTTTATGCTTGAGATTTTCTCCGCACCCCGTGGTGTGTTTTGCAGCAGCTGAGATGGCCTTTGGCCGGTCGCAGGAGCTTCTGGTCCTGCCATTATCAATAGGTTTTTTGTTCACCTGATGATCCCACCGGCAGGAGCAGCTACAAAATTTTAGCCATTAACACCGATCATTATCTTTCCGTTTTGTTACTGATTTGAGCCTCTGCACATTCCTTCCACGAGAAAGAATAACTGTACAATGAATGGAATGGGATTAAATTTAAACCACAAAATTCTAGATAAGTTGGGGGGGAAAAAAGAGTTGGATCACTTTATGATCTAGACCAATAGGACTGAGAATTTTGTATAAGGCAATAGTTAGTCCACATTTAAACATATTCTAACCTGTCCGGATCCTATTTATAGGATTTACAGTGCAGAAGGAGGCCATTCGGCCCTTCAAGTCTGCACCGGCTCTTGGAAAGAATACCCTACCCAAGCCCACGCCCCCACTCTGTCCCCATAACCCAGTAACTCCATCCAACACGAAGGGCAATTTAGCATGGCCAATCCACCTAATCAGTACATCTTTGGACTGTGGGAGGAAACCGGAGGAAACCCACGCATACACTGGGAGAAGGTGCAGACTCCTCACAGACAGTGACCCAAGCCGGGAATCAAACCTGGGACCCTGGAGCTGTGAAGCAATTGTGCTAACCACTACGCTATTGTGCTGCCCCATGGGGACAATTGGTTATCCCATGACTTGTTAAAGAATATTTCCCCCAATGAGGGGGGCCAGGCAATCATTAAATAGAGCTGGCCAGTGTGGTACCAGCTAGCGAGAGAACCAGTAGTGAACTGCTGGTTGCTGTGTAAATATTGTTGTAAATAAAAGTTACTTTCTGGTTGATTCTAAATTTGTGCTGGGCTCATCGTGGCTGTCAAAACTGGTGACGGAGGTTGTAATTGGATTGCTGTCTATGCTGCTGAAGCCACCTCCGTGGACTTCTGTTGGATACAGGTTGGGAGTTTTTTTCCACTATTGCATCATGCCTCTTTTCAGACTTTTGGATGTATTTGATGCTGTGCTCGAAGTTTGGAACCAGTACGCACAAAGTGTGTGTTACTTCTGGGAAAACATTGCTGAGTTATCCAGGCTATGCAGGATTACAGAGTACTGTGAATATGACGCCGCCTTGTCAGAGATGTTACGAGACCGGTTGGTTTGTGCCATCAACAACACGACCTCCCAGAGGAAACTATTAGCCGAGCCCACATTGACTTTTCAACAGGCAATCTAGGTAGCATTTTCCTGAGAGAGCACTGAATGGGGAGTGCAGGAGTTACAGAGAATGCCCAGGAGCGTGCCATCTCCCATCCGGAAGCACCTCCCTGGATCCCTGCAGTGCCTTGGACAGGGTGCCGGAAAGGCCCATGGCAGTGGCTGTTGGAAGTTCCTTCCCAAAGAGACCTTCTCTAGATCCCATGGATGAGGAGACAGGGAAATATAGGACCTGTAGTCGCCGGTCGTTGCTGCATCAGAGGGCCAGACACTCTGGCAGAAGCAGGGGCTAGCCTGGGGCCCATACTTTCCATTTCGATGAACCCGAGGATGACTGCCTGCAGCTGAATTTCGTGGGAGCCCCCATTAAGGTGACTATATGGGTGAATGGACACCCTGCTTGAGTTGGACACTGGCGCAGCGGACTCCGTGGTTAAGACGTTTGACTGTATCAAGCGGGATATTTAAGCCCTTGCTTTGACTTGTACGTAGTCCAGGTTGGCCACCTATACTGATGAACATTTTTGACATTCCTGCGACTACGTTGACCCCTGTGGTTTACTGATGCCAGTCGGGAGATCTCCCACTCATCGTGGTGCGAGGCCACGGACCCAGCCTGTTGGGTTGGGACTAGTTGCACCATTTATGCCTGCAATGGCAGCCCATCCTCCAAATGGGTTCTGGTGGTTTAGCTGAAGTACTAGGAAGATTTCCAGCCTGGTTTGGGCAAGATAAAAGCAGCCATAGATCACATTGAAGTTGGCCTGGAAACCACGCCACAACACTATATATTTCCGGGCAAGCTCAGTTCATCATGCCTTGCTAGAGAAAGTGTAAGCAGAACTCGCTCATCTGGAGTCCCTGGCTGTGGTCAGGCCCATCCGTTTTGCCGACTGGGCATCACCGGGTAATGAAGCCAGGTAACACGCTCCACTTATGCGGCATTGGCACGATGGTACGCCACAATCTGGAACAGGAGGGGCATTGCCCTTCTCTATATCTGCCTGTCCGGCAGTTTGTGCCCAGAGACTTTGGTGTTATTCTCCATTTTCCACCGCTGCTCTGGGTCTTTGGCTTTATCCTTCAACAAACGGGGCTGCATTCAACATGGCATCTAAACCACATATGGCCCAGGAGGCTGCTGCTTCGACAGATTTCTCATCCCCAGAAATCACAACAGCTACCCGATATAGTACATGCTCATCCTCTAAGATCGGCCTTTGGCAATGTGTTTATGGCCTGCTGAGGTTGCTATAGAGCCCCACGAAAATGGAGAATTGGTTATGGAGTTTTTTTGACACTACTTCACAAATTAGCCAAGCGTTCTGACTTTGGCCCATTCCTCCCTGAGAGGTTGAGAGATCGGTTGGTGTGTGCCATAAAAAATATGGCAACCCAAAGGAAACAGTTAATGCAGCCAACTTTCGATCTAAAAAGGGCCATAGAGTTGTCGCTCTCCTGCAAGAATGTGGAACAGGAAGTTCAGGAACACAATGGTTCCATCGACTATGATGTGCACCGCATCGGCCAACCTCCATTTCAACGAACAATGCCCAAAGATAGGACTTGCACAACCCAGTCCCCTCCAACAGCGCCATGATCAGACCCACTAGCCAGGGATCGCCACAGCCCGATGGCACATCTCCCAAAGGATAGTGAGTGCCCACATCTGTGTTGTGCTTGCGATCGCAGGAAGAGTGGTCGGCAAAAGCACCAGAATCGCCAGCGAGCACGTTGCCCTGGCCAGGTGACAGAAGCACTCCAAGCCTGGGCTTTGTACATTGCCCCACCCAAAGAAGATGACAGTTAAACTGAAAGAAGCCCAAATAAGAATGACGTCCAAGTTAGTGGTCACCCCTTTGGTATGGAAATTGACACACGGACTGCTGCTTCAGTTATTGGGCAGCAAACGTGTCATAAGCTTGAGGGAAACCAAGGCCTCCTGGCTTGCAGTATACACCGGAGAACTGTTGATCCATCATTTGGACCAGGGTGGACCCTGTTAGCCATGGACTGCAGTTGTTCCTGCTACCACTGGTAATATTGCAGGGACCTGGACCTCCTTGGGTGTGACTGGTCACAATGACACCGCTTGGACTGGCAAATCTTCCAGATGGGTATGAAGTCTTCTGAAAGTATCCAGATGTTTTCCAGGATGGCTTGGGGAAGATGTCTGAAGCTAAAATCTCGGCCTAGTCCAGTCCCATACGTCCTGTTGTTGAAGGTGACTGACTAGCTGAGCCACCTGGAGACCCTGGACATCATCGGCCTGGTCCAGTTCACAGAGTGGGCAGTGCCACTGGTCCCGATGCTGAAGTCAGACAAATCCATTTGCCTGTGTGGCGACTATAAAATGAAGCTGGAGCAAGACTTTCAACACCCATAGGGGGCTGTTCGAGTGGAGTTAGAACCTTAACACCCATAGGGGGCTGTACAAGTGCACCCAGCTTCCATTCAGGGTGTCATTAGCATATGCAATTTTCCATTGGATGATGGAAAACATCCTCCAAGGACACCCTAGGAGGACTGTCTACCTGGATGATGTACTTATTTCAGGAGCTAGCAAGAAGAGGTCCTTCAGGTTGCACCCAATGGAGGAAAAAGTCTGGGCCATCGAGCGAGCCTTGACATCCAAGAATACGACAGAACTGAGGTCGTTCCTGGGGTTGCTAGAAGTTTATCCTGAACCTGGCTACTTTGTTGGCCCCACTTTTTAACCTTGTAGCAGGGTCAGTTGAGTAGTTTGGCTTCTTCCAGGTTGTAGAGTTATAGGCCATGTTTCGAAACGATGTCCCTCTGTGATCTTTCATTACTTTATTGATTTTCTGTAGAAAACTAAGGGTGGGATTCTCCAGCGGTGGGATGCTCCGTTTTGCCGACAGCTCGGGGATTTCCCGACGGCGTGGGGCTGCCCCACAATGGGAAACCCCATTGACCGACCGGCATAATGGAGCATCCCACTGGCGTGGTGAGGCAGAAATGCATCCCGCCCCCAGTCTCAAGCATTTTCCCTACTTGCAGATAAATTTGCAGAAGGTTACTGACCTGGTGCTTTGTCCTTTCTCTTGTAAGCGCAAAGCTGTTCAGTACCTTTTCAAACTGATGCTTCCAGAGCTCCCATCCTTGTCCTTTCCTCAGACTCCCCTGTATTTTGAAGGGCAGTGGAAGGGGCTGTTCAATGATGTAGACATCTTTACCAGTTCTATTAATGCCTACTACCCAAGATAAATGTTCATTTCGTCTTTGCAAAGTAGAATTTCTCTTTTCAAACGTTTCTAGGTTTTTTTTCTATAATTTCCATAGTACTAGTTATTTTAAACTGCTGCCTCCAACACTGCCAGTGTGGTTTGGATTGTTATTCTAAGCTCTGTGTTGGCTTCGGGGTGAATAAGGTTCCTCTACACGGTGAGTGACTTGGACATGGCCTGTGTTGCAGTTTTTCTTCAAACATATTTATTTACATTTACAACCAAGACCCTATGGAATGAACCATTACTGTCTCTCCACAGAGTCCCATGGTCACCTGATCTGATGTCATGCTTACATCATCATTAACATCACTGTCTAATTAACATAAAACATTCTACAGAAGATAACACCTGATTTTCTGGATTGAAATTCTACACTAATCCTCTGATCTGTGCCTGATCTCTTGGTCGTGTGTTTGTTCTTTTCAGTATAATTTCAAAAGACATTTCCTTTAACAAGTACTTTGCGAACTTATTTCAAGGCCATATTTCTGAAGATTATTATTCCCCCTTTTGTGCATTTTTCATTTTTAGAATATTGCATTAGGTTCATAACACTCCATACAGCGGATATAGTGTGCCTAGAATTCTGTAGCTTCTAATTGAGCAAAAACATTTGGTGAAGTAATTCAAAGCATTTGCTTTCTTAATCTTGGCTAGAATGCTATTGTCCTGTAATCCAGAATAGTTCTAAAGTATTTATTTATTGTTTTGTAGACTTCAGATTCGGTCAGTGAGTTGGAGGCTCTTATGGAGAGAATGAAAAGACTTCAAGAGGAGAATGAAGAGGCAGAAGCGTCACAAGAAGAGATGGCAACTCGTTTTGAAAAAGAGAAGAAAGAAAGCCTTTTGGTAGCCACTGGAGGTAATCTCACCATTATTTGCAATCTCAAGCTTATCGATCTTTTATTTTTTGAAAAGTTGGCAATTCTGCTTCATAATGGTCTTGCCAAATTGATCAAGGTTGTGTTCTCAGTCAGAGAAACATAGAACGATCATGCATGTTTGCACCTTGCAACTCGAGTCAATCTGACTTTGATCCCTTATTAAAAAGGTTTGCACAGCGACTAGTTAACTGCCTGTCATTAGGAGACAGGAATGTATTGATGAAAAAAAGCCTTCAAATTTTGTGTAATGGGGAGTTTCAAATTTTATTTCTACAGCTGTGCAGGATTATAGTTGCATAGATTGTGTAGTTGCGAATAGCGTGCACAGCTTTGGGCAGTGAAACATTAGTCTGAGCACTTTAATGTAAGTTTGGGAAAAGATGCACTGTATACTTTTGCACTTCTCTTGTTCTTTCCCCATGGTCCTGCGAATGTTTCTCTTTTTGAAGTATTTACCTAATTCTCTTTTAGTAATTATGATTGAACTTGCTTCCACTGCCTTTACAGGCAATATATTCCAGATCATGTTAAACTGCAAAAAAAATTATTCCCCTTTCCCGATTGATTTTTTTTTGTTGCTAATTTTCTTAAAACCATGTCCTCTGGTTACTGATCCTTCTGGCAGTAGATACCAGCCTAAAATTGCATGCAGATAAAACAGCAGGAGTCCACCAGGTAATGTGGTTGTAATTGTTTAATAATGAAAACAAAGTGATGACAGCCAAGTGTCTTTAAGCCATGACATTAGGTCAATTACAGTCAGCAGCAAAGTAATCCTTTATTTGAGGTTGCACACAACCGAGCTACTTGTCAGCTTAGTGGGAATCAGCAAATTCCAAATTAATATTTGCTTAGTAACACTGCTTGGTTACAACAATCTTCAATCATTATTTCAAATTGCTTTGTGGATGTGGTGTTCTTCATATTGACTCTCGTAGGAACAGTTTAATCATTCTAGTTAAAACAAATGCACAGTGTGCGCTGAGGTTGACTCTTGTTTAAAGCCAGACCAGTATATTAATGGCTAACTGACTGAGCTCCTGAATCTTGAGATAAATACAAAACTATGACCTTCAGTGAGCCAAATAAACCACAGCATTCCTAGATTTACTCTCCCAATTTATCTCGATCTCTGGGGACTAAATTTTGTCTTCGTTCCTAGGGTTAAGGGGAAGAAATATCAACCAGTTGCTGGAATGGCATGCTTCTTGATGTCAATTGGTGACAGAATGAGGGTCAATTGTATCATCTTTAATGCCAAATAGCACTTGTTTTGGCTAATAGCTAATAATCACGTGGGTAAGATCTCAGACACTGACATTGCCCTTGTACAAAAAAGCCTGGATAATTGTCAGTGCCTTCAGGAGAGGGAAGAAAATAAAATATATTGTGCTCTTGCCTTAGAAACCAGGATTGTTTTTCATTCTATTTGTCTCTAGCATCTTTTCATCATTATGCTAACTGGCAAATCAAAGCTAGTCATATGTCTTTTGCTTGAAACCTCTGGTAAAGCTGAACCAATCTAAAACATTTTGTTTTCATTGAGAGTCTTCTGGGTTTCATTTAAAATAAAGTATGTGGTTCACTGAACAATTGGCCAGTTAGCTCAGTTGGTTGGACGGCTGGTTCATGATGTGGAGTGATGCCAACAGTGCAGGTTCAATTCCCATACAGGCTGAAGTTATCCATCTTGCCCCTCGTCTGAAGTGTGATGAGCTTCTGGTTGAATCACCACCAGTAAGCTCTCAAAAGGGAAGAGCAGCCTACGGTTGCCAGGGACTATGGCAACTTTCGAAGAACAAATTGAGGCTTGTTTCATTCATACAATTTCAGGCTTGCCCTGAAGGTTTGTCTTTACACTGCTGACTGAAGCCCTAGGGTGCTGCTCGTTGCAATAGGGCCTACATTCAGATGAAAAGGTGCATCTTGGTGTCTTGGAGCACAGCAACCTTTTTTTGCTTTAGCATTTAATCCAATGGTAGAAGTTTTGGGGACATTAGATATAAGTAGCTCTGAGGCATGGTTCTGTTCTGAATCGGGGCCAGTAGAATGGAACAGAGTATGAATGGAACTATCCAATGAAAACACAATATTTTGAAAAAAAAACAAAAAATGCTGGACAATCTCAGCAGGTCTGACAGCATCTGTGGAGAGAGAAGGGAGCTAATGTTTTGAGTCTGAATGACTTTTTGTCAAAGCTGGAGAGAACTTGAAATAAGATGAGATTTATACTGTCGTAGGAGGGAGTGCACAGAGCAGTGGGGCTGGACAGAGGGCCAGCGATAGCGAAGAGAGCTGATAGTTGCACATTAAGAGATCAGAATGCATTAATGGCAGTGGCATAGTGGTATTGTCACTGGATTAGTAAACCAGAGACCGAGTAATTCCCTGGGGATCTGGGCTCGAATCCCACCACTGCAGATGGTGAAATTTGAATTCAATGAAAATCTAAAATTAAAGTCGTAAAACCCCATCTGGTTCACTTCCTTCCTTTTTAGGGAAGGAAATCTGCAGTCCTTTCATGGTCTGGCCTATATATGACTCCAGAAGCATAGCAATGTGGTTGACATTGCCCTCGAGGGCAATTAGGAATGGGCAATAAATGCTGGCACAGCCTGCAACACCCACATCCCATGATCAAATTTTTACAAGTACAAATGTAAGCAAAGGACAAATAGGAACAGGGAACAACCCTGGTGGGGTGGGGAAGGGGATTCTGGGAACAGCCTCTGTGGGGGGAGGGGAAGCAATGGTGAGGGAAAAACTGAGAAATTAAAATAAACTACTAGTAATAAAACAGGGGTGAAGGTGGAGGAGAGAGTTATCTAAAGTTGGCCGGACAGCTTGCCTAATGTGAGGTGCTGTTCCTCCAGTTTGTATTGGGCCTCACAACATTGCAGCAGGCCAAGGATGGACATGTGGACATTAGAGCAGGATGGTGATTTTAAATGGTGAATGACGTGGAGGTCTGGGTCTTGCTTGTGGAAGGACCGAAGATGTTCTGCAAACTGGTCACCCAGTCTGCATTTAGTCTTTCCAATATAAATTAGACTGCATTCGGAGCAGCAAATGCAGATTGAAAGAGGTACAAGTGAAGCACTGCCTCACCTGAAAGGAGTATTTAGGCCTTTGATGTTGAAGGCCCTTGATGTTGAACAGGGAGGTGGTAAAGAGGCGGGGGTTGCACTTTCTATGATTTGGATGGTAAGGTGCTGTGGGAAGAGGGTGAGGTGTTAGAAATTGGGAGTGATGGAGGAGCGGACCTTGGGAGGAATTGTGAATGTAGGTGGGAAGGGATTGGACAGGAGGAAGGAGTATGGAATCAAGATGGGAAGAAATTAGTTCAGTGGGGCAGGCACAGGCTGACACGATAGTACTACTGAGAGAGTCTTGTTTGTTTGTGGCTTTTGGGGAGGAGGTAGAATCGGGCTGTCTGGGGTTTGGAGACTTCAGGTTGTAAACTGTGGAGGGAAGATCTCCAGAGAGGATCAGGTCAGTGACAGTCTTGGAAGCAATGGCTTGATGCTCAGTGATGGAGTCATGGTTCAGGTGGAAGTAGGATGAAGTGCCTGAGAGTTGGTGCTCAGCCTCTTGAGGTAGAGGTCAGTACGCCAGACAACAACAGCCCCACCCTTGTCGGCGGGTTTGATAAGGTCCGGTTAGACTTAAGCGAGTAGTGCAGCAAATTTAGAAGTTTTAGATAGGATTAGTTTGTAAGGCTGTATTTTGTGAAGAACACTTATAACGGGAACACATGTCTCTACAAGTACAGCTGGTTTCCCACCTTCTCATCTGGGATAGTAATGTAAAGGCCAGGGATGAGCAAGAATACCTAGAGTGTCCAGGAGAACTTCTACTGCAATGGCTCCAGTCCAAAAAGAAAGGAGGCACTGCTGGACCTAGTAGTTGAGTTGAGCCAAGTGGATCAAGTGTCAGTAGGGAAACATTGAGGGGACACTTAGGTTGGCTAGAAAAGGACAAAAAGCTTCCAGAGTAAGAATTATTAATTGGGGGGAAAGCTACCTTCAACTGGGTAAAAATGGATCTGGTCCTGTTTAATTGGAATCCAAGATGAGCAGCAAAACTAACTGAACAATGGGTTGTCTTTTTTAAAAACAAAAGTAGTTCAAGTATAGTTGAGGTATAGGGAGAGTTGGGGCAAACAAATCCAGAGCTCCCCTGATGACAAAAGAGATGAATATGAAGCAGAAAGGGTGTGCTCTTAACCAATGTCAGGTGGATAATATAACTACCTAGAAGGTTCAGAGGAATTGAAAAAGCAAATAAGAGAGGCACAGATAGCTTATGAGAAGAAGCTCGAATCCAAAAATCTTCCATACACATGTAAATAGTAAAAGGAGGGCTTGGGCAGTAAAAGAGAAGACTGGAACTGATTAAGGACCAACAAGGAGATTTGCGTGCTGGACTTATTAGAGAATAAGATTTAAGTGATTCTCAATTGTGATCAAATAGAAGACAATAAACGATTCTTATTTGCACCTGAAGTGTCAACACAAATTTCTACTGAGTATTAGTGTTCGCAAGTTACATGACTGCAGTATTAGCTCAGGAACATGGTGGTCTGATAAGACTGGTTGGATAATATTCCCTTAAACTTGACAATGTTGTGCTAGCATTTGGCAGCTGTTTATGAGCCATGGAAACCACATGTCGAGCTGTAATGGCAACACCAGGGCTTGGCTTTTCCTAGACCAAAAGTTAACCATTAAATCTCCACACTCAGTCCATTCTCTCCTATCCATGAACAGAGTGTAACAAGTTACATCAGCTAGATCGACAGCGGTTTTGGAAGCTCCCAACCTATATTTTCACATAGCAGTCCTGTAAACCCATTTTGCTCCCACTTCCCGAGGAACAAAAGGGAGGAGAGGGAGAAGGGCATGACTGTGAAAATAATAGAGGAAATGGAAGTAGTATGCTTGGTAGAAGAAGAGCCACTATAGAACCCAGATTTAGTCCTGTTCACTGATGGTTCCTCTTTTATTGACCAAGCTGGGTGGGCAGTTACAGCCCATACGAAGTATTAGCTGAAGGAAGTTTTCCCCCAGGTACATCAGCAGGTACATGCAGGCTGACTTAAAAGCATGAACAGAAGCTGCAAGAAAGGATGTCTCGAGGCGTGATACATTGGTGCCAACGGATGAATGGACATCGTGTGACAATCACCAGGCAGGAATGTTCCCTTCCAGTCGGGGAACACTTCAGCAGTCAAGGGCATTCAGCCTCTGATCTTCTGGTAAGCGTTCTCCAAGGCGGCCTTCAGGATGCGCGACGATGCAGAATCGCTGAGCAGAAACTGATAGCCAAATTCCGCACACGAGTACGGCCTCTACTGGGACCTTGGATTCATGTCGCATTACATTCACCCCCCACCATCTGGCCTGGGCTTGTGAAATCCTACCAACGGTCCTGTCTTGAGACAATTCACACTACTTTAACTGTGTTTATCCCTCTCTCCAGTCGCTCCATCTGGTCCTGTAAAGACTTAATTACCTGCACAGACTCAAATTTGAAGTATCGTCTTGCATCGTTGACTTTGTCTATATATGTGTTTCTGGAACCCACCTCTTCTTTCACCTGAGGAAGAAGCTGTGCTCCGAAAGCTAGTGTTTCGAAACAAACCTGTTGGACTTTCTAACCTGGTGTTGTCAGACTTCTTACTGTCTTCAAGTGAATGGAAGCTGTCTTCAAGTGATAGGAAGCTCCCAAAGAATCCTGGCCACCAAATAGATACAAGGGCTTCATTTCATAGAAACATAGAAAATAGAAGCAGGAGGAGGCCATTCGGCCCTTCGAGCCTGCTCCACCATTCATTATGATCATGGCTGAGCATCCAACTCAATAGCCTCATCTCACCATTACCACATATGCTTTGATCCTCTTCACTACAAGTGATATATCTAACTTTCTTTGCTTCCTGAAAACATACAATGTTTTGACTTTCTGTGGAAGCGAATTCCACAGGCTCACCATTTTCTGGGTGAAGAAGTTTCTCCTCGTCTCTGTCCTAAATGGACTATCCTGTATCCTCAGACTGTGACCCCTGGTTCTAGACACTCTCACCATTGAGAACATCTTTCATGCATCTATCCTATCTAATCCCGTTATAATTGTATATTACTCTTGAGATCCCCCCCCCCCCCCCCCCCCCCCCCCAATTCTTCTGAACTCCAGCGAATATAATCATAACCGACTCCATCTCTTCCTCGTATGTTCATCCTGCCATCCCAGGAATCAATCTGGTAAACCTTCGCTCCATTCCCTCTAGAGCAAGAACATCCTCTGATAAGGAGACCAAAACTGCGCACACTATTCCAGGTGTGGCCTCACCAAGGCCCTGTTTAATTGTACCACGATATCCCTATTCCAGTACTTTAATCCTCTCGCTATATAGGTCAACAGACCATTTGCTGCCTTGACCTCCGACATGCTTGCCTTTGCAAGGAGATCCAGTTCTCGTTGCACATTCCCCATGGCCATTCAGATAATAGTCTGCCTTCTTGGTCATTTGGTTGTGGTATTGTTTGGGGGCAGGGAGGTGGGGGGTAGGGGATGGGCAGGAATAATTTGCTGACTGACTATAGACTTTTCTTTGTTTCGTCTTGTTGGTGGGTTTGGTGGCCATCTTGGTGAACCTGGTGCCATAGGTGTTGGGCGACCCCTCTTGGTGGAAATGGCTTACTTGAGGAGAGGGTCACCTGGAATGTAAAGCTGCTCCCGCGGGTCCTCCCCAGGCTCTACCTCCAGCCCTTCCTGGTCTAGCTCCTCCTCTGATGAGGCCACATGTTCCTCCTCTTCCACTTGCAGCACACCTCCCTGCTGCTGTGCCAAGTTGTGGAGGGTACAGCAATGCACCACCAGAGCAGTCGAGGCATCGGAATTGCATTTTAAGCAATCCAGTGCACCTCCTAACGACAGCCCGGGAGGCCACATGGGCCTTGTTATATTGGATCTCTGCATCGCTCCCTGACCTCTCTACTGGCATCATTACCCAGGGCCTAAGCGGATACCCCTTATTCCCAAGAACCAACCGGTCACCCTGGGGTGTTCCTCGAAGACTGTGGGGATCTCCAACTGCCCCAGGATGTAGCTGTTGTGCACACATGGCTCGAGTACCCATGGAAGCCACTTGGGAGCAATGAAGTGCTCATATTACTAATATTGCTAATTCCCTATTAGATTTGGCCTTCAGCTGGTCAGTAGGAGTTAGTGACCTTCAAATTACCACGGCAGAGCTCTGTCCTGGGGGCATTCGGTGGGACGGACATGCAGCAGCTGAAGTTGCCCCTGTTATGGGTATACACGATCTGGGGGGTGGCCATTGGGGACTATGGGCGGAGAGCCCTTTTCCCCCCCTTCCAGACTGGGCCCGCTCCCCCGGGTCTCTCCCATCTGCCCAAGCACCAGGGCAGCAGCCCTGATGCTCCCGGGTTGATTGCCTGATTTTCAAGATGATAACTCACCACCTCTGATTTGCACAGCAGCCATTGACCTAGCTTCAAGTTTTTAAATGGGTGTGCTGAAGGGCACCCGCTCACTAGGGAGCCGATTTGATCATGGGAGGATGTCGGATAGGCGCTCCTTGATTGGCCCTAATTGGTGACTATCGTTTTTTGCCACATTCTGGTGGGTCTCACCAACGGGATCAGCCCGTGTCTAAGGAAGGATATGCTGGTCTTGGGCATGATCCTGAGGTTCACAATGTTCCCGGAATGATTGAATGGTGGAGCAAACTCGATGAGAACTCTGCACATGTTGTACGCATCACTTGTATGTAGTATATGGAAACTTCCCGTCAAATATCTCGGTGCTGATATTTCCTTGGAACAAACAACAGCAATTCTCACCAATGTGGAAAGGTGGCATTGCAAATACAAAATGTTCCAGAGTAGGAGAAATTAATCACCTCTGTTGCATTATGGATTTTTGACATTAACATGGTGTGATTTTAGTAAATTCGGTAAAGGTTATTTCCTTGTCCTTGGGCTTAAAACCGTGTCTGATTTTAAAAATGGTTTGGAAGATTCAACCGGATTAAGTGAGCTGTTAAATTGCCACAGTGACAAAATATTATTATATATTTTTTTAATTCAAGAGTACCCAATTCATTTTCTTTTCCAATTAAGGGGCAATCCCATACCAGCCTCCCCAAACGGGCGCTGGAATGTGGCGACTAGGGGCTTTTCATGGTAACTTCATTTGAAGCCTACTTAGTGTTGCCAATCCACCTACCCTGCACATCTCTGGGTTGTGGGAGTGAGACCCATGAAGACATTGGGAGAATGTGCAAACTCCACACTGACAGTAACCCAGGGCCAGGATCGAACTCAGCTCCTCGGTGCCATGAGACAACGGTGCTAACCACTGCACCACCATGCTGCCCTAACTTGTCTAAATATTATGACATGGCATCAAAGTGAATAGGATGCTGGCTGGTATAGCTAAATCAGTTGCGTTCATTCCTCCAGAAATTATATTTATTGTTGCGCAGTGTGCTGGTCAGGGTTCCATTTCTGTACCTGTATACAGTTGTTGTCATGTCATAAGGACCTTTTTAAAACTGAGGTAATGCAGATGAAGGTCAATCCATGGTATCAAGTGGTAAAAAAGGGAAATAACTACACCAGGTCTCTTCAACCTCAAATATGTTTAACCAAATAAATTGTTCATGCACTATAAAGCAAGAGTCTAACTTAGTGCGGCACAAGACAAATGTAGGTCTGGTATCAGGAAGTATTTCTATAGGGAACAAGACTTTTCTAGAAAGGGTAGCAGAATAGAAAGGGTAGCAGAGGCCCAGGCACTGAGTTAATTTAGAAATGCTCTAATTGGAAACGTATACACAATGAACATTGTGGAATGAGCAGATAGAATGCAAAATGAAGAAATATTTTGTGATTACAATTCTGGACCTATAGCATTACCATTAAAGTTGGTTGAATTTTTTAAATGATTACTTCTGATTTTGTAAATTGGTGCAAGTGATGTACTTTGGCACATGAATTATTAATGACTTCATAATGCCCAATTGCTGACGGTCAGGAAGTCTGCCTTTATTTTGCCCTTCCATCCTAAATATTCAACAAAACCTTCCACTTCTTCTGGTATTGTCTTGTTTTCTTTACCATAGGAAGAGGCTGAATTTGTCCTTCATGCTTACATTACTTATGCATTGAACTTAATGACCCAACAGCTTATGAAGATGAGTTGATCCCAACCTCTTACACCTCACGATATGTAGACGACCCAAGCTTTGGGTATAAGGATTTTGCCAGACGAGGAGATGATCACCTTCCTACATTCAGAGCACAGGTAATTTGTCTCCCATTTGTGAAGGGTGAGATTTGAGAGCAATGGAAATAGAACTCTTGCTTTCATTTCATCTTTCAATCATAATAGCCAAATATAAATAGGAATGGAGTTGTCAGGATTGCTCTTTCCTTGCACGTGAATGGGTGCTCCACATTTAGATCTAGTTTCCTTTTATAATCCATGTCCTCTGGGGAAAAATAAGCTTTTATAAATTTAAGATTTTCAAATGCGTGAGAACAACATTTCATAAACCCGAACAATTAATGATTTTTAATGTTAAATGTTTACACCATCCTGGAACACATATTGACATTCTCAGTTGTTCAAGAATGATCAGAAATCAAAGAATTTATCAAGTATGGCAATTCTTCCCCTCTATCGCAAATCAAGAATAGAATATGACCAATCGGAGCTAAAGTGAAAGCAATTGTAAATGTATGTGAACAATACTAATAATGGGCAAAGTATTTCAAGTGTAACTACAAACATTTGGTTTTGGGCTGCAATTGCCCCATCAGGAAGCCAGAGAATGACCACGATTTGTGCAATGAATGGTGAACCATTGCAAAATCTGGAAGAGAGAGCATAGCTTGCTAGATGCTGAACGTAGGGTTTTGCACTGTCATGTGTTGTTAGTGAGGGAATGGCACCAGGACAATTGCTTTTGCAGGGAGCGGGCATGAACATGACTGGCCGTAGGGCCGCCTTCTGCTATGTAGAAAAACTATATAGTTGTGGATATTCTGTTGTCCACTACTAACCATATTGGTATTGTCAATATCCTGATTCAATAAAGGGAAATCTGACCAATTTGCCATCCACAGTACAGGAATGGAGATCAGTGGTTTTCCTACTACAATAAGTGAGAGAACATTGCTTCTGCAACATTTGTATCCAAGTTCAAGCATGATAATTCCATCTTCTGCCACATTTGTGTGTCAGCAATGGCCCCTTTGATAGCACGATTACCTTGGAATCACAAAGGTTCTAGGTTCAAGTTCCAACACAATGCTCAAATCAGGGCTGCCATCCCATCTGACTACTGGGTTGGATGGAAAATACCCCATGGTGCTATTTATCCCTGGAGTCCTGGCCAACATTTAACCCTCAATCAACATCACTATAAACAGGATTATTGTTAATAACAAATTGCTGCTCGTGGGATTTTATTAAGTGAATATTGGCTGCCGCATTTCCTGCGATACAACAATGATTATATTTCAAGAAGTACTTCATTGGCTGTAAAGTGCTTTGTGATACACTGTTGTGGAATTTGCATTTTTTTCTTGTTTGTACTGGTGTGTAAAGCATAGATAAATGACCAGATGGGATTAACTACATTCTTGCCCAATAAATCATGAGATTAATTAAATATTAACGGTTGAACTCCCAAGTGATAAACCTGCTTAACAAATGTGTCCATCATTCGGAGCTCTACTGGGGCTTAATGAAGGTCAACATGTATGGAAAGGTGAAGCATTTTATTTGCATTGGGTGTCCAGATGACTGTCCAAAACTCCATGTTTTCACATTCACTCCCATTAGAATTCATCAATAGACAGAATAGGTTATATATCAGCAGTTACCTCTGGTGAGTCTAAAGTTGGGAGTACTCTGTTTAGCCATTATACTATGCCTACATTTATATGTTGCCAAGCAGAATCATAATTTTAAAGCAGCGAAACTATGGTGAGTTTCTTCCTTTTTAAAAAATCAAAATTTTTAAAAATGTAGAAGTTTCTAGTGCCAGGAAACAGGAACAAAATTAATATCCAAAATATTTCTCTTGGCTATTGAGCCTCCTGTCTAGCCTTATGTTCTGCTTGGTTTTTTTAAACCCTGTTTACTTGATTAAGGAAAATTGTCTATATTGCTGCCCATCTTTTCTTCATATTCCCCATATCATCCTCTTGGGATTTCAATCTCTTTTTTTCTTCAGGACTACTCCTGGGAGGACCATGGTTTTTCTCTTGTTAACCGGCTTTATTCTGATATTGGCCAACTGCTGGATGAAAAGTTTCGTATGGTCCGCAACCTAACGTACAACACTATGGCTATACATGAAGATGTGGACACAACCATGTTAAGAAGAGCTATATGGAACTATGTTCATTGCATGTTTGGCATAAGGTAAAGCATCATATCTGAAATAAATTAAACGGCAAGACCTGATGTTTAAACAGCCTTTTTGCAGGATGTAAAAAGTTGAAGTGAACTTTGGATAGTACAAAACAAGTGAGACAAAAACTCTTGAATATTTTGAAAGGTAAGTTTGGAAATGGGAAAGAAATCTGTCATTCTTACCAAGTCTGGCCTACATATGACTCCAGATCCAGAGAAATGTTGACTTTTAACTGGCCTCTGAAACAGCCTAGCAAAGCATTCTGTCCCAGGGCAGCCCTGGACAACAAATGCCCACATGCCATGAAAGAATAAAGGGGGAAAACAAACCCTGAACCTTAGGATTAAAATTAACCATTTTCTCCAAATGCAAAACCTTGGACTAATTTGGCCTTCAATTCTTCAAGTTGTGTTGACAAGATGACAACAAACTATTCTAAGAAAAAAACCAAGAGCAATTTCATTTGACTTGTTTTCCACTGTATTTGCAAATGGTGTTCCATGATTTTGTATATCGTTTTGAAAGTCAAATCGTGCACCAAGGAAGTGAAATAAATACGTGCTTTTTTTTGTTGTTGTGGTTGCTGCTTAAAAAGATTTAATATTTGGAATCAATTACTTTATTTTGTTAAAGGTATGATGATTATGATTATGGTGAAGTCAATCAGTTATTAGAACGAAGCCTGAAGGTTTATATCAAGACTGTGACCTGCTACCCTGAAAGAACCACGAAACGCATGTATGATAGCTATTGGCGACAATTCAAACACTCTGAAAAGGTGAGTACATCCAAGTTGAGACATGTTTCTTGCTGAGCCCAATTAGCATGTAGGCAATCCAACCCTCGCTTTCATATTAACAAAAAAGCGAAAGAAATTCTCATTTCTTTTCATTTAAAAAAAATAAAAAATAAAAATAAACAATCTCACTAACTCTGTTTCCCCCCCCCCCCTCATTCTGTTCGAAGGCATTAACTCGTCATTGGGTAACCATTCTATAGCACCAGGTGTCCTATAGTTCCCCATCCAATTAACCATTATTATATTTAAGCCTTGACCAAAAGCACATTGTCCACTGCTTATAGCAGAAGTATTGGTGTTGATGAAAGTTGCATGGTATAAGGGATGGATGGCTGTGGAAGGGAAATTAATGAGTTGTCCACTTAGAAGCATGCTGGGAAATGTTTGACTATCGTTCAACACTGCTTTTGAACGAAAATAAGTAGGTCAGGTAACGTAAACAAAATACTGCTTAGTATATTGGTCTCGGTCTTATTATGATAACACATTGTCCTCAAAAAGATAATAAAATGCGCACTCGAGTTGTTTTTAGCCAAGGGCAAGAACATACGTACTACATATTTCATGCGTACTTTCCAAGGTCTATTTAATATAAACATGGCTGTTTACTTCAAGCAGTTATTTCAGACTATAAAGATATGCTTTCTTTGGTCGAATCTCAGAATGCTGTGGAATGGCTATGCAGCCAGAACACACTCTCTCCGCAAATATTTGTGTGAATAAATTTCCTCGAAGAATTTGTCTTTATTATAATTTCCACGATAATGGTTAAACCATAATTTGTACTGACTCCAGCATTAGACTCTTCATTGTGCTTCTACAACAAATGGATTTGTCAATGCACAGGAGTGTTATGATCCCAGCGGATATCACTGGATATGTCCGGGAGGAACCTGGCTTGATCGATCCTAACTTGAGGGCAGCTGCTAAACTGAGACTCAAGAATCTGCTGATGAACTTTTAATAAAAGAATAAACACTTATTGAACAAGAGAAGAAGAACTATATTATATTACTCCCTCACCTCAAATATGCACCCCAGATTTGTAAGGATAACATAAATTGCAAAATCTATCTTGTGTTCACAGTAAGGATAGTCCATGTAATAGTCCAATAGGTGACCTGTGGTTGAACACACCACGCTCTGAAACCAAGTGACAGATGCCATCCAAAGCAAAGTCTTATGTATTTCTGATCTGACTCCACCCGACACTTATCACATCATGAGCCAACGAGTGTCTCAGAAGTTCTGTCTTTTAACTTGGGTTTTCAATCTCCACTTTCAAATAACTTATTTTGGAATTTCCTCCCAAACTATGCTTTCACTTGGACGTCTTCAACAAAGTTTCACCTCCAGGGTTTCAACCTCTCCTTTTGATGTTCCTTTCCTGGATCCCCTGGATCACCACATGCATTCAAGCTTCTCCTTTCACACACACTCCCAAATACTCAGCTGGTATAATAGAACAACACTATTGCTTCACAGGCCCATAGTAAAGAGTCACCAACTTTTGGCTGTGTCCTCTGATCTTTTGGCTTCTCACAAGCCTACTCTACCTTAATTTTGCTCTCCGCAGTTTCTCTCTTTAGTTCAAAGCTTACCTCTCCTCCTTAATTTCATTGTACAGGACGTTATTCAGATTCCTGTCCTTGTTCCTTAACTTATCTGTCTTCCAGGGTCTTTTTTGTCCTACTCCATAGTTTCTGGAACCCTCTCTGTTCTTTTGGGAATTCTGCTTTCCACAATTCTCCCTCCTATCCAGCTCCCACTAGCACCTGTTTTGTAGCTGAACTAAAACTTTTTCTAAAACCTGTCTGTGTGGGTCGCCTGTTGCTAGACAACAGCCCAGTTTTTTTTCTACTTTGTTTTAATCTCCCTTCAAGAGTCGGGAAACCTTGATGTAATGCAGGTATACAAACAAACCCACAGATATGTAGGCATCACTCAAGTGAATCCAAAACTCCTGTTTCCCTTTTCTGAACACACAAATACAGAAATATAAATTCAACTTGAAACCTGTGGCTTATTCCTATAACATGATATTGAGCTGCTCACAGATAAATACTTTTCACTGTACCTCCTTACACGAGACAATAAACCAAATCAAATTAACTCTCTTCCCTAATAGGAGTGAGTGGCTGCACTTTTTTTCTATCCCCGCAATACATTGTCGCTGTTCAGATAAATCTCCTGACACACTGCTGTCGCTCTAACTAACAAACTAATATTCTGGACAACACCCGCCATGGAATTCTTTCAAGGTTTAAATCCATCAGTAGTCCGGTTCTGTGGTTTAAATGACAGCCTATTTTGATTGTGCCTTTTTCTTGTTTCCTCCCCACTCATTTCACTACTCAATTTTGATGCCCTTTCAATGTGGAGAGAGGCCTTAGTAGAGCTCATTTTTTTTTTGTGGCTTTAATCACATGCAGCAATTGAAGCGGAAACTGTCGTTGCTTTATATTCATAGTACAAGGGATCAAGGAAGATGATCGTTGTGGTTGCAGGTCGATCATCTCAGATCAAGGACATTACTGCAGGAGTTCCTCCGGGTAGTGTGCGGCTCAACCATTGTTCAGCTGCTTCATCAATGATCCTCCTTCCAATGTCAGAAGTGGGATTGTTCACTGATGACTAGATAATGGTCAGAACCATTCATGACTCATATATTAGTATATATGTCCAAGTGCAGGAAGACCTGAACAATATCCAGGCTTTGGCTGTCAAGTGCCAGGATAGGATAGTATAGGAATTGTTTATTGTCACGTGTACCGAGGTACAGTGATAAGTTCTGCATGCAGCTCAAACCAATCATTTAGTACGTGAAAAGAAAATACATAATAGGGCAACACCAGGTACACAATATAAATATGTAGACACCAGCATCGGGTGAAGCATACAGCAGTGTAGTATTAATAAGGTCAGTCCATAAAAGGGTCCTTTAGGAGTCGGTTAACAGCGGGGAAGAAGCTGTTTTTGAATCTTTTCTTGCGGTTGTCCTCAGACTTTTGTATCTCCTGCCCGATGGAAGAAGTTGGAAGAATGAGTAAGCTGGATGGGAGGGGTCCTTGATTATGCTGCCCGCTTTCCCAAGGCAGCGAGTGATATGGATAGAGTCAATGGGGTTGGGAGGTGGGTTTGTGAGATGGACTGGGTGGTGTTCACGATTCTCTGGTTTCTTGGGGTCTTTGGCTGAGCAGTTGCCATACATGGCTGTGATGCAGCCAGATAGGATGCTTTCTATGGTGCATCTGTAAAAGCTGGTAAGAGTTAATGTGGACATGCCAAATTTCCTTAATTTCCTGAGGAAGTATAGACGCTGTTGTGCTTTCTTGGTGGTAGTGTTGACATGGATGGCCCAGGACAGATTTTTGGTGATGTGCACACCTCGGAATTTGAAGCTGCTAACCATCTCCACCTTGGCCCCATTGATGCTGAACCGGGTGGGTACAGTACGTTGCTTCCTGAAGTCAATGACCAGCTCTTGTTTTGTTGACATCGTGGAAGAGATTGTTGTCATCATACCTCTTCATTAGGTTCTCTATTGTCCTCTTGTATTCTAACTTTTCTTTGTTCGAGATCCGACCCAGTATGATTGTGTTGTCAGCAAACTTGTAGATGGGGAACGACCATCTCCAATAAGAATAAATCTAACCATCACCCCTTGACAGACAATGGTGTTACCACTGCTGAATACCCTACTATCAACATTGGGGTTACCTTTGAGCAGAAACTGAACTGGGCCAGCCATGTTAATAATGTGGCTACAAGAGCACATAAGAGGCTAGGAATCCTGTGGCAAGTAACTCCCATCCAGCCACCCCATAGCCTGTCCAGCATCTACAAAGCACAAGTCAGATGTATAATGGAACGTTCTCCACTTGGCCTGGATGAGTGCAGCTTCAACAACACTCTAGAACCTCAATGCCATCCAAGACTGCTTGATGGTACCCGTTCCACAAACAATCACTCCCTCCACCACCGACGAACAGTGGCAGTAGTGTGTGCCATCTACAAGATGCACTCGCCAAGGCTGCTTAAGCAACACCATCCAAACCCATGATCACTACCATCTAGAAGGACAAGGGGCGGAATTCTCCAAAACCCCCTCGCTGGGTCAGAGAATCACCAGGGCTCGGCGTGAATCCCGCCCCCACTGTCTTCCAAATTCTCCTGCCCCCAAAAAATTGCCCCGCCGTGAGTTGCGCTGCCCACCTCGGAGAATGGCGGGGACTGAATTCTCAGGCCCACGATGGGTCGAAGTCCCGCCCGTTCTTTGCCAGTCCCGCCTGCGTAAATTAGGGTAGGTCCCTTACCGGCGGGACCTGGTGGTGCAGGCGGCCTCTGGGGTTCTTGGGGACGCAGGGGGATCTGGCCCCAGGAGGTGCTCCCACGGTGGCCTGGCCTGCAATCGGGGCCCACCGATCCGCAGGCGGGCCTGTGCCCTGGAGGCACTCTATCCTTCCGCACCGGAGGCTGTGGTTCTTCGCCATTCCTTGTGAGGAAGCGAAGCCCTATGCGCATGCGTGGGGTTGACGCAGCACATGCTGGCACTCCCGCGCATGCGCCGACACGTGCCGGCTGGCAGAGGCCCTTCAGCGCCGGTTAGCGTGGCGCCAAGCCCCTTTCCTGGCGGGGCGCAAACCACTCCGAGGCGGGCCTAGCCCCTGAAGGTGCGGAGGATTCCACAGCAGGCCATGGCTTACAGCAACGGTGGCATTGCCCAAGCGCTGGCCGACGCGGTACAGAGCTACGGAGGTGGCCTAAACGGAGATGGTTTCTGTGGCACACACCCAGAAGCTGGTGGCACAGGCGCAGTCCCAGATGGAGGTGGTCCACTCCCTGTGCTCCATGGCCGTGAGCATGCAGACCCTAGTCGAGACAAGAGCGGGCCTCCCAAGACTGGCAGTGCCAAGTGGTGAGGGAGCCTCCGTGGTTAGCCCACTCACCCCAGTCCCATAGAGTAGCCCGGGGGCCACCGGGCATCCCGAGGTAGGAGGTGGTGATGGGGCCCATGTTGGTTACTCCCGCAAGGGATGTGTCAGAACACCACCATGCCTCAGACTCTTCTACCTTCGCATCCCCGCCCCCCCCATTCCTCATCACATGGGCAGCGAGCAGAACATGCGTCACTGCGCCATTTGGGACACCCAAGCAGCAACCGGGCCCCCCGGTACCACCATCCCTACATTATATTATGCCTTCTGGGCATATAGGACCTCCACGATTGCGCGGATGCATCTTGTGCACCGAGCACTGAACTCTGAGATCCCGGACAGGTCACCACTGAACACCTGAAAGGACCCTATGGCGTAGATGTTCAGGGCAGCCTTCACCTTGACTGCCACCGGGAGGTCCTCTCCCATTCCCCCACGGTGCCAGGTGTGCCATGACCCCACAGATATGTCGCACTGTCGGCGTGCTCAGCTGGAGTCTTCGGCATGCCCGGTCTGGCAGATCCTTGAATGACTGGTGCTGTCGGTTCTCATGGGGCCTCATGCGGTGCCTCCTTTGCACCTCCTCCTTGACCTGTTGGGTGGCCGACTCTTCATCCTCAAGCGGCTGCCTCCTATTCGCCTGGGGCACGCTGCGCTGTTACAGCGTCCTCCTTCTCCCGCAGCTTCATCTCGTACAGCAGCAGTGCATCACCCACGGCTGCGGCGACTAGCAAGAAGGCACCCATTGGTGAACCACTCAGCACTAGGGTATACAAGAGTACAGGCACCCTATACAATTCACACTCTCCGCTCTATGGTATATAGAATACACACCCTATGCAATTCACACTCCGCTCCAGGGTATATAGAATACACACGTCCTATGGCGTCCACACTCTTAGCACCGGGGTATATAGAGTACACATACACCCTATACAATCCATACTCTCATTACCGAAGTACAGTATTTGGCGGCACAGCAGCACAGTGGTTAGCACTGTTGCTTCACAGTGCCACAGTCCCATGTTCGATTCCCGGCTTGGGTCACTGCCTGCGAGGAGTCTGCACGTTTACCCTGTGTCTGCGTGGTGTTCCTCCGGGAGCTCCGGTTTCCTCCCACAAGTCCCGAAAGATGTGCTGTTAGGTAATTGGACATCTGAATTCTTCCTCTGTGTACCCGAACAGGCGCCGTAGTGTGGCGACTAGGGGCTTTTCACAGTAGCTTCATTGCAGTGTTAATGTAAGCCTACTTGTGACAATAAAGATTATTAGATTATATTCCAATATCCATTGTTTGCAGTGGGTGAAAGGCTGACATGTTAGCATGGAGCATACCCCCGTGCCCAACAAGATCCAACGGGCTACATGGTGTATCTAGTTAGCACTGCGGACCCTATCCCTGCATGTAGGGGCCTCTGGCCCTGATGCCTGTCCCTGATGCTAGGGGCACTATCGATTGATGCTGCCCTTGCCAATGGTATGCTCCGTGCCCCCCCAATCCGGCACCCTCCCCATAGGGTCTACTGTCTGTTGCCCTTGTGTGGGCCGCATGTTGCCACGCCAGTGGGTGACGGCCGGTTAAGGTGTGTTGTTGAAAATACGAAAAGGTGTGTTATTTGAAACATGGAGGTCTGGCAATATCTGGTCTGAGAGAAACCTGAGAGGATACAGGGAAAGATCCCACGAAAGTGTGAAATTCTACTATCATCAAGTAATTGGAGACAACCTGTCTACGAGAAACATAATTTAAAGTCAAAATCAAAGGCAAAGTTATGAGCTGGGGACACAATTGGAAAATTAAACTATAGAAATCACAGGAATTAAAAGTAACACTTCTATTGAAACCAAAGCATTTTTTGAATATCACAAAGGAACTTTGAACATCACAAAGGACAATGTAATCAGATCTGAGAGGTGAGGTTATGCCCAAAATGAATACTTAGTTGTATTGGAATGTTTAGATCAAAGATACTTTTTAACAATCAAAGTGAAATAAGTTAATTGACAATAAGGTCATAAAAACTGAATAACTGTTAGAAAGAGAATATAAACCCAGGGAGGGGAAGCAGAAGCGGAACTCAAGAGAGAGGCGGGAGGAGAGAAGCATATTCAGCTTAGCCAGCTCGGTCATGGGAAAGATGAGACAAGCAGCCGTGCTTAAACAGCTATACATCTAAGGAAGACTAGAATTTAAGCAGGAGTCAGAGTCAGCTGAGAGATAGCTAGCAGAGCCAGCTCTTATAGCTCAGTACATGGGATCAACAAGACACAACAAATGAGCTAACCAGTGAATACATCTCAAAAAGACCAGACTTTAAAGAAGATTGATTGTCAAGGTGGGCCTGAAGGTCCCTTCAACCAACTGGAAGGATCCAGAAGCAAGATCTTTTTACCTTTCTCATAAAGACAGTAATGGTGGTCCATGCCTAGATACTATCCCAGTCCTGTGGGGGGTCACCCCGACCTATGACCTGTCACCTCCCAGCCAGCACGGTCAATGTCAGGACCGGCAGCCCATGGTCGTGCCCATAACGTTGCAGTTAGGCATCCCACCCCCGGTGAAGGTGGAGGATCACGGAGGCCCTAGAGAATACCACATCAGGCCCACTAATGATAAGCAAATGGCATTTACTGTTAATGCGGAGTGAATGCATTGATGCTGCTGTTGAGGCACCGGAGAATTGTGATTCGGCATGTACCCAGCGTCAGCCACTCGATCGGCGCCAAAACCAACTTTTCCGCCCAGTCACATTTCCAAATTTTGCCGTCAGCCGAAAGAACTTTACAGTCCTCCAATTCTGGCGACTTGTGTTTTAACCCGACTGGAGGACACAGAGTCTGTAACCTCCGAGTCCCTGTGGCCTCACCTGAGTACAATCTCCCTCGATGAGGGGCCTCTGTACTAGAACATCAAGTCAGTTACGCATCAAAGTGATGGGAATAGTTTCAGTGACCCTCGAGGCCTGCAAACCCTCTGCAAACCCTCTGCAAACCCTCTGCAAACCCTCTGCTAACCCTCTGCTAACCCTTGAAACACTGCACAAAAATAAGAAAGTTCTTCATTGCAGATGTGTTAAAACTGGGGTTCGATGTTAAAATTGTTGAATTGAAGAATGTTGAAATTCTCCAGAGTTGCTGTGCATTTTTCACTTTTCCTCAAATTTACAGTGTACAGTTTGATTGTACAGCTGTAAATATTTTTTCAAGCCGTGACCTGATCAGGCATTTCTTCCTTCAGCTTACAAAATATTGCATGTACATGTTGCAAAATATTTTTCCAGTTTTAAACTAACGAAACGCAACACAATACTGCTCACAATTTACATTTCCAGTGCCGCGTGTAGTTTCATTCTGACTACTTGTGGAGTTGTTTATGCTTTGACAAAGAGTCATTGGACTCGAAACGTCAACTCTTTTCTCTCCCTACAGATGCTGCCAGACCTGCTGAGATTTTCCAGCACTTTCTTTTTCGTATTAAATGAACTGCTGGTTGAACTGCTCTAATCCAATTGAATGTTGCACAGTTAGAAATTTAATTCCTTTTTTAAAAATAAATTTAGAGTACCCAATTAATTTTTTCCAATTGAGGGGCAATTTGGCGTGGCCAATCCACCTAACCTGCACATCTTTGGGTTGTGGGGGCGAAGCCCAAGCAAATGCGGGGCGAATGTACAAACTCCACACAAACAGTGACCCAGAGCCGGGATTGAACCTGGCACCTCGGCGCCGTGAGGCAACAGGGCTAACCCACTGTGCCACCATGCTGACCCCTAGAACTTTCAATCATATTGCTCATTACCAGGTGTCTCCAAGTTCTTGTGAAGTATCAGTTGTGGAGTGCAGCAACTATTGTGGCTTGAACTCTCAACCTTGAAATGCTGCACAAAAATAGGAAAGTTCTTCATTGCAGATGTGTTAAAACTGGGGTTAGATGTTAAAATTGTTGACAGGAGTATCATTAACTCAGTCAAGTTAACACTTATTGTAATCGCTGATTACTACAACATCCAGATCAACATTTTCTCATGTGTTTTATGCCATGACGACTGTTCAATATGTGGTGCTTAATAAATGTTTTGACTCCTGGCCACCCCTTGCATATGCATTCTTGGCTGACAGCCCAGATGACCATTACTTTGTTTAAACGGCTACGCCCCAGGCAAACCATTGCCTTATTCATTGCTCTTTCTCTGTGATCTATTGTGGCCATTATGCAATGTTTATTTAGGCAAGATAGAAGTATCATCCGTTTCAGCTATTGGTGTTTTAAAGGAATCTGGATGATTAACACTTTTATAGCGCTGTCGTAAGAGCTATTTTTTAAAAAGAAAGTAGAAAGGAATGAATGATGTTTCAATATATTTCTCACATGCTGTTGCTATAGTGAATGGGCATGGAAGTGCCATAGGTTGGCATGGGGGGGGGGGGGAGGATGGACAAAGCATGGCGTAGAGTATGGGGGATCATGGCGGTAGCTAGAGAACCATAGATGACATGGGGGGGGGGGGCAATGGAAATTGGTCGAGAGGCATAGCAGGTATGAGGAACTATGAGGGGTGGGTGGAGGGGCATACCTTGGTATGGAGGATATGGGGCCATGGAGGGCTGGCTGAAGGGATATCTTTTGGCAAGGGGGCATGGGTAAGATCTTTTGAACTTCTGAGGGGCTGTGAACCATAATCCTTGGCTGGCCTAACTTCACCATTCCAGAGGGTTAGGAGATCCCTGTCCCCGTAATGCAGCAAACCAGAATGAGACTGCAGGGTAGGGCTTGGACCTGCATCAGCCCACACCCTTCTCCCTCACTAGTGAAAATTAGGGATTCCTGGAATCTGGTCCAGGCTGCCATTTTTAAAGTTCCTCCGAGTCTGCCTTGTGTTCACAAAATTGGGTGAGCTAGTTTTCCACCAAATCAGCACCACAAACAAGTGATGCTTTTAAGCCTACTTTTGGTCTGAGTGAACTCTATAGTAAGTGTATTCTCCTTTCTTTCAGATCCATGTTAATTTGCTGTTGATGGAGGCACGTATGCAAGCAGAACTCCTGTATGCTCTGCGTGCTATAACTCAATACATGACTTGAAATTGAAGATGTTTTGTTCAAGAACTTTGCTTACAATGGAAGATGAACGAGTGCTGAATCCGAATTATCAGGATTGTGATAATGAACACGCTCTAGGATTGTCCTAAACCTTAGCTATTATGTGCAATTTATACTGTAGAATAATAGAAATGTTCCTAAGTTTAACACTGAAAAGTACTCGCATAACTGATCACTCACCAAATTCACAGACCCTTGTTAATGGATTTGCCTGTGCTATTGTTCTCAGTTACAGTCAGTTGTAATGTGAAGTGGTTTGTGAGAGATGGTGGTGAAAGAGGACCGTGGTAACTGTCAAAATGTGAATTGAATCATAACACAAACATTTCAAAGGTATTGTTTTAAATCTGGCATGGATGGTTTTTCCCCCTTCCTGGGGAGTTGTTTTCTCATTTGCATTACAGTTGAATTCAATTTGCACATCTGCCTTTATAAGCTAAACTAGAGGATTTCAGTAGACATGTGATGTAAGATCTGGACTCACTAAAGATAGATACAATAAATGTATTGTGTGCGTGTGATCTACAATCTGATTTGAACTTGTTTTACTTGTTGATCATCCTTGGCTGTATTGTAGTTATTACAATCATCTCTTCTGTACATAACTTCCTGCTCTACATAGTCCAGAAATGTAATCTCCAAAATAATTTTTTAATGAAACTATCCACTGGAATGGGAAAGGCAGGGCTGGCTCAATCAAATCAAAAACATATGAGATTTGGTGAGATTGCTGCACAACTTAATTGGGAATAGATGATGGATGGTTTAGTAATTATTGTTGAAAGTTGGATGCAGTAACATCAGATTTTCAGCTGTAAGTGTCATGCACTAATCAGAGGAGTTTGCTGTAAACTATTCATTAAAGTTTACTAGTCTTTCAGTTACTGTTGGAAACCATAAACAAACAATGCTCCATGAATGTGTTGCCACGACCCATGACACTTGAGGAAATTAGTGTTCATATTGGGGAGGGAGTGGTATTGTTTTTTTTGAATTTCCTATTAAGGGGCAATTTAGTGTGGCCAATACATCTACCCTGCACACCTTGTAGGGGTGAGACCCACGCAGACACTGGGAGAATGTGCAAACTCCACACAGACAGTTACCCGAGGCCAGGAACGAACCCGGGTCCTCGGCTGCCGCAAGGTATAGTGGTATTGTCGCTAGTAATCCATGGGTAATGCTCTGGGGACCTGGGTTTGAATCTTGCCATGGCAGAATTAAAAAATCTGGAATTAAAAGTCTAATGATTATGAAACTATTTTAGATTGTTGTAAAAACCCATCTGCTTCACTAATATCCTTTTTAGGAAAGGAAACCTGACATGCTTCCCTGGCCTATGCGATTTCAGATCCACTGCAATTTGGTTGATTCTTAAATGCCCACATCCCATGTACGAATAAAATGTTATCTAGTTTTACTGTGTTTCATTGAATAGAACTTTTGAGCTTTGATATCTGAGTGTTTAAAACTTTGGTTGGAATATGACTTCAGGGGTTGAATTTTATGGGGGTGCGACCTTGTGCAGGTGAGGGTGGGACTTGTGCCCCTCAGTGGGGCAGTGAGGCCTGCTACAAAATGGGGAGCAACAAATATGTTTGAGACAGAGTTGATTATAGTTTGACAAAGATTAGTCCAATGATGGGTAATACTTTTATCTGCTAAAATCAGTTTTTAAAACCTAATTTCAGAAACTAGGGAATGTGCTGTTGAGAGAAGTCTGGTTCCTTTGTATTGATTCTAGAGACAATAATGTCTGTTTCTCCAACATATGATTTATATTTGGCTGGAGAAGCTTGTATATCAAATTAACCCTGAGTGCAAATTTTACTATTGTCACCAAACACACTTAGAAAACGAAGTATTGTATTGCGTTATTTGAGAAATTTAAATTTCTGCTCAACAGTTTTATTGCACACACTTATTTAAGACTAGTTAAAAAGGCTTCGATATTTTTAAGAAATGTTGGGGTCGTAAGTTTTAATGTTTCAAAGGAAAGTTAGAAGTTTTACTTTCTCATCCTTAAGACTGGTTGAAACTGACATTCACCATATGAGTTCTATAATTTTGTGCAAGACAGATTTAGGAGCCCCGCTAACCAGTGTCTCCATAAACTGAATGTATTTGGGTTATTGTGCAAGTAAATCTTGCATGGACATTTTGGACTAATTATCAAAACAAGTTCTAAATGTAGGGATGATGAGTAGTAATGGCTAATTGTTTATTTCCCTATATTGTGTGGTGTCGGATTAAGAGCATCAAGGAGTTCAATTGCTAGGTGTCAAATATTGGTGGATGGCTACAATTGAATGTATATTATCCTCCTTGTCTTTTTCCTCCATGCCTCCACCACTACCACCTCCAATATCTGACCATATTACCGTCTCTGATTCCAGGATTACTTTAAACTATGGAAAACCTAATTCCACACTTGGCATGTAATTTAAAAAGTGGCACTGACATTTGGTTTTGTACAAGTTGATGTTCCTGTTGATTAGGAGGAGACTGCTTTCCTCTTGTTCAATGGGCTGTGGGATCCTTAATGTCGTGATGTGACAAGCACATTTCTGCACAAATATTATGTGAAAGTGACTTGAAGAGTATTGTCTAATGGTATTACACTTAATTCCATTAGTGTACTAACCAAACATTCATGTGAATTATCAATAGAAATTCATAGCACAGATGTTTTTGTGCTCTCTCCATAACCAAGTACTCAAAGCACGAGTTCCTAGTGCCAAAATTGTGTGGAAATTATATAAAAGCCTGCTGGATGCAGTTTAATTGCTAAGAAGTAACACATTGAAAAACAATATTTACAGTTGAATAACCATCACCCAAAGAAATAGGAGTCATCATCTGCAGTCTCATTTTCAGTTGTGTACAACCTTTTTGCCTGAAAATTAGATTTATCCTAATTTTAAAATGGAAATTTGTGGTATGACCTCAGCTATTTTCCAGGCATCAGAAGAGGGCCAAATGGTTCTAAAGATTTTCTAAAATGTAAAAAGATATCTAGTTTGCCTGTATTAACTGACTGGTGTTAATTTGTCATGGTTTGTGCTGTTCAAATGGACTTCCTGGCCAAATCAATATCGCTCAATTGATTTTTTAAGACTTTTAAAATCATAAATGTAGCACTAAATATGCAGTGCAACTCTTGAGGGAGTGAGCTGAGTGTACTGTATTTGCAATGCTAGCCCAGTCTTCGATCAGGCACAAATGGACCAATATTAATTAGGCATTGTGTACAAGGCTGCAAGTTCTTCCCAGTGCTGGAGTGCCCAGTGTGAATCGTCACTATCACCTGGCTGGCAAATTGAAGACTTGGTTCCTATTGTTAAGTGATCCGTGGCAAATTGCCCAGAACAGTGACACTTAACGGATACTAGTGCTGTACAACAGTGAAGGCACGTGAAAGTATTTAATTGGCTGTAAGACGCTTCCTTAAGACTGGTTAAAACTGACATTCACCATATGAGTTCTATAATTTTGTGCAAGACATATTTAGGAGCCCCAATAACCAGTGTCTCCATAAACTGAATGTATTTGGGTTATTGTGCAAGTAAATCTTGCATGGACTTTTTGGACTAATTATCAAAACAAGTTCTAAATGTAGCGGGGGCATCCTGAGGTGGTGAAAGGTTATTTATAAAGGCAAGTCTGTCTTTCTTTTACTTCAGCCACAAAGATGGAGCACAAGAGTAGGATTTAATTTAAAATTCTTGCCCAAAACAATCCAGCCCTCTACCTTGAGATGACAGCAAGATCTATGAGATGAGCCAGTTTTTGATGTTTGCTGGCAAACAAACTAGATTTAAATCAAAAAAAGTAATAGGTTTAAAATTTGAAACTGTCTCGCATGCCTTTATTTTTCTGGACAACTAAACAAAATGAATGTATATTTCAATTTTCAGAAATTAAGCCTTTAGTCATGTGTTTCAAGTAAAATAGTTTGTAGATTTTATTTTTAAAAGAAACAAGTATTTTGTGTTGTATACTGAAATCATTTTGTGATTGATTGTTTCGTGATCCAACCATATTATACTAATCTTGAATGCTTTCTTGCTAATACATGCATTCAATGGTTATAATCAAAAAAGTCTTGACATTAAGCCTTGCTTTGTTGCTGTATGATTCAATGTGTATGCAAAAAATGTTGTATTGCATGAAACAAGTATCACCAGTTTCAATCTGCTCCCTTGTTTTGTGATGTATTTGAAGTGATATTGAAATAAGAGGTTGAAAATGCAACGACAGCTCCTGCCATATTTGACTCAAACTGCTTTATTTGTGAAAGTCAAGTAACTTTTTCCCCCTACGTCTGTTTTGCTAATTCACACATTTAGTGAAAATGATCCCTTGCAGCTGCTAATAAAAATTGGTGAATCTGTGCGCGCCAGCTGTCAAAGGGGATGTTGTAAATTTTACTCACACTCGATTCATTCTTGCAGACTTTAATTCTTGCAGACTTATTTTATCAGGTTTTTTAAAATTGTTTTCTCTAGTTTTCTACTTGTGTAATAATTCAAGGATGGGTGACCATCAAGTTTAGTAACTAAACAAATGATTTATTATAAGGAATAAACTACAGAGTATTAAGAAAAATGCTACCACCTATTTTGACTCCAGTCCCAGACTGGCTGGGGAAACCTGCAGCTTGGCTCCAGCATTCACGTTCTCAGGCCTGATTGGCCGATCAGGTCACATGCCATCCCTGAAACCATGCCCCCATCCTGGGTTTGCACTACATTCCACTCCCTCCCACTCCCTCAAGTTCCTTATTACCATATTCAAACAAAAGTTAAACCATGACGATAACAGTCCATAATAAACTCTGCTTGTCTGGGGACCTTCTCTTCTGCTGGGAGTGACATTGTTCAGCAGGTTGAGTCTCCACAGTAGAAGTAGCTTCATTTTGACTTTTAGAAGTTGGACTCTCAATTTTTAGAGGTGCAACTGTGCTTCTTAGTTCAGTTCCCACAAGAACACTACTTGGCCCTTCCTCAGGTTGACTGACTTTCACTCGCCATTACTGGCAGGTATAATCGGAGCAGACTGCCCCACTGGTTCTCTGTGACTCTCTTCTCATATGGTCAAAATGTTTCTTTAGGATTTTATCTTAAATGTCCAGCTCCTAGGATACCGGGCCCATTCTGGCACAACAACACCTGGGGCTGAACTTTGCCCAATCCCAAATTCTTATACATATACTACATAATTTACATTGAATGTCTTGTTGAATTGTGATTCTTCTTTTGAACACTTTGTTTTGCGTCCACCCTCCCTGCCAACTTGGGAAACATCAGGTCCAACCTAGTCCTCATACGCATACCCCTCAGTAACTTGGCAAGAGTAACACAGTGGTCATGTGTGCCATCATCCTATATTAAATGAAAAAATGTGCCAATATCGGCAGGGATAGTGGTTTTCCTTTTGCATTTCTGCCGTAAAAGTTTGTACAGCCCTCTCAGCGAGTTCTTTCGATTGAGGGGTGGTAATGTGCGATACGTATATGTTTAATACCATTGGATGACATAAAAACTGGCCCCTGAAAAGGGCCTGCTACTACAAAATGTGATTATTGATGTTACATATTTAACAAGTTTATTTCCTGTGGCACTGTAGCATAATGGTTAGCACTGTTGCTTCACAGCTCCAGGGTCCCAGGTTCGATTCTAGGATTGGGTCACTGTCTGTGCGGAGTCTGCACGTTCTCCCTGTGTCTGCGTGGGTTTCCTCCCACAGTCCAAAGGTTAGGTAGATTGGCAATGCTAAATTGCCCTTAGTGTCCAAAAAGGTTAGGTTAGGTTATGGGGATAAAGGGGATAGGGTGGAGGCGGGGGGCTTAAGTCAGGTGCTCTTTCCAAGGGCTGCTGCAGACCTGATGGGCTGAATGGCTTCCTTCTACACTGTAAATTCAGTCCCATAGTGAGCACGTTTAGCCACATGTTTCCAGGCGCTCTCCGCCACGAAGAAACACATGGATATACAAAGCGACCCACATTAAATGAGGGGCCTCCGCAGGAAACGTGCGGCCAAGACTGCATGTAGCCCCTTTTTCTACACTAAGGAGCTCTGTTCGCTGGAACCCTTTTTTCCCCCACCCAACCCTCTCACACTGAGTGACCCAAGTCCCATGGAACCTCCTAATGCTTGTGCAGGGCACCCCGATCTGATTGGCAGCACAAAATGCCAACTTGGCACCTTGGCAGTGCCAATCTGGCACCCTGGCAGTGTCCCTGCCAGTTGGGGTCTCCCGGCTTTTATTAACCATGCTGTGCTACGATGTGCTGCTTTTCAGGTTTATTCCTGAAATTAAAAATGTTTGATTTATAGGTATGAGAAAATGGAGTTTGTAAAGAAACACTTTCCATAATTTATTACTGGTGGGGGGGGGGGGGGGGGGGGGGGGGGGGAAGAGAGGAGAAGAGATGGAGAGAATCCCTTTGTTCATAAAATTGAAAAATAAAACAACTTTTCATTGTTCTTTCTAGAACAACTACTTGCACTGAAAAATATTTTTAACTTCCGAGGGGGAAAAAGGCCGAAAGAAGATTTCAGATGGATAACTAAAAGCTTTGCCAGAGGTGGGTTTTAAGGTGGGCAAAAAGGCACAGGGATTTTGAGAATTTCAGAAAATGAAGTATAGGCACCAGAAGGCATGATCCTGCATAGTGGGACAAAAATGAGGGAAGTTGCATGAGATCGGTCTCCGGAATTAAAAGATCTAAAGTGCGTTGTAGGAGATTTGAATGTGTTGCAGGAGGAGGTTGGGGTGCAATGTCGGGATTTTAAGATGAGATATATTTAATTAAGGTATGTGAATCAAATTTGTTTCATTGGTGCCACAGTGGTTAGCATTGCTGTCTGTGTCGGGGATCCAGGTTCAATTCCAGGCTTGGGTGACTGTGGAGTTTGCATTTCCTTCCCGTGTCTGCATGTGTTTCCTCCGGATGCTCCAGTTCCCTCCCACATTCCAAAAATGTGCAGATGTTAGGTGGAGTGGCCATGACAAAATTGTCCCTTAGTGTCCAGGGATGTGCAGGTTAGATGTGGTTCGTATGGGCTTAGGGTAAGGTGCTCTTTCAGAGGATCAGTGCAGACCCAATAGGACAAATGGCCTCCTTCTGCACTGTAGGGTTTCTATGGCAATGGGTGAGCAGAACTGGGTTTGGATAGGTATAGACAGCATAGTTTTGGATTAACTGAAATTTATGGAAGATTGAAGTCTCTGCCATGAGCACTGGATTAGTTAGGTTCGGACACGATCAGGGCATAAATAAGGGTTTCAGTAGCAGATGATTTAGGGCAAAGCGAATAAAGTGGACAGAGGCCGTTTTTTTGCCTGAGTGGATATTGAGTTAGAAGCTTAGCTCATAGTCAAAAAGGGCTCTGAGATTGCAAACAGTAGAATCTCAAATAGTACCTGCCGAAGATCTTGCATTTGTGGTGAAGGTCAAAGACCTTGGGCACATTTGAACGGCCTCGTTGTGCCCGACTTGATGACACAACAAGACCATTAAATCTTGAGAGGCCACTTGTATGATTTGCGACACTCTGATCGCCTTGCAACCCCTAACAAGATCTCGCAAAATGTCGCAATCTCACCCTTGCTCATCGAGGTCCAGATTTACATATTTAAATGAACCATTACGCTCATTTATATGTCTGCGCCCGATTATCACAAGGCCTGTGATCGAATGCCCATGCCTGGGAGAAGTGGCCATATCATTTAGCACTGGTCCACACACACTTGCTTCAGGCGTAATGGCAGCTGTGGGGCTCCCAGGCTATCTGAGGCCCCTGGGTGGTGGGGCTTTTGTTTGTTAAATTGCGCCCCTTGTCTTTAGTCTTCCCAGCATTTAGCTAGAAGTAATTGTAGCTCATCCAAACAAGATGCAAGATAAGCAGTCAGACAGCTAGGGGAGGCATTGAGAGATGTATGGGTAGAGCAGGTGTCACATGTACATGTGATAGCTGGTTCCATATCTGTGGTTGATATTGCCAATGGATGATATTGAGACAAAAAAAAGAAGGAAAACATCAGATCATTGGAAGGCTCTTGATAGGGTGTGGTGAGTGGTGATCCTGGCTATAATGTAACATTTTGTAGCCAGAATTAAGTTGATATTTCCAAAGATGAGTATTTTAATTTTTTATAAATCCTTTCATGGGATATGAGCATTATTGACCAGACCAACATCATCCCTAATTGCTCTTGCGAAGCCACTGGAGTCATCTGGTGTAGGTACACCCACAATAGTGTTGGGAAGGGAGCTCCAAGAATATGGACCTAGCGAAAGTGAAGGAAAGGCCATATACGCCAAATGTTTCTGGCTGTTCCACCAGCATTTGCTGCCCCCCCCCCCTCAATCCGGCCGGTTTCCTGGTAACGGAGGGTGCAAAGAACAGGGAAAACTCTTGACCGTGATGGGGCCAGAAGATCCTTCCCATTGTTCCAAGTCAGAATGGTGTGTGGCTTGGAGGGGAACTTGCAAGTAGTGGTGCATTTTCTGATGTTTTTCTTCCAGGTGGGTAGAAATCACTGGTTTGAAAAGTGTTGAAAGA
The DNA here is from genome assembly GCF_902713615.1 of Scyliorhinus canicula. Lineage (NCBI taxonomy): Eukaryota > Metazoa > Chordata > Chondrichthyes > Carcharhiniformes > Scyliorhinidae > Scyliorhinus > Scyliorhinus canicula. The sequence goes on along the minus strand of NC_052159.1, from coordinate 94,612,170 downwards.
GCCTTGGTGAGTTGCTGCTGTGCATCCTCTTTGCCATTGTGCATTAGTGCTGAAGGGAGTGAACATTTTATGGATAGAATTATAAAATTTACAGTGCAGGAGGAGGCCATTCGCCCCATCGAGTCCGCACCATCCCCGGAAAGAGCACCCTGCTTAAGCCTACCGCCTCCACCCCATCCATGTAACCCCACCTAACCGTTGAACACTGGCTATGCTAAATTGCCCCCTAATGTCCTGTTGAGGTGATTAACTGTAAAATTAGGTCCTGAATTTGCAGTAAGCAGCAATGGAATGGTGTTTATTATTTTTTTTTTAAAATAATTTTTATTGAATTTTTCAAAATACAAACATTTTAACCCCCCCTACATTTACATTTCAATTATAACAAAACAAAGTCAAACCCCCCTACTTAACAAGAAAAAGAAAAAAAAAAAATCCCCCCCCCCCCTACCCGCGCGTCCCCCCCCCCCCCCCCCCCCCCGCCGGCGAACCGACAGTCAGACCAACTTATCATTTCTAGCAGCGTCCTCGGGCAGGCCTTGCCCGTGCCACCGCCGCTACCGTACTTCCTTCGTCGTTGTCCCCCCTCCCCCCCCCCCCCCCCCCCCCCTCCCGCCCTCCCCTCCCCTCCCGGGTTGCTGCTGTCATGGCCTCAGTTTCTATCTCTGATCCAAGAGGTCTAGGAAGGGTTGCCATCGCCTGGAAAACCCCTGCACCGACCCTCTCAGGGCGAATTTGATCCTTTCCAGTTGGATGAAGTTTGCCATGTCGTTTAACCAGGTGTTAACACTCGGAGGCCTTTCGTCCCTCCACTGAATCAGGATCCTCCTCCGAGCCACCAAGGACGCAAAGGCTAATATTCCAGCCTCCCTCGCCTCCTGTACCCCCGGTTCCACCCCAACCCCGAAGATCGCAAGTCCCCATCCTGGCTTGACCCTGGACCCCACCACTCTCGACACCGTCCCTGCCACCCCCTTCCAGAACTCCTCCAGTGCCGGACATGCCCAAAACATATGTGCATGATTCGCAGGGCTTCCCGAACATCTAATACACCTGTCTTCACCCCCGAAAAAACCGACTCATCCTTGTCCCCGTCATGTGGGCTCTATGCAGTACCTTAAATTGAATGAGACTTAGTCTCGCACATGACGACGACGAGTTGACCCTCTCCAGGGCGTCTGCCCATGTCCCGTCCTCTATCTGTTCCCCCAGCTCTAACTCCCACTTATCTTTCAGCTCCTCTACTGGTACCTCCTCCACCTCCTGCATAATCTTATAGATGTCCGAGATCTTCCCCTCCCCGACCCAGACCCCTGATAGCACCCTATCACTCACCCCCCTGTCGGGGAGCGCGGGGAACCCCGCTACCTGTCGTCTGGCAAATGCCTTCACTTGGAGGTACCTGAACGTGTTCCCCGGGGGGAGCCCAAATTTCTCCTCCAGCTCTCCCAGGCTCGCAAACCTCCCCTCTATAAACAAGTCCCTCAGTTGTCTAATACCCGCCCTCTGCCAGCTCTGGAATCCCCCTCCTGTGTTTCCCGGCGCAAATCTGTGGTTCCCTCTTAGTGGTGCCCCTATCAGACCTCCCACTTCCCCCCCTGTGTCGCCTCCACTGCCCCCAGATCTTGAGGGTGGCCGCCACCACCGGGCTCGTGGTATACCTCGTGGGAGGGAGCGGCCATGGTGCCGTTACCAGTGCCCCTAAGCTTATGTTGCCGCAGGACGCCCTCTCCATGCGCTTCCAGGCTGCCCCCTCCCCTTCCATCATCCACTTTCGTACCATCGATGTATTTGCCGCCCAGTAATATCCTGAAAGGTTGGGTAACGCCAGCCCTCCACTATCCCTACTCCGCTCCAAAAAGACCCTTCTAACTCTCGGGGTGCCATGTGCCCACACATACCCCATGATACTACTCGTTACCTTCTTGAAAAAGGCCCTGGGGAGGAAGATGGGCAGACACTGGAACAAAAACAAGAACCTCGGGAGGACCGTCATTTTAACTGACTGCACCCTCCCTGCCAGCGACAGCGGCACCATGTCCCACCTCTTAAACTCCTCCTCCATCTGCTCCACCAGTCTGGAAAAGTTCAACTTGTGTAGGGTCCCCCAGTTCTTTGCCACCTGCACCCCCAAATACCTAAAACTTTTAACTGCTCTTTTGAAGGGGAGCCTCCCAATTCCCTCCCCTTGGTCTCCCGGGTGTATTACAAAGACCTCACTTTTCCCCAGATTTAATTTATATCCCGAAAAGTCCCCGAACTCCGCTAGTATCCCCATTACCTCCGGCATTCCCCCCTCCGGGTCTGCCACATACAACAACAAATCATCCGCATAGAGCGAGACCCGATGTTCCTCCCCTCCCCTTGTCAGTCCTCTCCACCCCCCTGAACCCCTCAGTGCCATCGCCAACGGCTCAATCGCTAATGCAAAGAGTAAGGGAGATAGGGGACATCCCTGCCTAGTACCTCGATGGAGCCCAAATATTCTGACCTCCTCCCGTTTGTTACCACACTTGCCATCGGAGCTGAATAGAGCAGTTTTACCCACTTGATAAATCCCTCCCCAAACCCAAACCTTTCCAACGTCTCCCACAAGTATTCCCACTCCACCCTGTCAAATGCCTTCTCCGCGTCCAGCGCTACCACTATCTCCGCCTCCCCTTCCACTGCTGGCATCATAATCACATTTAACAATCTCCGGACATTTGTGTTAAGTTGGCGTCCCTTCACGAACCCCGTCTGGTCTTCATGGACTACCCCTGGCACACAGTCCTCTATCCTGGTTGCCAGGACCTTTGCTAACAGCTTGGCATCTACATTTAAGAGGGAGATAGGCCTGTAGGACCCGCACTGGACCGGGTCCTTGTCCCGCTTCAAAATCAAGGAGATCAGGGCCTGCGACATTGTTGGAGGCAGAACCCCCCCCTCGCGCGCCTCATTGAAGGCTCGCACCAGCACTGGACCCACCAAGTCCACAAATTTCCTGTAAAACTCCACCGGGAACCCATCCGGCCCCGGCGCCTTCCCCGCCTGCATCTGGCCTATCCCTTTAATTAGCTCCTGCAGCTCTATCGGCGCCCCCAACCCTTCCACCAGCTCCTCCTGTACCTTTGGGAACCCCAATTTGTCGAGAAAGTTCTTCATTCCCCCTCTCCTCTTCGGCGGTTCAGACCTATACAATTCCCTATAGAAGTCCCTAAAGACCCTATTCACCTCTTGCCCCTTCTGCACTACATCCCCACCCCTCTCTCTCACTCCCCCAATCTCTCTGGCTGCATCTCGCTTACGAAGCTGGTGCGCCAGCATCCTGCTCGCCTTTTCCCCGTACTCATACGCCGCACCCTGCGCCCTTCTCCACTGCATTTCCGCCTTCCTAGTGGTCAGTAGGTCGAACCTGGCCTGCAAGCTACGCCGCTCCCTTAATAGCCCCTCCTCTGGCGCCGCCGCATATTTCCTATCTACTTCTAGGAGCTCCCCCACCAGCCTCTCCCTTTCCTGCCTCTCCTTCCTCTCTCTGTGTGCCCTTATGGAGATCAGCTCTCCTCTAATCACTGCTTTCAAGGCCTCCCAGACCGTCCCCACCTGCACCTCACCTGTGTCATTCGTACCCAGATAGTTCTCAATGCCCGTTCTCACCCTTCTGCACACCTCTTCGTCCGCCAACAGCCCTACATCCAGGCGCCACAACGGGCGTTGGTCCCGCGCCTCCCCCATGTCCACGTCCACCCAATGTGGTGCATGGTCCGATATCGCAATGGCCGAGTACTCCGTGTCCTGCACTCTCGGTATCAGCCCCCTGTTCAATACGAAAAAATCGATCCTAGAGTACACTCTGTGGACGTGGGAGAAAAAAGAATACCCCCTCGCCCTAGGCCTACCAAATCTCCATGGGTCTACCCCTCCCATCTGCTCCATGAACCCCCTTAACACCTCTGCCGCTGCCGGCCTCCTATTCGTCCTGGAACTCGATCTATCCAGCCCAGGGTCTAACACCGTATTAAAGTCCCCTCCCATGATCAGGCCCCCTGCCTCCAGTCCCGGGATGAGGCCCAGCAGGCGCCTCATAAAACCCGCGTCGTCCCAGTTCGGGGCATACACATTTACCAGTACCACACTCTCTCCCTGCAGCCTACCCCTCACCATCACGTACCTGCCCTCCTTGTCTGCCACCACCTCTGCCGCCACAAACGACACTCTCTTTCCCACCAAAATCGCCACCCCCCGGTTCTTGATATCCAAGCCTGAGTGGAACACCTGTCCCACCCACCCCCTTCTCAGGCGGACCTGATCTGCTACCCTCAAATGAGTCTCCTGCAGCATTGCTACATCAGCCTTCAGTCCCTTCAGGTGTGAGAAGACCCTTGATCTTTTGACCGGCCCATTCAGCCCCCTTACGTTCCACGTGATCAATCGGGTCGCAGAGCGACCCGTCCCTACTCCCTGTCGATTAGCCATGTCTTGTCCCTTGCTCGCCCCGGGTCATCCCTTCTTTTCTGACCCGCTTCCCATAGCGATGGCCCCCCCCCCCACCCCCCCCGGCTCTCCCCTTCTCGTCCTGGTCTTTCTAGCAGCAACCCGGTGTCCCCCCCCAGTCCCCCCCCCCTTCCCCCCCCCCCCCCCCCCTGGCTAGGACCCCTCCTAGCCGCGATGTACCCCACATCGTACTCCCGAGAGTCAGCTGGTCTCCGCTGACCCGGCTGCTCCTGCCACATTCCGACTCCTCCCGGTTCACCCCATCTGCGCCCGTGAAAGATCCCCTTAAAACCCCCGAGAAAGACCCGCATAGTCAACCCGCTCCCCCCCGTCCCGTCTCCCCAACTTAACGATATAAATACAAATACCCAATGGCAACTAAATACATAAATACTTAACTACATACTTAAATAACAAAATAATTAACTAACTATCAACTAACAGTGTGCCCAACCATCACCCTCCATCAAACAGTATAAATAACCGCAGATAACCATAACCCGAAAAGAAAAAAAAGAACAAAAAACCCCCCCAAGCACCCAAAGAAAAAGGGTAAGAGGGGTAAATAACTAAGGGAAATTGGAAACGGGAAAAAACACCCCATAAGAAGCCAACGACCCACAATAGAGATTTCAACAGTACAAATATACAGAAACACCCAACAACTCGAAACCTTCAAAATATTCAGAAAAGTCAACCGTTCGAGAAAAAACACCCCAAACACTCCACGAAACTGTTACCCAGTTCCGACCTGGCCTGAAAAAGAAAAGGGCCACTTGCACAATCCAGAGTCCCCCGGCGGCTACGACCGCCGGTGCTCCCAGGTTTTAGTTCGTGTCCAACTTTTCCTCTTGTACAAAGGTCCAGGCCTCCTCTGGGGACTCGAAATAATGATGTTGGTCCTTGTAGGTGACCCACAAGCGCGCCGGTTGCAACATTCCAAATTTGATCTTTTTCGCGTGTAGCACCGCCTTTGTCCGGTTGTACCGGGCCCGCCGCTTTGCCACCTCCGCACTCCAGTCCTGGTACACCCTTACCGTCGAGTTCTGCCACTTGCTGCTTTTCTCCCTTTTAGCCCACCTCAGGACTTTCTCTCGATCACTTAGCCGCTGGAACCGCACCAGCACCGCCCTCGGGGGCTCGTTTGCCCTAGGCCTCCTGGCCATGACCCGGTATGCCTCTTCCAATTCCAGGGGCGCCGGACCGGCCCCTTCCCCCATCAGGGAGCTCAACATCTCCGCCACATATCCCGGGAGATCCGACCCCTCCAGGCCTTCTTCCAGGCCCAGGATCCTCAAATTTTTCCTCCTCATCCGAGTGTCCAGCTCCTCGAAGCGGCTCTGCCACTTCATGTGGAGTGCCTCGTGCACCTCCACCTTTGCCCCGATGACTGTGGCCTCCTCCTCCCTCGCGGCCATCTCCTGCTGCAGATCTTTAATCGACGCCTCTTGGATCGCCTGGGCTCCCACCAACCTGGTGGCCGTCGCGTTCATGGACTCTAAGAGTTCCACTTTCATCTCCGTGAAAAAACGGAGGAGAGCGGCCTGCTGCTCCTCCGCCCATTTCTTCCACTCCTCCGGTGCACCGCCGGCCGCCATTTTGATTTTCTTCCCCCGCTTTTTTTGGGGAGCTGCTGCCGTTTTTCTTGCCGCTCCACTCCGGGTACCGACCATAAAATCGGTCTAGTTCTCCTCAGGGGACCTTCCCCCACCGGGATTCGTTTTTTCAGCGCCGTTGGGGCCCTCCAATTGGCCCAAAAACACCTTTGTTGCAGAAGCTTCCAAATGTGCGGCTTAGCTAGTCATAGCCGCAACCGGAAGTCCCCAATGGTGTTTATTATTAATCTAGTTGATAGCTGTCCACAAAGCTTCCATGGGCTTTTGCCAGGAGACTTGTTCTAATCCAGTATCTGATTCGGTGCTGCATCCTCTACAGCAGTGTTTTTCAAACTTTTTTGCCTCTGACCCATTTTTACCAACCGGCCATCCTTCGTGACCCATGCTGGCTGACATTCGCAACCCACCATTTTCTTTTACCTTTAATGCAAGAGGAGAACCTGGGTTTATACTCTATAGTTTGAATAGCGAAGAATGAGAAATGGCCTCATTGAAACAGGCTTTATTCTCTCAGGACTCTACAAAGCAAATGCAGAATGTAAGTTTTCCTCAGATGGGTGGTTTACAGCTTGGGGATATAGTCTGTAAATTACAATGTGACGATTTTAGACATAGATGGGGAATTACTTAACTCAAAGTATTGTGAATCTTTTAATCTCTAAAATTCACTATCAAAGAGTTCTGCAGGCTGAGCCATTAAACATATTCATGACAGATGGAGGAAGGCTGAATTGAATTTTTTTTTTTTTAAAAGTCTTCTCCTGGGTCAGCATGCTGATGTCAGGAGGAGGCGGTGTTTCTCTTTGGGCTCTGGGCATGCACATTGGTGATCGAGCACACGTGCACTGCGTCACATTTTTGAAGTCGGTAGCGACTCATTTTTAAAGCCGCTCGCAGCTGGCATCTTTAAAAGCTGGCTGCTGTGGCCATTGCACCTGAATTCCCACAATCAGGATGTCGCAATGGATGGCACCGTGATGCTCCTGACACCCGCCCGCGACCCACCCAAGGGTCTCAACCCCCACTTTGAAAATGCCTGCTGTAGTGGACATTTGAGGCATCTGAACAGGGCAAGAAATGGGGAGGTTAAGTATAACCCAGGAAGCAGAGAGCAGGAAATGTTAGATTTAAATCAGGTACAGAGATTGGGGAAGACAGATGAGGTTGAGAGATGGACAAAGAAGATAACGTTTTAAAGTCTCCAATAAGATTGAACTTGTTGAATGAGTCTCAACAAATCTAGCATTAAATTCTCACAGTCAAAGAGATTTGGCAGTTAATGTCACTTTTTGTAATGCCACTTTTATAATTCTCTTGCTCAAGCCTAACAGTGGGGAACTGACTGGACAAGTACCCCAACTTCACACCTGTACATTGATTCCAGTGACAATCCCAGAGGCCTGTTGCAATACATCTAGGGAGGAGAAGAGTTATTTTGGAGTGCAAATCCAACTTTGCAATGGTGGCTGTTGGGCGTTTCTGGCTGATTTACTCAGTTGTAATGGTAAATTATGACAGTCTCTCCCTTATTCCTGTCACAAAATCCAGACCATTTGAGAGAAAGTCAGCAGCTAATGATAAAAGCATAATTATCCAGGTACTAGAAATATGCAACAGGCAAATTCAACAGCAGATGTTGGAGAGTAGTGAACTTTTGTTTTTAAACTTCAAGTCAGCTTGATTTAGAGGAAACAAATGGTCTTTCGATCCATGTTTCAATTTTACGATCTAATTCAAGCTTTCGAATTTAACTATTTCTAATACTTCTGTTGTATCAGAAGTGTATTAAGTATTAATGATTTCAGTGCTTCTGGCTATAATTAGATGCAACATATTCATGAAGTCACAGTCATGGCATAGAAGGCCATTCATCCCATCAAATCTATGCCAGCTCTCCAAGGAGCAATCCAGCCAGTCCCATTCTCCTGTTCTATTCCTGTAACCCTGCAAATTTATTTCCTTCGAGTGCCCCTCCAATTTCTGTTTGACACTAAGAGATGTGATCATCTCTCCTTCCACCTCGTGGGCAGTGATTTCCAGGAGTTCTGCCAAATATTTAGTAATTATCTGCAAAAGTGATGGCAACAACTCCGTAGCATGCTAACATATGAGAGGGTTTTTTAAGAACAGAGAATAAAAGATCAATTTAATGTTTGGAGTAGTCTATAAAGGGTTTTAACATTTCTCAAAGTGGAGGATATTATATATTGAGTGCCCAAATGTTAATAAAAACATAATATTGCAGCATTAATTTGTTCTGTCTTTAGCCTGGCCTGCAAATGAATGCAAACAGTTTCTGGAAATGCACAGCATATTAATTAGCAGCAGAAAGAAAAATGGGAAAATTAGGTTGTCATCTTTATAGTCCCATTCCTTCAATGAATTTGGAGTTAGATATTCCGTGGTTGTCTTTGATTGGTAATTGGATAAACCATCATTAAAACCACCCCTCATGCCACAATTCGTAGAGATAAATGTTGAACTTTGATGCATATGATTGGTTCAGCAAACTTATGGGACAGCATCTGAATTAAGTTCTCCAACCTATTGAATTTGTGCTTACTTTCATTGATTAATATGGTAGTGCTTTGAAGAATTAAAACAAAACTATAACCAGCAAATAAACTCGTCCTGGATTCAGCCCAACTATTAATTCTACAATCTGGGTGAATGGAAGACAGAAGAAGTAAATAAAGGGTGGGTTTTCAGGAATTAAAATTTCCATAGTGATAGTTCTGGGAGAGAAACATTTGAGCATCCTATTTACCTTCCTGACACCCAAGCTAGCTGTTACTGATTGTACCTGATTCTCTCTCTGGTATTATTTCCCCCTCAAAATTTGCTGTAAGCCTCCTCAAAAAATGATGACCATTTATCGTTCTTTCCTTGCAAACTATTATCCCTTCTCAACCTCCGTTTCCTCTCATCGTTATCACCTTCCAATCTGCCAACCTTTCCCTCCAGTCAGCCTCCTGACTCTACCACATGACTGAAATAGTCCTCATCAAGCTCACAAATTCTAGCCTGCAATTGTAATTGGTGGTGCACTATGCCCCTTCACTCTTCTCAACCTGCCTTCAGCCTTTGACTTTGAAAACAATGTCATCTTGCTCCAATGCCTCTAAATGAAACTGCCTTTGCCTGGTTTAAATTTTGTCTTAGCCAGCGAATCTCCTGCAATGGTTTCTCTTTCTGTTCGTTCATCGTTGTCTGAGGATAGATCCTTGGGGGACTCCAATTTCTCATCTCCTTGTTGCTCTTTGGCAATTAAAGATATGAATTATTCATGTGGGTACCATAATCAAAGGGTTGTTTTGAAGGTAAATTTTATTAGTTTAAATCTTGATCTGGGGAGTCTTGGATGTGCTCTGTTGCCATGGGGATGAATTGCAGAGGAGTTTTGGGTTTGATTTGTGCAATTTCTCACAAACACTTGACAGCTTGGGAATAGTGTTGAGATGAGAGAGAACCTGCCATGAGCTGTAATGGAGATATGAACAATGAGTAAGGGAATATCAGAAACCAAAGATGCTTTCTGATTTTGAGTCACTAAGCAAGTATGTAGTGAGGTCCATGCTTGAGCTGGCAATTGAAGAGTTCACCCAGCTGGATGCTAGTGGAAGGACCCCAAAGAAACTCGTACCACAGAGAAAGTGGTACACGGAGGATAATTTGAGTGAATTCCTGAGACCTTTGGCGCACTTTGGTTTAGTCTCAGAAGTGAAAGAACCCTCATGACCCCATAACGTATAAGGGAACTTTTGATGGAATTAAAAGTAGAATGGGAAATATCCCATGAGATTTAAAGTATAAGCACTTAAAAATTTGTTAAATAGTGAAGGTTTTTCTTCTGCTTTAAAATGTGAAATCTTGTGGCACAACTCTTCTAAATCAATAACTGGGGGTTCAGATTTCTACGGCTTTATTCTCCAGCAGAAGCGTAACACTTACAACTCAAAAGTTTTTAACTGCTGTTGTAGTTTATAATATCAGGGCTGATCCTTCCTCAAAATTCGGAATCCTCCAGTCATTGTGATTCACTTTTCCTGCCGGCAGCGCTGTCTCACCCATGTGTTTCCCAGCTGCGTGGGGTGACTTCAATGGGAAATCCCATTGACAAGCGGCAGGAAGTTAGAATCCTGCCGCCAGCAATGACACGGGGCCGGGAAACATGCGGCTGAGGGACCAGAGAATTCCGCCTCTTGTCTCAAGTCCCCTGTAATGAGGAATGTGGTAATCATACCGATGTTTTCCTGGAAAATTTCATGATGCTTTTGTCTTGTACCTAACTCCTTTCTCTACATGTTGCCCTTTAAAATCTATTGGAAAGTTGGCTGTTGGGGGCAGTGCTTTCCCTTTCCTGAGTTGGTTCCTACCTCTTGGAAATGCACACTTGCCAGTGAAACGGCACTGTAATTAAATACACGGGTCAGCTGGATTATTTGAATGCTCAAATAAGAACTTTGATGCTTTGACTTGTCTGTTGTGGATGGAGTGCTTCTACCTCCAAAGCAGGGCACTTCCCTAGCAATGTCCCAAGTTCAGTGGTTTTTATTGGGCCTCTATATGGGCTCCAAGCCCATCTTTCTGTACTTAAGGAAATCCAAACTTTCCAGTTGCGTTTCGGATACACCAGGTGGTGCACTGTGCAAACATTGGTCAGACCATTCCTGACTGCTCTTGCTTTGTCCTGTTTTCCATGCAATTACAATAAAAATTTAAAGTGCCAATGGCTTGCATGGGAAACATTCCACAGCAGAGGTTGCTTTTCACCAGCAGCTGATGGTGCAGCCACAAGGGGCTGCAAAAAAAACCTCCCGGTCAACCAAGCTCTGCACCACGGTCAAAACCTTTCTGCCTAAGTCCATTCAATTAACATAACACTTGTTATGATAGAATTTACACTGCAGAAGGAGGCCATTCTGCCCATCGAGTCTGCACCGGCTCTTGGAAAGAGCACCCCACTTAAGCCCACACCTCCACTCCATCCACGTAGCCCAGTAACCCCACTTAAACTAAGGGCAATTTAGCATAGCCAATCCATCTAACCTGCACATCTTTGGACTGTGGGAGGAAACCCACGCACACACTGGGAGAACGTGCAGACTCCACACAGATAGTAACCTGAGTGGGAATCGAACCTGGGACCATGGAGCTGTGAAGCAACTGTACTAACCACTGTGCTACCGTGCCGACTTATTGACAGCGCCAAGGTGGCATGGGTGTTTTCCAAATATAAATTTTACTTGTAAATAACTCCTATACATTGCTTTCACTTTAGTTATGTCTGCATCATTGTACCTTACTGAGTCTAACTTAGTCAGAGATTATGGCACTCCTCATGGGTGGCATGCATTGGTTCTTACAGGGGACTTACGTCATTGGGCATGATTCTCTTGTCCTTTTGCCGCATGTTTCCTGTCCCTGTGTCATTGCTGGCGGCAGGATTATATCTTCCTGCCACTTGTCAATGGGATTTCCCATTGAAGTCACCCCACACCGCTGGGAAACACACGGGCGGGACAGTGCTGCCGGCAGGAAAAGTGAATCACAACGACTGGAGAATTCCGACCATTGTTATAGCCCCACAATTTATTTTTTTTGTTCACTCTTTATTGAATGTTCATCTTGGTGTCCTCGCCACTCTATTGGACATAGCTGAACTTGTAGGATGAGCTGGCCCTTTCTTCTTTGCATATTTCAGAGGGCCGGTGCAGAATTGATGGGCTGAACAGCCTCCTTCTGCACTGTAGGGGATCCTATGATAAGTAAAGGACATCGTCAGATCATTCTCGGTGGGGATAATTAAAATGTTGTTAGTGAACTCAAAGCTGTGTCATGACTTTGTCACCCCTGAGATGGGCCCACAATTAGACAGCACTGACGCTGCTCTTTAGGCCCCTACTTTCATAGAATTTACAGTGCAGAAGGAGGCTATTTGGCCCATCGAGTCTGCACTGGCCCTTGGAAAGAGAACCCAACTTAAGCCCACACCTTCATCCTATCCTTGTAACCCAGCAACCCCACCTAACCTTTTCTGTGGACACTAAGGGGCAATTTAGCATAGCCAATCTACCTAACCTGCACATCTTTGGACTGTGGAAGGAAACCGGAGCACCCGGAGGAAATCCACACAGACACGGGGAGAACATACAGACTCTGCACAGACAGTGACCGAAGCCGGGAATCAATCCTGTGACCCTGGAACTGTGAAGCATAAATGCTAACCACTGTACTACCGTGCCGCCCACCTTGGCTGTTACCTTGACTCACTGCCGCCACCCGACTCGGGGTACCAGGCCCTTGCCTCCTCCGTGCCGCAAAGCCCACTCCACACTTCCCCTCACCATTGATTCGCTCTTGTTGGTTCTGACCCTCATGCAAGCTGACATTCCGCTGCTCCCCTCCCTTGTGCTGCAGAGGTCAATATGAAAAACCGCTGACCTCCGACACCCTTGCACAAAGCCGACTGGTGCACGGCACCTTTGAACAAATTTAAACCAGGTGTGACAAGATTCTCATGCACTGTTGACTTTATTTTGAAGGTAGGATTTTATTTTTTAAATGTTATGCTCATGAGTATCAGGAATTCTAGATCCAGATGTATTACAAGTATGAACCCACCACAGGCTGGTGTAATGCTGAACACAGCACTGACTTTATCTCTGTACCTCAATCCATCTTTATGAAATTGAAACTTTGCATTCTGCCTAATCCAGTCACCCCACATGACACATTTCCCACTATTGCACACTCCATAAAATCTCCATTGCTCCTCTGCAGATACAGCACAGGAAAATTGCTCCCTCTAATCTTGGGCTTGTACAACCTAGTATGGTCTGACTGTGGCTCTAGGAGAAAATTAAATGTACCTTCACCTTGCTACTTGTTGTGGAAACCAAACTGGAGAAACAACCACTTCTCTCAATTTAGCAGCAATTTGTTACCGTGTAATATATGCCATTTACTAGCATCTACAAATCTGAAATGATTACTGGTTAATTAAATATAGAAACAGCTGCTGAGATTAGTTGACCTTTTTACTTGTGTCGAATTAAATTGCTTATTGTTTTGTAACTGCACTTTTGAAAATGGTCCGCAAGGGATTCAATGCCTCTTCTAACATCATTAACCTTGTTTCAACAATAGATACACCGCAAATTTAGTAGATTTACAACTATCCAGACGATTGACAGCAAAAGTATCTGCATTAAAGTATGATCCCAGGATATAACTAGAGCACTCTGGAAATTAGTTTTTTTTTAACCTTATGCTTTCTTAACACTTTTACAATGAAACCAGATTACTGAACTATGTTTTTCTGAATACTATTTAGAACTTATGATTGCTCATATTAGCACTTGGCTAATTAGTTCATTTATACGCTATTCCTGTCTGCAGTTTTATTCCATGTCAAATAAATGGATTGACACCAGCTTTAAATTAATCAACAGGAGTGTCATATTGGGCAGGATATTTCAATGGCGAGGTTTCCGGCCCCTTCACACAAGGAGTTGGTAAGGATTGCATCCCAGTCCCACAACCGGTTAACACCCAGGAGCATTAATTAAGCAGGTGGCGAGATTCTGGCTCTCACTTAGACAAAGGTCCTGCCTCTGAGAACTGTTGGCCAATCTGTAGTTGCCAGTCTTGGATCTCACAGTGTGGAGGACAGGTTAGAGTTGGGTTGGTGGGGGCTTGATGAGAAGGTTGGGGGTGGAGGGAGCAAAGCAGTGTCCTAGGCCTCGCCTTCCCTATGTAAAATTATGGACAGGTTAGGGCAGCGGGAAGACGACTCGGGCAACTTTGCAGCCTGTACACTCACCAGTGGGGAACCATAAGATTCTTCTCACTAATTGTTCACTTGGTAACATCGACAGTAATTTAGATTGTTAATTTCAAAATGAATGCTCTTCCAAAAATAATTTGAATTTAAAAATACAATTTCAGTATTTTGGAAATGATTTCACATAAACACAGTTCCAGATCTTGCCTGAGTTTCCAAATGAGGTGCAGAATGAGAGGCAGTTGTTAGAAGCCCTGCACTTGGGGATGACATCTTGGCTGTGGATAATTGGCGCTAGAGGGTTAGAAAAAATGAAACGATTGCGGAGTAAATTTTCTCACATTTAATATTCTGCTTGTCAAGCTCAGTTTATCAATGCTGGTGAATGAATTGTTTTGACACCCAATGCTAGCATCAAGCATTGAAACTTTGGGCATCTCATGCACCAGTGAATGAGTAAAGCTCACTTAATTCTGCCCCAACAGCGGGTTAATATTTACTTTGCATATAGCATGCAGAGGAAATGTATCCACTGTGTATAAATCCTAACATGTGGGCAGCATGAGCTCTCGTGGTAAAACAACATCTCAAACTGATCTCACTAACAACTTTTCATAGCAACAAAGGAGGCAAACTCGAGTGTGAACTTTAATCAAGCTCAAGTCCCAGAAGTGAAAGAACAGTGTGTCTCTATTATCCATTAATTGTTATTAAGTCAAATTACTGCACACTGATGTTTATTGCTAAAGTCCCAGCCTGTTGACTTTTGCTCTTTCCCATTTAAAATGTGTTGAAATAGTGAACCATTTATTTTGAAAGTATGGCATTAAGCCCAGCAAGAAGAATTATATTGCTATACCAAAATAGTACGAAGTGAACCATATTGTCTCTTTTTCTTTAAATGTATGTTTTTAATTAACCCTATGTGTATATATATACCACTGCTATTTTTATTCTGAAAAAAACCCTCTTTTTTTTTTCAGGGATTTCTTTCTGTTTCGACAGGGATTGTTAGCGGATAAAATTTTAACACATTTATTACTCAAAACAGTTGGTGTATAACCTTGCTCTAAGATGTTATCCAGGCAAATAACAAATACTTTGTACAACTAAAAATGGAAAAGTTTGAGTTTCGACCTTTTCAGGTTTATTGACTCTTTAAGAACTGATCCATGTCATTTCTGTTGCCCTAATATTTTTTATAGCAAATTGGTAACACATATATAGAGGTCAAAATTCCTACAAAACAAGTAGATCAGAGAGTGAATGTAAAAATATATTTCAAACCATGCATGGGAATTAACATTAAGGCAGGAATGAGGTCAAAGAGATGGGGGAGAAGATATTTTTCTGTGCAGTACCAGAGGAAGAAAATCAGTTTTGACAAAGCAATGTTTAGAATATCTGTGAATTGAAGTTGGAAAGATAAAGAGCTAAGCACAGAACAGCTGAATATGTTCAGTGAAAAAGCACAGGAAGGCCATCTTAATCAGTGCATTTCTGGAAGCATAAACTCATTCACTTGATAGATTAACTATCAGTCATGATTGATGATGAAAATGTACTTGTCCTTGAATCTAAATTCTGCCATTTCCAAAAGCTGTGGGGTCAACATTTAATATTACTGTTTACACTGGAGTAAACCTGACAAAACAGAACATCTGCTCCCTGGTGCATTTTGGGTCAACTCAGTCCCATCATTCAATTTTTACACATGAACACAACTGCTGTATAATATGACATAAATTGCAGAGTGAGAAGATAATTGTTGTGTCTAGGATTTAAAATCCTGCAGCAACTTAAAGTAGAAGCCCTTTCCTGGATGCACGGGTCTGTTTTTACTTTTGAGAAGGTTTCTTACCAAATGATTCCTTTGTGATTGCTCACGGTTTTGTCACCAGAAGCACAGTCTGCCGTTCTGGAGGTAATGGGAAGCTGGATTGAGAGTGAACTGCATTCTGCCTTTCACAGTCATGGGGCCAGGTTGCAGGCAACAATTTCTCACTAACTTCATTATCTAGTGGGAACCATCTTGCTAGTTGGATTGTTTCTCTGCTTTGTTGATGAACCTGATGCGAGCCAAGGACCAGGGGCACAATTGGAGTAAACTGACATGGTGCTTCTACTTTTCTAGATAACAGCACATGTGCTCAGAGGATTACTGAAAGAGTGCATCGGTTGCAGAAATGGCTGTCCAAGTAAATGCTCGAGGTGCAGCCGTGATTGCTCTAGTCAGCTATAAAGAGACTAGAGTCACATTAGTGCTAAGAGTCTCTTGTCCAACAGGAGCAGCTAGCCATCGATCATGGTCCTCTGTTATCACCGAGATGCAACACCAGGAAAAGTTTTCAAAAAACCCATCTGGACATTCCATGGAACCATGAAGATGAAACATACCTGATTACTAGCTGTGAAACTAAGCCGATGGTCAATATTTATACCTACATGTCAGCTTGTCAGCATTCTACAAGAAAAGTATATTTTTTATATCAGCTTTGGGATTTCCATACTAATGTGTGTGTGGTCAGTTTCAGGCGGATAATGACAGAGAACGCTGTCAGCTCGCCATCCTTTCTCCTTCTACTCCCAACTAAAAAGTAAAATCCTGGTCGTGGCTTTGAGGTGTTGACCAATCACTGAGACAGGCTTGCAGCTTGCTTATTGTTTGTTTATAGTATTTGAGGGGGGAAGAAAATCTAAGCTCACTTCATTAGTTTCAAATGCCTTTATAAAAATCTGTTTGAATATACAATCCTTAAATGTTCAATGTAATTCCTATTAAAAAAATACTCAAATCCCCAAATTTAAGCACAATGTTAAAATTAAAAAACTGTTGAATGAACTACCATTCAATGATGTTCATAAAGATGTTGTCAAGAAACTGATGAGAAGGACCAATACTCAGGATAGCTTCTGTGGTTAAAGACAATGTGAGAGGAGGGATTTCTGGTGGCATGTAGGGAGAGGTCACGCATGAGAGAACTCCCAACAAAGTTCTTAATTTTATGGGATATTTTTCAATAAATCCCACAAAGTAGATAAGGTGCCCACATTAAATATATGCCAAGAAAGGCCAGAAGGTTGGTATCATGACTGGTACAGGCTTGGAGGGCCGAAGAGCCTGTTTCTGTGCTGTATTATTCTTTTGTTCCCCACCAAGTTTGCAGTATCAAAATATGGTTTGTTGGATAGTGGAATTCAAGGTGATTGGAAGCATCAATCAGTTAGGCATTAATGCATACAAACTCAAGGCAGAAACCTTTTCAGATGGTTTCTGAGCATTACAATAATAGTTGTATTTAGTGTTTGTACCTAACATGGAAGCTGCTAAAATATAGCATTCAGTTTTCCACAAAAATGCTTTCTGCAGCATGACAGAGTATGGGCTGGATTTTCCATAGGCTGACGGCGGAATTGCAAACCGCGATTGGGCGAGAATCACACATGAGCTGGAAATAGAGGCCGGCACTAGGAACCCAACGGAATGCCATACTCCGGTGCTTTGACAGCGGTGTGAATGTGTTCTTTGCCGCATGCTGGCATGGACATGCATAGTGTATCGTAAAGGCCGCCGGCATATCATTAACTGATCTGGCATAGTCTGGGTCTCCCGCGATGCTTCATCCCGGCCAGGCGGAAGTACCAATGTCATGGTTCACTGGTATTTAAAATCAGGAAACAGGCGCTGTGGCTGATGAGGGTGAGAGAGGAGTATTCCCAAAGGTGAAGCTGTGGGCTGCCATCCTGCCGCTGGTTGGGGGGAGGCGGGGGGGTGGACATTATTTGGAAAGGCCTACGTGCCTGGAACAATGATAGCTAGGCCCCACCCAGCCACCGAGGTATCTGCCCCTCAATTGGCCAGGATCAATGAGGGTGATCGAAACCCTATCGGTCCATTGGATCTGGAGTTAGGACCGCCCAAAAGGGCGCGAAAGAGAAGAAGGATAAAAAGCCCTGCACACTAGGGATCAGCCTCTTTTGGACCGGCATGTGTATGACCAATTGCAGCATATCAACCAGCCAGGTACAAGGACCCGCGATCGCTACCTGAAGGACGAGCCCAGCCGAGACGAACCTGAAGACTTCCAACCGACCCACGTGGACACAGATAAAGGCCTTATCTCCCGCACAGAGCCAGTCACCCCAAAGTTATGTAAAGGTCATGTTAGTTATTAGGTTTAGTTTAGCGTGTAGTCGCGTGAATCATTGCATATAAAACAAGTGTGTTTGTTAATAAACTATCTTTTGGGCTAATATACTGGTTGTGTGGTCATTCGAATATAAGAAACAGCTTGTGGTTCACATAGAAATAAAGAAGTCAACATTTATTGGCGACTCCGCTGGGACCTCGATTAGAAGTGACTTTGTTACTCAGAGAGTAAGCCCTGAATTGAATTGGGAAAAGAAAAAACGAACCACAAAGTAAGTTTCATATCGACCAAATAACCAAATTTCGGAAGTGTGCACTAACCACATGCATAACTAACAGGGAAGGGTAAGGCAAACTCGTCAGACTTGCATGCAAATCTAGAGGGATTGTGAACCGGAATATAGCCATAAGCCAATAATGTCACCACCACTTCATTCAGCACTGTTCTTTTTTTAAATGTTTTTATTCTCCATTTTCAAATTTTCCTTCAAAATTTATACCCCACCCACAGACAATAAACGGTAACAAATACAAAATCAATCCCCTTAACAATAACAACGATCCCATCCTCCCACCACCCCAAACAACGGCCCACCTGTCAATATATGCATCCAATAAAACAAACCCTCCCACGGTGGAAACAATAAACAAAGGAGAAAAAGAAAAAAGGAGTCCGGGACCGCCCATGGTCACCATAGAGTCCACTCCCCACCCACCCCCCCCACACTTAACGCCATCCAACCTCTGAAAGAGTACCGTACATGATACCCAAGAGTTGTAAACCCCCCCCCCTCCAACGCCACTTGTAAAACTCCTCCCCCCCAACCTCGGTTCCTTCCTCCCCAACTTTCCACCCCAGCTAGACCCCTCGGACCCTGTTCTGCCAGGCTCTGATGGCCGCAGCCCCTCCCCCCACCTCACTCCCGTTCACTGGCTGGCTTAAACCGGCCAAGGTGGAGGCCCCCGTCCGTGTCCCTTTCCCCCTTGCCCCGGCCCTAGGAAAGCCCAGAAATCCCCTTTTTGCACACAAACCCCTCATATCCACCTATACCCCAAAGAGCCCTCACTTCGAGTGAAAGTCCCATCACTTCCCTTGTCCAAATATATACAACATTGGCTCCTTTAGCCCATACACCCGCACGCAGTGAAACAAAAAAGAAGAAAATACAGTCATGAGGTTACACCGGCACATGGCCATTTCTCAATTTCTCAGTTCTGCTACAGTCCTTCTGCCTTCGCAAACTCCTCCGCTGCTTCCTCCGTTCCAAAATAAAAGTCCTTGAGCTTGTAAGTCACCCTCAGCTTCGCTGGTTATACAATGCCGATCTGCACCTTGCTAATGTACAGTGCCCTCTTCACCCGGTTGAAAGCAGCCCGCCTCCTCGCCAGCTCCACTGTAAAGTCCTGGTATACACGTATACCAGCTCCAACCCACTGCACCATCCGCTTCTGCTTGGCCCAGCATAGGACCTTCTCCTTCACACTGTACCTACGGAAGCACAGAGTCACTACCCTTGACAGCTCACTCTCCTTTGGTACAGGCCTCCATGACCGATGAGCCCGATCCAGTTCATATCGGGAGGGATCCTCCCCCTCCCCCAATAGTTTTGCCAGCATCGTGGCAAAATACTCACTCGGCCTCGCCTTCAACTCCTTCGGGCAGCCCCACAATGCTCAAATTCTGTCGCCTGGATCTGTTTTCCAGGTCTTCCATTTTTCCTAGCAGATCCTTGTTAATCTCCATCACCATCCGCATCTCCTTCCCCATCGAGGTAAGTTGATCACCGTGCTGCAATAATGTCTCCACCACTTCATTCAGCACCTCCCCTTGCTCCCGCACCTCCGCCACTGCGCTCGACACCGCCGTCGTCACCGGGGAAATCGCCTCCTCCACCAGCACACTCAAAACCTCCCTCATCTCCTCCCTCATTGTCTCCATATATTTTGTAAACTGTCTTTCGAATACCGCAGCCATCACCTTAGTTATTTCTTCAGCCATAAGCAATGTGGCCTCCCTGGTGCTCCAGCCTCCATTTTCTTTACTGACCCCGTGGTGATCTTTCTACTCCCCGATGGACTTTCAGCTGTTTTCATGGCCGTTTTGTTTACTGATCCTCGACTTATCCCTTCCCTGTGCTTTCTCCTGGCTTTTATTGCCTTCGCTGCCCCTAGGACCGGGCATTAACACCCGACAATGCCGTTCCCGAACGGGAGCCCTCCAACGTGCGGCTGCCTCCCGCCCACCGTCACTGGAAGTCCAGCCATACCCACTGTTTGATCGACTCCTTATTCACCCTGTTCCAAATTATAAGTAGAGGAGAGAAGGCAGCGCAGATTTTAGAAAAAATTATGAATTTACACCAGCAACCTGAGGTTGCAGCTTGTGGTTCACATAGATATAAAGAAGTCAACAATTCTCAGAGCCTCTGCGTTGAAATCGGCGCAAGGGCGGAGAATGGGTGTTTACTTCGAAATCCGGTCTGACGCCACTCCTGCATTTCTCCAGTCCCCAGAGAATTACTTGCGCATGCGCATGCCCAAACTATGTGGCGCTGGTAGGGGGCCATTGACAGAGCCCCACCCCGCAATTCGCCGAGGAAAACTGGCCAAGTTCCCGATGGCATGGTTCTAACCACTTATCGACCGTCGGGAACGGCCGGTGGCAGATGCGGACTCAGTCCGCGGCCGCCCTGGTGGGGGGTGGGGGATCGTTCACCGGGGGGGGGGGGGGGGGGGGGGGGGGGTGGGGAGTGGGACCTCATGGACGGCCAGTCAAGCAATCGGGTGGGACTGATCCGCAGGTGTGCGCAATCTCGAGGGCGGGCCTACATTTCTGCTGCCGCCCCGTGGGCTGAGTCCGCCATGTCGCACGGGGCGGCTTCTGCCGTGCGCATGCGCGGATCCCGACCAGAAGTGCAGGGCCCCATATCCGCAGCAAGAGCTGCGAGAAGCACCCCAGGGCACTGCTAGCCCCCTGCAGGTAAGATAATCACTCCGGACTTTCTTCAGGAAAATCCAGAGTGATTCATCAGTGTTTTTACGCTGGCGTGGGGACATAGTCCCATTATTGGAGAATCCAGCCCAAGATGTTTGTAGTACAATATTCCCTGGGCATTCGGGGTGGGAAGGAATTGAGCATCCTAAGGAGGGAGAGGGCAGGTTTTGGAGACCACAACCGGGGAGCAGCAAATGGGGATAACTTCTCTGGGGGAGTGCTCTGATACATAGTGTCATGTTATGTGTTTGCATGGCATTGTAATGTAAACAGCTCACCAGAGCAAGGGTTAACATGGTACTAGAGAATAAACTGCCCACGGTGTGATATATGAAGTCACATGGGAAATGACTCTGGCAGAGAACTGTCTGGAGAACACTCTGTAGGTAAGCAGCCTGCCTGCATGGAGACAGCACCATGCATCACCATGTGCATAGTTTAAGACTACTAATAAATGGTTCATGTTTAATTATACAAGTCTCAGGATCTCATCATTGAGACATCACTGTGCAACATAATAGAAAACAGCCCCAAAACAAATCCAGCTACAAGTGATAATGGCTAAGGGAGGAAACTTGACACAATCTGGAGCAGAATCCCATTCGGCAATTGACGATTCGCTCGAGTTAGCATCTTCCAGCTACTCCTGCAGCTGACTAGCCCCTTTATTCCTCTCTATGGATACCAGCCTATGAAGCCGAGAGGTGGATACAGTTGCAAGGCAAGTCTGCACATCCTAAAGTCATGCCGAGGTTACACAGAAAACAAAGAAAGGTAAGAAAGGTTTACCAGACTGATTCCTGGGATGGCAAGACGGACATATGAGGAGAGATTGAGTCGGTTAAGATTGTATTCGCTGGAGTTCAGAAGACTGAGGGGGTCTCATAGATATCTGTAAAATTGGAACTTGACCAGACACATTAGATGCAAAATGCTAAAATACAAAATATCCTCAGTCTGAGGATACGAGTGAGACCATTTAGGATAGATGAGGAGAAATCTCTTCACCACCCAGAGAATGCTGAGACTGTGGAATTTGTTACCACAGGAAGTATTTGGGGCCAACAGATTATATGTTTTCAAGAAGCAGTTAGACATGGCACTTGGGGCGAAGGGGATCAAAGGGTATGGGGGAAGGCGGGATTAGGCTAATGAGTTGGATGATCAGCCATGATCATACTGAATGGCGGAGAAGACTCGAAGGGTCAAATGGCCTCCTCCTGCTCCTATTTTCTATGTCTATATTTGTATGTAACCTTTTAGCTTTGAAACTGGAATGTCAGGAAAGCATGCTCTGCATGAACACTAGCCACGTTCCACAGCAAGTATATGCAAGATGGCCCTGATTGACCATGAGCTGCACAAGATTGATGTCAACATTGCTGCTCTAGGGAAACAAGATTAGCTGATGCAGGCTCTATTTATGAGGATAATTATACTTTTTACTGGCATGGAAAGAACACTGAAGACCGCTGTGACCATGGTGTGCACTTTGCAGTAAGTAACCAGCTGAAATAGCCAATTGAATCATGAGTAGCAACTTGAGTGCATCATCTCCAATGGGGCATCTCATCTGATGCAGGTGTAGTTAACATCATATGATGTCTATGCACCAACTCTGTATGCCAGCATCTCAGACAAAGGACATTTTTACAATTCCCTAGATGACATTCTCAGGAACATTTCAAATGGCAAGGGGCTATTTATTCTGGGTCACTTCGGTGCATGTGTTGGGTAAGACCAGGATTTGGCGCCGAGGACCCAGGTTTGATTGTCCGAGTCATTGTCCGTGTGGAGTTTGCACTTCTTCCTGTGTCTGCTTAAGCCTCATCCCCACAACACAAAAAGGTGTGCAGGGTAGTTGGTGGTTTGGGCATGCATAAATTGCCCCTTAATTGGGGGGGGGTTTGTTTTATTAATCACTGCAGTCAGCCAACCGAGGCAATCTCAAAGAGCCAGCACATCCTAATGCATTTATTTACAATTCTGCCACCTTGTGGTCAATGTCATTTGTTGTATTATATCATGATCTCGTCTGTAACTAGCTTATTGGAGGTGATATTTCATCAATCCCTCTTGAAGCAATTCAGGATAATCTGCTGTAAGGGATCACACAAGATTAATAGGGAAGTTCAGGTATTAGTCTAAAGCTAATTCCGGCATTGAGCTTTTCAGCAATGCACCACAATAAATTAATTGTTTGTTAGGAAAAGGTTATCATTGTATTTTGAGCATTTCTATTTTAATTAATCATACATTGTACACCATTCATTTGTTATTTTCATTCGTGTTATTTTTTTATAAATTTAGATTACCCAATTATTTTTTTCCAATTAAGGGGCAATTTAGTGTGGCCAATCCACCTACTCTGCACATTTTTGGGTTGTGGGGGCGAAACCCACGCAGACACGGGGAGAATGTGCAAACTCCACACGGACTGTGACCCAGAGCCGGGATCGAACCTGGGACCTCAGCGCCGTGAGGCAGCTGTGCTAATCGCTAGGCCACCGTGCTGCCCTGTTCATTCGTGTTATGATCCCAGCTGATGTTACTACTGGACAATTCGGATCCTAGAGTGAAACCTGGCTTGATAGATCCTAACTTTTATTTTCTTTTAGAAATTATGGAGGTAAATTACTGAACAAATTCACAGGGATCTGCTGATTAAATTTTAACAAAAATAATAAAAATTAGATAAACAAGAAAAATGAACTATATTACACCAGATAAAAAGATCACAATAAAAACACAGAAAGTGATTTAAAATCTTCATGAGTCCTTCACCCCAGCTATATCTTTACAAAATTCAGAAAGATAAAACAATTTACCATATCTGACTTATACTCTAATATTCCAGGGAAGTATATGTGGGAACCAACTGATCAACTGTGGTCAGACATGCCACACTCCAAAGTAAATGACAAATGCGATCAAAACAGATATTATGGATTTCTCAACACCCCACAGATGCTTGTCAAACTGTGAGCCAACCATCTCACTGAAACTCTGTCTTTCTCATGAGAGTTTCCAATCTCCACATTTGAAGAACGTGCCTTGGAATTCTCTCTCAAAATGCTCCTCAGACAGCTTCAACAGGGATCTACTTCCAGGGTTTCAATCTCACCTTTTGAGATTCCATTCCTCTGGATCTTCGTGTGCACTCCAGCTACAGCATCCAAGCACAATTTCAAATCTTTGGCCATGCCATGCAGAACAACACTGCTCCAAAGCAGCATGGAGTCACCAACATTCATATGCTCTCTCGGAGCTTCAGGGCTTCTCTCAAGCTAACTTAGCTTCACATCGGCTCCCCATAGCTCTCTTTCTTTAATTTAGAGCCTAATGAAAATAACTTATCTTTTTATCCAGAAGGGGCTGTGTTCCCACGGAGGCCAAAGATTGCAATTCCTGGCAGACTATGACTTTTAATGCATGCACGGTGTGTGGCAGTGAGTCTGGCTGCGCATGCTTTGCTCTGGATTTGTCCCCCTGCAATTAAAGGGCTTGGCCATCTTGACAGCTGCGCATCTGGGTGAAAATATTACATGCAAATTTGAACATGGGACCCAGTTTGCTCCCGTAAAGGAGGGAGTCCTGAGGATGTGGAGAGGAACCGGCAAAGGGGCAGGGTGAGGTCCCAAAGAAGAGTTTTAGACAGAGAACAGGGCGAGTTCCCAGTTAAGAAGAAAGAGAGAGGAGCTGCGAACGATGCTCCAAGCAGAAAATGGACTGTAATTAGTAGACTTGCATGATAATAATATGAGCTTTGGAGAAGCCCTGAAGATCCAAGAAGGCAACAGAAGGTTGATAAAATGTGTTGTGAGCTGCTGGAGTAAAGTCAAACTTTTGGGGCAGTAATGTTCTGCTTGGTGCAACCAAAGAGCTGAAGTTGTGCTTGTGAGTTGGTGCTGGTGTACAGACTAGAGCATCCAAGGGAATGGAGTCTTGGAAAACTTACTATGTTCTAGCGTTTACACAAATGCACCCAATATTCTTGTTTTAGGAACAATCACAGTTCCCATACATTACAAAAATGTCACCCTGTCTATGTAGCCAAAGGCAGAAGTATTTTGGAGGTAACCCTTTTCTGCGATTAAAACTGAAGACCCTACCGGAGCACACAACAGCTTGATCAATGACACAGACCATACACGCTGGCATCCTTCCTTATTTACCAGGTTTAAAAAAAAAATATTTTCAATAAGGTATTTGAAAATTTTTATAAAAATAACAATGACATCAACATGGTATAATAAACATTTCCCCCCCATCTCAATCTTCACACACCCCAACCATACAACAACAATCCTCCCCCGCCCCCCCCCCCCCCCCCCCAAGAATACTGCATCTGCTGACATTTTAATTTTCCCCGAGAAAGTCGACGAATGGCTGCCACCTCCGGGTGAACCCGACCATTGATCCTCTTAAGATGAACTTTATTTTCTCGAGACTGAGAAACCCAGACATGTCACTAACCCAGGTCTCTACACCCGGGGGCTTCGAGTCCCTGCACGTTAACAAGATCTGTCTCTGGGCTACCAGGGAGGCAAAGGCCAAGACGTCAGCCTCTTTCGCTCCGTGAACTCCCGGCTCTTCCGACACTCCAAAGATCGCTACCTCCGGACTCGGCACCACCCATATTTTTAGCACTGTGGACATTGTCTTAGCAAAACCCTGCCAAAACCCTCTAAGCTTCGGGCATGCCCAAAACATGTAGACATGATTTGCTGGGCTTCCCGAGCACCTCGCACACCTGCCCTCAACCCTGAAAAACCTGCTCATCCTAGCCACTGTCATGTGTGCCCGGTGGACTGCCTTAAATTGTATCAGGCTGAGTCTGGCGCACGATGAGGAGGTATTAATCCTGCTGAGGGCATCCGCCCATAGACCCGCCTCTATCTTTCCTCCTAGCTTGTCCTCCCACTTGCCGTTAAGCTCCTCCACCGGAGTTTCCTCCGCCTCCGAAAGCTCCTGGTAATTATCCGATACTTTCCCCTCTCCCACCCAGGCACTGGAAACTACTCTATCCTGTATCCCCTGTGGCGGCAGCAGCGGAAAGGCCAGAACCTGTTTTCTCAGGAAGTCTCACATCTGCAAATACCTAAAACCATTCCCTGCTGGCAATTTAAATGTATCCTCCAAAGCTTTCAAGCTGGGAAAGCTCCCTTCTGTAAATAGATCCCCCATCCTTCTAATTCCTGCCCTTTGCCATCTCCGGAACCCACCATCTAGCCTACCCGGTACAAACCTATGATTATTATAAATCGGGGTCTAAACCGATGCTCCCTCCACTCTCTTATATCTCCTCCATTGCCCCCAGATTCTCAGAGCCGCCACCACCACCGGACATATGGAGTATCGGGCTGGCGAGAACGGAAGAGGTGCTGTTATCAGTGCTCCCAAACTGGTGTCTTTACATGACGCTGCCTCCATCCGCTCCCATGCTGACCCCTTCCCCACTACCCACTTCCTAATCATGGCTATATTAGCCGCCCTGTAGTAATTGCAGAAGTTCGGCAGCGCCAACCCCCCCCCCCCCCCCCCCCCCCAGCGACTGCGCTCCAGCAAAACTTTCTTCACTCGCGGGATTTTACCTGCCCACACAAAGCCTGAAATAATCTTATTCACCCGCTTGAAAAAGGCCTTTGGGGAGGACCGTCATTTTCACAGTCTGTACCCTCCCCACCAGTGATAGTCGGAGCATGTCCCATCTCTTAAAGTCCCCTTCCATTTGTTCTACCAACCGGGATAGGTTTAACTTGTGCAGTGCCTCCCATTTCCGGGCCACCTGGATTCCCAGATACCGAAAGTTGTTCCCTACCATTCTAAGCGGCAGCTCTCCCAGTCTCTTCCCCTGTCCTCTTGCCTGGATCGCGAACATCTCGCTTTTCCCCATGTTCAATTTATACCCCGAAAAATTGCCAAATTTCCCCAAGATTCGCATTACTCCCCCCATCCCCTCCAACGACTCTGAAATATACAAGAGCAGGTCATCTGCGTAGAGTGAGACCCCGTGCTCCACCCCCCGCGAACTAGCCCTTTGGCAGTTCCTAGAGGCTCTTAACGCCATAACCAATGGCTCTATGGCCAGAGCAAATGGTAACGGGGAGAGGGGAAACCCTCGCCTCGTCCCTCAGTGTAGGTAAAGTATTCCGAGCTCAGCCGGTTTGTACGCACACTCCATACTGGTGCCTGATAGAGCAACCACATCCAGTCAATAAAGCCCTCACCAAACCCAAACCTTCCCAGCACCTCCCACAGGTAATTCCATTCCACCCGGTCATAAGCCTTCTCCGCATCCATCGCTACAACCACCTCCACCTCCTCACCTTCTGAGGGCATCATAATAACATTTAAAAGCCTTCGAGCATTGGCCTTGAGTTGCCTGCCTTTAACAAATCCCGTCTGGTCTTCCCCTATCACCCCCAAGCACAGTCCTCTATCCTTATGGCCATTATCTTTGCCTGCAGTTTGGCGTCCACATTCAGTAGAGAAATCGGCCTGTATGACCCGCATTGCTCCGGATCCTTCTCCCGTTTCAGGATCAATGAAATCGAGGCCTGCAACATTGTTGGGGGGAGGAATCCCTGCTCCCTTGCTTCGTTAAATGTCCTCACCAGCAGTGGGCTCAATATCTCTGAAAACTTCTTATAGAATTCCACCGGGTAGCCGTCTGGCACCGGGGCCTTGCCCGACTGCATGCCCGCCAGCCCCTTGATTATTTCCTCAATCTCAAATGGGACTCCTAGCCCTTCCACCAGGTCCTCCTCTACCCTCGGGAACCTCAACTGATCCAAAAACTGCCTCATCCTGTCCACCCCAGCTCATAAATCGCCCTCCTTGCCTTCCTCAACTGTTCCACTGCTTTCCCTGTGGTCAACAGCCCAAACTCTGCCTGTAACATCCGCCGCTCCCTCAGTAGCCTCGCGTCCGGGGCCTCCAAGTATCGCCTGTCCACCTGGAGTATCTCAAAGAACAAAGAAAAGTACAACACAGGAACAGGCCCTTTGGCCCTCCAAGCCCGTGCCAACCATGCTGCCTGTCTAAACTAAAATCTTCTACACTTCCTGGGTCCATATCCCTCTATTCCAATCCTATTCATGTATTTGTCAAGATGCCACTTAAATGTCACTATCGTTCCTGCTTTCACCACCTCCTCCGGCAGCAAGTTCCAGGCACCCAGTACCCTAAAAAAAACTTGCCTCGTACATCTCCTCTAAACTTTGCCCCTCGCACCTTAAACCTATGCTCCCTAGTAATTGACCCCTCTACCCTGGGGAAGATCCTCTGACTATTCACTCTGTTTATGCCCCTCATAATTTTGTAGACCTCTATCAGGTCGCCCCTCAACCTCCGTCATTCCAGTGAGAATGAACCGAGTTTATTCAACCATTCCTCATAGCTAATGCCCTCCATACCCAGCAACATCCTGGTAAATAGCTTCTGCACCCTCCCTAAAGCCTCCACATCCTTCTGGTAGTGTGGCAACCAGAGTTGAACACTATACTCCAAGTGTGGCCTCACTAAGGTTCTATACAGCTGCCACATGACTTGCCAATTCTTATACTCAATGCCCCGGCCAATGAAGGCAAGCATGCCGTATGCCTTCTTGACTATCTTCTCCACCTGTGTTGCCCCTTTCAGTGACCTGTGGACCTGTACACCTAGATCTCTCTGACTTTCAATACTCTTAAGGGTTCTACCATTCACTGTATATTCCCTACCTGCATTAGACCTACTAAAATGCATTACCTCACATTTATCCAGATTAAACTCCATCTGCCATCTCTCCGCCCAAGTCTCCAAACGATCTAAATCCTGCTGTATCCTCTGACAGTCATCATCGCTATCCGCTATTCCACCTACCTTTGTGTCATCTGCAAATTTTCTAATCTCCTCCACTAATCTATCTCTCTCAGCCCGTTCCGTCTTTTCTCTGTGGGCCCGTATTGAGATTAATTCCCCTCTGACCAATGCCTTCAGAGCTTCTCAACCTGTCGCTTTAGAGACCTCCCCCATATCATTTGTTTCCAGGTACATAGTACATAGAACATAGAACAGTACAGCACAGAACAGGCCCTTCGGCCCTCAATGTTGTGCCGAGCTTTGTCCGAAACCAAGACAAAGCTATCCCACTCCCTGTCATTCTGGTATGCTCCATGTACCTATCCAATAACCACTTGAAAGTCCGACTCCACTATCACAGCAGGCAGTCTATTCCACATTCAAACCACTCTCTGAGTAAAGAACCTACCTCGGATATCCCTCCTATATTTCCCACCACAAACCTTATAGTTATGCCCCCTAGTAACAGCTACATCCACCCGAGGAACTAGTCTCTGAACGTCCACTCTATCTATTCGCCTCAACATCCTATAAACATCTATTAAGTCGCCTCTCATCCTCCTTCGCTCCAATGAGAAAAGCCCAAGCTCCCTCAACCTTTCCTCATAAGACCTACCCTCCAATCCAGGCAGCATCCTGGTAAATCTCCTTTGCACCCTTTCCAATGCTTCCACATTCTTCCTATAATGAGGTGACCAGAACTGCACACAATACGCCAAATGTGGTCCCACCAGGGTCCTGTACAGTTGCAGCATAACCCCACGGCTCTTAAACTCAAGCCCCCTGTTAATAAACACTAACACACTGTAGGCCTTCTTCACGGCTCTATCCACTTGAGTGGCAACCTTCAGAGATCTGTGGATATGAACCCCAAGATCTCTCTGTTCCTCCACATTCCTCAGAACCCTGCTGTTGACCCTGTAATCCGCATTCAAATTTGTCCGACCAAAATGAATCACCTTGCAACTAATCAGGGTTAAACTCCATCTGCCATTTTTCGGTCCAGCTCTGCATCCTATTGATGTCTCTTTGCAGCCTACAACAGCCCTCCACCTCATCCACTACTCCACCAATCTTGGTGTCATCAGCAAATTTACTGACCCACCCTTCAGCCCCCTCCTCCAAGTCATTTATAGTTCTGGATGGACTTGTTAACCCGCCTACAGATTGCTTCGTCTGCTAGCAACCCCACATCCAGTCTCCACAGCGGTTGTTGCCCTCTCTCCACACTAACCTGTAGATCCACCCAGTGCGGGGCCTGATCTGACACTGCGATTGCTGAGTACTCAGTATCCACCACCTCTGGTATTAGCGCCCTGCTCAGAACAAAAAATGTGAGAAAAAGGAAAACTCCTTCGTCCTTGGCCGTGCAAACCTCCATGTGTCTACTCCCCCATCGGTTCCATAAAGCCCTTCAATTCCTTTGCCGCAGCTGGCCTCCTCCCTCTCCTGGATTTTGACCGGTCCAATTCCGGATCAATGACTGTGCAAAGTCACCTCCCATGATCAGGTTATGTGACTCTGGGATCTGACCTAAAACCCGCCTCATAAATTCCACATCGTCCCAATTCAGAGCATATATGTTCACGAGTACCACTCGCACCCCCTCCAGCTTCCCACTCACCATTATGTACCTACCCCCCTTGTCTGATACGATTCTCCCTGCCTCGACTGCCACTCGTTTGCTGATCAAGATCGCTACCCCCTGGTCTTTGAGACCAGCCCTGAGTGGAATACTTGGCTGACCCACCCCTTTCTGAATCTCGTCTGGTCTGTAACCTTTAGGTGTGTCTCTTGTAGCATTGCCACGTCCGCCTTCAGCCCCCTCAAATGCGCAAACACGCGAGCCCTCTTGACTAGCCCATTCAGCCCTCTGACGTTCCATGTTATCAGCCTGGTTGGGGAGCTCCCATGCCCCCCCCCCGCTGAATAGCCATCACCCTTTTTAGGCCAGCCTCTAGCTCGCGCACTCGCCTCCTCAAGCCCCCCTCAGGCAGTCGCCGTTCCCGACCTCCCATTTGTCCCCAAGTAACAGCTCCTCCCCTGTCAGCAAAGCAGCTCCCCCCCCTTCCCTTCTCACCCAGCAACAACACCAGAATCCCAACCCCCCAAGACAAGCTCCAGCTTAGCACCTGCTCACCCCCCAATGCACTTCTGAGAGTCAGCTGACCCTTGCTGACTTGATAGTGTCTGCCCCTGGTACCAAGCAGTCTGTCTCCCCATTGCTCTCTCCCCCCACATGGATAAACATTTTATCCGTAAGAACCATATAAGCATGTCCGTATACATACTGGTGAAATCATTTCACCCCAAAAATCACTGTTAGCCCCTTTTTTTCAAATTGGGTATAATTCCATTCTGCTGCTGCGAGGGTCCTGGAGGCAAAAGCAATGGGATGCTCAGTCCCGTCGACCATTCTGTAGGCCAAAACATTCCCCAGTAAACAAACATCAGAAAAAACAGTGAAGAAACAGCCACTTTAGAAAAATAATCACCCAAAAAGCAGAACAACCCCAAAGCCCATCCCCCCTCTAACCAGCTCTAACTTGAAGTGTGCATCCATGTGAGGATGAAACAACCCTGCTAAATCGACGTGTATTCTCGACCATCGCCTGCCCGGCCACTCCCGGGGATGGAGGGGTGCTGCCAATGGCAGCTTTTGGCACTCTTGGCACTGCACGCTCTGTTTTGCCAGTGTTTCAATGTCTTCATCGATGCCAGGCCACTATATGTGGCTACAGACCAGCATTTTCATCTTTGAGACCCCCGGGTGGCCGTTGTGCAGACCCTTCAGAATGGGTCCGCGGATTTTCTCCACCTGTCTCCAACAATGACTTCCGCCACTTACGTCATGAACGCTCTCATGTTATCTGGCAGTGCGCGATACTGAACCTCATACAGTATGATATGGCGGACTCGGGCCAATACTGGGTCCAGGCCATGAAATGCAAGGCCGCTATCACTTTGTTGGTCCAAGCAGTCGCCGTTGACCTGATTAGCAACGTAAGCTGGCTAAGGACGCCCGTGTGGGGAATCTTCGGCTCTGATCTGTGTTCCCGGGTGTATTCATAGGCCGCCAGTATCAATGCTCAACACTGAATCCACGTTGATGTCACGGGCAGGATTGCCCTATCTTCTTTAAATAACCCCAATAGCGGATTGCTATCCGTAAGAACCATATAAGCATGTCCGTATACATACTGGTGAAATCATTTCACCCCAAAAATCACTGTTAGCCCCTTTTTTTCAAATTGGGTATAATTCCATTCTGCTGCTGCGAGGGTCCTGGAGGCAAAAGCAATGGGTTGCTCAGTCCCGTCGACCATTCTGTAGGCCAAAACTGCCCCAATGCCATAAGGTGAGGAATTGCAAGTTAACTGAAGTGGTTTTGATGGGTTAAAATGTGTCAGTAGGCATGATTACGAAAGCTGCCGCTTTACCTCAGCAAAAGCTGCCTCTTGCGGGTGTTCCCAAACCCATCTCTGCCCCTCTTCAACAGTTGCTGCAATGGGGCCAAAAGCTTCACCAAGTTCAGAATGAACTTCCCAGAATAATTTATTTGCCACAAAAAGGAGCAGAGATCCTTTTTGGTACGGGGCATTGTCTGATCGCCCTCAACTTGTTTTCAACTGGGTGCAATCCGTAACGGTCCACACGATATCCAAGATAAGCCACCCCTGGGCCTGAAACACGCATCTTTCTTTGTGTAATTGGACCCCTCCTGCCTTGAAACATCGGAGCCCGTCTGCCAAGATCTGCAGTACCGCTCCAGTCACAAAATTCAGCAAATTTTCTCAGGCGGAGCAGAAAATCGGTCACCGATTCCCCTCGGTGTTGGGCGGTGGTGTGAAATCAAAACGCCTTACTACAATGGGATGTTTGTAATGGTTTTGGATTAAAATGTTAATCCACCAATGTGAGCAGCTTTGCGAACGACCATGTATCAGGTGCATCTGAGTAAGTTAAGCTCTTTATGATGCTGTATATGGCGACTCCTCAAACCTTGAGGAGGGTAACCATCTGCCTTTCGTTCCGAATGATCAGATTCAAACGGAAAAAATACTGCATCCGCTCTATGTACTGGTTCCAATCCCTGTATCAGTGTCAAAATGCCTCTAACTTCCCTGTGTGGTATACCTATTGCCTAGTCAGAGGCCTCCTGAGGCCTTTATGAAGTGGGTCAAGTTTGGAGAACATGGCAACTCCGGCAGCTCCAATTTGATCCTTGTCGCCAGTGTAGGATCCAGCAAGCGACTACGAGGAAGCAAGGTTGGATATGGAACAAAAAGGTTTAATAGACAATAACAATTTACACTCACTAATCCTCGAAGGGTCTCCCACGCCAACCCATACTTGGGTCGGGATTTTTACGTCCACAGGGCTTCCTGGTTAAGGGTTTAGCCCTGTCCCCTCATTGCGGAAGATCGTATTCAGATTAGACTACTGGGAACCTAATGATCCAGATCCCATGATGTCTGTTCGGGTTATAACAATGGCAGGTGAAGCACCAGAGCTAGAGAAACTGGGCGAATATACAGGAAAAGAAACCAAAACATCCAAACCCTGGAAGATGATAGTTTGTCTGAGAACACCATAGACATAGGAACAAAACAATTGTATGAAATGGCTGGATGCGAGAGAAGAAATTCACATAATCATTCAGATCAGGAAGAGGGTGACAGAAAGGCCAACATGATAAATCTGGAGAAGATTGATCCAGAGTGCAGAGCAGCATCATCCTGCTCAGCTTATAAAATTTGGAAGATGGTTATCCATCAAAGAAATCAAGCAATTTCAAAATAACAGCATATGAAGAATAGAGATTCTATAACTGTTATTATCCCAGTTGACGTTACTACTGGACGGGAAAGTCCCAGAAATGGAATCCTGGCTCAAAAGACCGTAATGTTTCAATGTAAAACAGATATAACAAATAGCAGGAGTCATTACAAACATCCTCAACCTGTTCCCCTCCCGGATACAAGAGCCGTCTGTTCTAAACTAGGATACCGCTTTGATGCACGATCAATTGCACAAAGACTCAGATTGGGTACAACTGTGGCTTTATTGCAGTCAGATGCGTGGCCTCCTATTGCAGCTGGCGAAATTGCAGATCAATGGAGGACACACATATTTATACGGCTCCTTGTGGGTGAAGCTAGCTGGTAGGGACTACCGGCAAACCTGTAGTACAGGTCCTACCTTACATCCCCTAATACAGGTGTACAGTGGTTCACCACATTCACCCCCTGTTAAAAATGAGTCCGGCGGGGGTGGTGTGTACCTATATACAGTGTTGAGAATTATGTACAGTGTCTTAGAAAATAAGTGGGGGGGATGTCCATTTTGGCGGTCCGGTGCCCGTTAGAGTTCAGTCGATCCGGTAGTTTGACGATTCGCTGGGAGCGATGCAACGGTGGCGGCGATGGCGGTGCTGGTGTCACTGACGTCAGTGCTGGCGGTGCTGGTGCTGGCCTGCTGTCAGATGACTCCAGGAGCATGCCAAAATCTTCTTCGTCCTCTTGCGTGTGCAGGGGAAGGAGGGATGGGCCTGGTGGGGTTAATGTTGGGAGCGTCGGGGAAGGGGAAGGTGGCGCCTGGGCGGGGAAGTGTGTTTGGTTGGAACCTGACGGTGCCAGGTCCCTGAGGGAGACAGTATCTTGACGGCCGTCGGAGAACTCCACGTAGGCATACTGGGGGTTGGCGTGGAGCATGTGTACCCTGTCCACCAATGGGTCCGCCTTGTGGAGTCGGACGTGCCTACGGAGCATGACCGGTCCTGGAGCTGCGAGCCAAGTCGGGAGCAACACCCTGGATGTGGACTTCCTGGGGAAGGTAAAAAGACGTTCATGGGTGTATTATTTGTCGCGGTGCACAGTAGCGACCAGATGGTGTGTAGTGCATCAGGGAGGAGCTCCTGCCAGTGGGAGGCTGGGAGGTTCCTGGACTGTAGGGCCAGCTGGACGGCCCTCCAAACCGTCCCGTTCTCCCTCTCGACCTGCCCGTTTCCCTGGGGGTTGTAGCTTGTCTATCTGCTGGAGGCGATACCCCTGCTGAGCGGAACTGACGCAGCTCATCACTCATGGATGAGGATCCCCTGTCACTGTGGATGTAGGCGGGGAAACCAAACAGAGTGAAGATTGTGTTGAGGGCCTTGATGACGGAGGCAGACGTCATGTCGGGGCATGGGATGACGAAGGGGAATCTAGAGTACTCATCGGCCACACTGAGAATATACGTGTTGCGGTCGGTGGAAGGGAGGGACGCTTTGAAATCCAAGCTGAGGCGTTCAAAGGGGCGGGAGGCCTTCACCAGGTGCGCACGGTCCGGCCGGTAGAAGTGCAGCTTGTACTCCGCACAGACCTAGCAGTCCCTGGTGACTGTCCGTACTTCCTCGATGGAGTAGGGCAGGTTGCGAGTCTTGACGAGGTGTACAGTCGTGTGACCCCCGGGTGACAATGGCTGTCGTGCAAGGCACGGAGCTGGTTCACTTCTGCGCTGGCACATGCACCTTGGGAGAGGGCATCTGGGGGCTCGTTGAGCTTGCCGGGGCGATACAAAATCTCGTAATTATAGGTAGAGAACTCAATTCTCCACCGCAAGATTTGATCGTTTTTGATCTTGCCCGGCGGTGTGTTATTGAACATAAAGGCAACCGACCGTTGGTCAGTGAGGAGAGTGAATCTCCTGCCGGCCAGGTAATGCCACCAATGCCGTACAGCTTCAACGATGGCCTGGGCCTCTTTTTCGACGGAGGAGTGCCGAATTTCTGAGGCATGAAGGGTGCGGGAAAAGAATGCCACTGGTCTGCCTGCCTGATTTAGAGTGGCGGCAAGGGCGACATCTGAAGCGTCACTTTCAACTTGGAAGGGCAGTGTCTCGTCTACTGCATGCATCCCGGCCTTGGCTATGTCTGCTCTGATCCGGGCGAAGGCGTGTTGTGCCACGACCGCGAGGGGGAATTGAGTGGACTCTATGAGTGGGCGGGCCCTATCCGCATAGTTTGGGACCCACTGAGCGTAGTACGAAAATAACCCCAGGCAGCGTTTGAGGGCCTTGGGGCTGTGGGGGAGGAGAAACTCCATGAGGGGGCGCATGCGGTCGTGATCAGGCCCCAGAAGTCCGTTCTGGACTACATAGCTGATGTACCATCAATTGAATGTGAGACAAGTTGCTGTACAAAAGTATGGCTTTAATCAGCTAGATGTTAGCCCTGTGGTCGACTACAGTAAATGGACGACCGCCGGGAGTACTGGGTATTTATACCCCGCCCTGGAGGCGGGGTTAACTCAGCCTCTCGACCAATCGGGGAGCCGCCACATGACTGGTCTCAACCAATCGGCCCGAGAGGCACATGATCGACTGATGGTCTGACTGTAGTCAACGACCATCCTGTTTTTCTCCCGAGTTTTTACAACTACCACTTGAGCTCTCCAGGGGCTGTTGCTGGCCTCGATAATACCTTCCAATAGCAGCCGCTGGACCTCAGACCTGATGAAGTTCCTGTCCTGGGCACTGTACCGTCTGCTCCTGGTGGCGACGGGTTTGCAATCCGGGGTGAGGTGCGCAAACAGTGGAAGGCGGGTTGACCTTAAGGGTCATGAGGCCGCAGACAGTAAGGGGTGGTAGGGATCCGCCAAATTTTAGGGTTAGGCTCTGGAGGTTCCACTGGAAGTCCAGGCCGAGTAGCAAGGCAGCGCAGAGATTGGGGAGGACGTAGAGCCGGAAGCCGCTGAACTCTATGCCCTGGATGGTGTGGGTGGGGGTGCACCAGGGAGATTTTCTGGTTAATGGGGTGTACCGTAAGGGAGCAGCGCCTTACCGTAGCGGGGTGGATGAAGCTCTCAGTGCTCCCGGAGTTCGGAATGCATGATGTCTTGTGCCCATCGACTTTCACTGTCGTTGACGCGGTCGCGAGGTTGTGCAGTCGGGACGGGTCGATCGTGATGGAGGTGAGACGAAGCTGGTCGGCGGCGGTTGCAAGCGATGAGCGGCCAGATGAGGTGCCCGATGAGCATGAGTGCTGAGGCGGGGAAGATAGCGGCGCCAATGGGGCGCACGTAGCGGGCGGCGTTATAGATGGCGGCACCCACGGGTCGCACGAGTCCTGAGGGAGGCAAGATGGCGGAGCCCACGGGCCGCACGTGTTGTGAGGCAAGCAAGATGGCGAGCAAGATGGCGGCACCCACAGGCCGCACGTGTTGTGAGGCAAGCAAGATGGCGAGCAAGATGGCGGCACCCACCTGGTCTGAAGCGATGAAGATGGCAGCGCATGTCCTTTCTTCCCGCAGGCCTTGCAGAGCGCGCCCCGTGCCAGGCATCGCTGCCGGGGGTGTTTTCTCTGTCCGCAGAAGTAGCACTTGGGTCCCCCGGGGTTGGTTGGCTGCCGTGCGGCGCAGCTGAGGACGGCCGCTGGTGGGGTCCACGATGGGGTGTTCGCTGGCGGGCTCCACGATGCCCAGGAGGGGTGGGCCGTGCGGTCGGGGTCATACGCCTGTACATTGCAAGTGGCAACCGTGAGTGAGATCGCTAGCTTCTTGGTCGCCGCAAGGTCGAGGGTAGCCCCTTCTAAGAGGCGCTGGTGGATGTAAGCTTACCCTATGCCAGTAACGAACGCGTCTCTAATTAGAAGTTCAGAATGTTCAACGGCCGAAATGGCCTGGCAATTGCAGTCCCTCGCCAGGGCGTGCAGGGCACACCAGAAAACTTCCACAGACTCACAGGGCAGTTGATGCCGCGTGGAGAGGAGGTGCCTAGCATAGAGTTTGTTGGTCTGCTGAGCGTAGTTCTCCTTCAGTAGCGCCATGGCCTCAGCGTATGTCGGCGCGCCCGGATGAGGGGAAAGATATCGGGTCTCAGCCGCATGTAAAGGATCTGGAGCATCTGTGCCTCTGAGGGTGGTTCTGTCGCAGATCAGATGTATGCTTCGAAGCAAGCTAGTCAATGTGCGAAGGCCGATTTGACGTTGTCTGCTTGAGGGTGAAGCTGCAGGCGGTCAGGCTTGATGATCCATCGTTGGAAAATCTCTACGTAATAAATTGATGCACTATCAATTACGACGAGAGTAGAGTGTAATCGAGGCTTTATTATGCAGTGATGTATAGCCTCCCGCAGCTGCTGCCAAAATGGCTGCAGCTCGGTGAGCACACACATTTATACTCCACCTATTGGGCGG
Organism: Scyliorhinus canicula; assembly: GCF_902713615.1. NCBI lineage: Eukaryota > Metazoa > Chordata > Chondrichthyes > Carcharhiniformes > Scyliorhinidae > Scyliorhinus > Scyliorhinus canicula. The sequence goes on along the minus strand of NC_052159.1, from coordinate 94,574,130 downwards.
AGCCAGCAGGCAGGGATCTACCCCCATACCTGTAGTACAGGGGCCTTATCCTAATACACCTTATATACGATATATACAATACAACAATACAACAGTGGTGACTACCACATTGGGCAAGCCCTTATCTTGTATAAACCATCTGAGGTGGCCTTCTTCACCACTGCATGCGGTTGTGCTTCTGCTAGCGGTAGGTCTGGGCCGTGTAGAGATTCATTGATCACCTTTTCTGAGACAAAAGATGGAGTGACACCAACGAGGTGCCGGCTCCTCCCAGTGTCGTCCGTGAGTGCGGACACTTCAGTATCCATCTCTGAGCCTGAGACGTCATCATCCTGATGGTCCGGACATTGGTCAAGGTGGGTTGTACTCCTTGACTACATTGTGGTGCTATAGGTGGTGGAGGTATCGACTTGCTGGTGCAGCTTTCTCCGACACAAGCTCTATGCCTTTGAGATGGTCTAATGTTTACATAAGGTCTTCCCTTGGGTTCTGACCTTGTAAGAAATGGTCCCTGTTTTCTCCAACATGATACCCGGGAGCTAATGGGTGCCATCTCTGAAATTCCGGACATTTAGAGTGTCCCTGGGTAGGAAATTTCTCTCAGGTAGCATGTGGTAGTGATATTTCTTCTGGCTATCCTCCTGTACCTTGATCTTTCTGCCAAGGCTTTGGAAAGTCAGACTCAAACAAGTTTAAGGTACAGGCCCATCAGCAGCTCTGCCAGTGCACCCCTGTCGTGACATGCGGCAAGGTCCTGTAATGAAAAAGGAACCTTGCCAGTCATGTATCCAGGGAGCCTGTGGTCTGCCCCAGTGCCTTTAAACTGGCAAAAAGTCCCGTCAATGAATAGATCCCCCAGCCTAATTCCCGCCCAGTGCAAGCTTCGGAACCCACCATCTATCCTGCCCGGGGCAAACCTATGGTTATTCCGTATCGGGGACCAAACTGAGGCCCCCGTCTCCCCCATGTGCCGCCTCCATTGCCCCCAAATCTTCAGCATCGCCGTCACCACCGGGCTCGTGGTATACCGCGTCGGCGGAAGCGGCAACGGTGCCGTCACCAGTGCCCCCAGGCTAGTACCCACACAAGACGCCGCCTCTAGCCTTTTCAATGCCGCCCCCTCTCCCTCCATCATCCACTTCCGAATCATCGACACGTTTGCTGCCCAGTAGTAGCTACACAGATTCGGCAGCGCCAACCCCCCCCCCCCCCCCCCCCCCCCCCGACTGCGCTCCAAGAACAGTCTTTTAACCCTCGGGGTCCTATTGGCCCACACAAATCCCATGATCATTCGCTTGAAAAAGGCCTTAGGGATGAGGATGGGCAGGCACTGAAACACGAACAAGAGCCTAGGGAGGACCGTCATCTTGACAGACTGCACCCTATCCGCCAGGGAGAGCGGAAGCATGTCCGACCTCTTAAAGTCCACCAGCCGCGCCAGATTGAGCTTATGCAAGACCCCCCAACTCTTGGCCACATGAATACCCAAATAGCGAAAACTCCTCTCCACCATCTTGAGCAGCAGCTCCTCCAACCTCTTTTCCTGGCCACCACAACGAGCTCGCTCTTCCCAACGTTAAGCTTATACCCTGAGAAGTCTCCAAACTCCCTGAGGGTCTGCATAACCTCCCCCATCCCCTCCACCAGGTCCATAATATACAAAAGCAAATCATCCGCATATAGTGAGACGCGTTGCTCCTCTCCCCCCCGGACCAAACCCCTTCAGCTTCTAGATTCCCTCAGCCCCATGGCCAATGGCTCAATCGCCAAAGCAAACAGCAGGGGGGACAGAGGGCACCCCTGCCTTGTTCCACAATAAGTACTCTGACCTCAACCGATTCGTCGATACACTCGCCACCGGGGCCTTGTATAACAATTTAACCCATCCTATGAACCCCTCCCCAAACCCAAACCTACCCAGCACCTCCCACAGGTACTCCCACTCCACCCGGTCAAAGGCCTTCTCCGCATCCATAGCCGCCACCACCTCTGCATCCCCCCCCCCCCCCCCCCCCCCGATCACATTTAGAAGCCTCCGCACATTTGTATTCAACTGCCTACCCTTCACAAATCCCGTCTGATCCTCATGTATCACTCTTGGGACATAATCCTCAATCCTAGTGGCCAGGACCTTCGCCAACAACTTGGCATCCACATTAAGGAGTGAAATCGGCCTATACGAGCCATACTGCTGCGGGTCTTTGTCCCGCTTAAGAATAAGCGAGATCAGAGCTCTCGACATCGTCGGGGGAAGATTTCCTTTTCTCTCGCCTCGTTAAAAGTTCTTAATAGCAATGGAGCCAACAGTTCCGAAAACTTCCAATAAAATTCAATCGGGAACCCATCCGGTCCCGGGGCCTTGCCCGCCTGCATACTCCCCAACCCCTTAACTAGCTCCTCCATCCCAATCGGGGCCCCAAAGCCCTCTACCTGCTCCTCCTCCACCCTCGGAAACCTCAATTGGTCCAGGAAGCGCCGCATCCCCTCCACCCCTCCGGGGGCTCTGATTTGTACAAGTTCTCATAAAAGTCCCTAAAGACCTCATTTATTCTGACTGGACTCCGCACCATATTCCCTCCCTTGTCCCTGATTCCCCCAATTTCCCTAGCCGCCTCCTTCCTCCGCAGCTGATGCGCTAGCATCGGACTCGCCTTCTCCCCATATTCATACGCTGCTCCTTGTACCTTCCTCCACTGGGCCTCAGCTTTCCCCGTCGTCAACAAGTCAAACTCCGTATGGAGGCTCCGGCGCTCTTTTAACAGCTCCTCCTCGGGGGATTCCACATATCTCCTATCCACCCTAAGTATCTCTCCTACCAATCTATCCCTCTCCCTCCTCTTCCTCTTCTCTCTGTGAGCCCAGATAGAGATCAGCTCCCGTCTAACCACCGCCTTCAGCGCCTCCCAGACCACACTCACCGAGACCTCCCCATTGTCATTGGCCTCCATATACCTCTGTATACACCCCCGGATCCGCCCACAGACCTTGTCATCCGCCAATAATCCCACGTCCAAGCACAACAACGGGCGTTGGCCTCTCTCTTCTCCCAACTCCAGCTCCAGCTCCACCCAATGCGAAATCACGATGGCAGAGTACTCCGTCCCCACTACTCTTGGGATCAGTGCCCTGCTCACCACGAAAAAGTTTATCCGTGAATAGGCCTTGTGCACATGGGAAAAGAAGGAGAACTCCCTCGCCCTTGGCCTAGCAAATCTCCACGGATCCACTCCCCCCATATGATCCATAAACCCCCTCAGGACCTTGGCCGCAGCTGGCCTCTTACCCGACCTGGACCTAGACCGATCCATTGCCGGGTCCAGTACCGTGTTGAAATCCCCCATAATTAGGTTTCCCACCTCCAAATCCGGGATCCGACTTAGCATCCGCTTCATGAACCCTGCGTCATCTCAATTTGCGGCATATACAGTCACCAGAACCACCAGGGCCCCCTGCAGCCTACCACTCACCATCACATACCGGCCCCCTTTATACGCCACAATGCCCACCGCCTTGAACGTCACCCGCTTGCTCACCAAAATTGCTACCGCCCTGTTCTTCGCGTCCAACCCGGAGTGAAAAACCTGCCCTACCCATCCCTTCCTCAGCCTGGTCTGATCCGCAACTTTCAGGTGCGTCTCCTGTAGCATTGTGGTGAACTACTATGTGCACTTGTATTAGGGGATGTAAGGTAGGACCTGCACTACAGGTTCGCCGGTAGCCCCTGCCGGCTAGCTCCGCCCACAAGGAGCCGTATAAATATGCGTGTCCTCCTTCTGATCAGCATTTCGCCAGCTGCAGTAGGAGGCCACGCATCTGACTGTAATAAAGCCACAGTTGTACCAATCTGAGTCTTTCGTGCAATTGATCGTGCATCAATTTATTACAGTCAGATTTACTAAGAGATGGATATCAGAATCAAACCAGATCACCTGCAGCTGGATCCGCACTCGCCCGACACCAGAAAGGACTTTAATCACTGGCTGGCTTGTTTTGAGGCCTACATCAAAGCTGTGAACCCCACGCCGACAGAAGCTTAGAAGATTCAGGTTTTAGGCTCCAGGTTGAGCTCCAACGTGTTCCCGTTGTTCCAAGACGCCCTGAATTATGCGAAAGCGATGGCACTCCTAAAAGAGAACTACGCACAGAAAGCAAACACGCTCTTCGCCAGGCACATACTCGCCAGTCGCGCTCAACTCCCTGGTGAGTCTATCGAAGACTTCTGGCGGGCTCTAATCCCACTCGTACGGGACTGTGACTGTCAGGCCGTTACGGCCACTGAACATTCCAATCTTCTCACGCGCGACGCATTCGTAACGGGGATTGCGTCGGACCCCATCCGACAACGACTGCTGGAAGGGGCCACACTCGACTGAACAGAGACAAAAGCTTTAGCGCTCTCCATGACGCTCGCATCTCGAAACGTCCAGGCCTACCCCGCTTGCCGTACGGCCCACCCGTCCTACCCCTCCTGGACCCCGCAAACGACCCCCCTGGCTGGGGCCCTGCCGACTCAATATGCCTGCGCCGCCCGCCAATCCGCGCACCATGGGGGTCCCCGCTGCTACTTCTGCGGTCAGCAGAAGTACCCCCGCCAACGCTGCCCGGCTCAAGCAGTCGCCACTATCGCGCCCGCAATCGCCCCCTCCCCCTGCCGAACGCACAATGGGCGCCGCCATCTTCTCCTCCCGGGGCCACGTGCGAACAGTGGGCGCCGCCATCTTCTCCCCCCAGGTCCACTTGCGGCCAGCGGGTGCGGCCATCTTCTCCTCCCAGGGCCAGGTGCGGCCAGTGGGCACCGCCATTCCCCTCCCTCACTCAACGTGCAGCCCATGGGCGCCACCATCTTGCCCCGCCCCCGCAACGCGCGCTCCATGGATGCCGCCATTTTGATCCCTACAGGACCCCCGGACGCCGCCATTTTGTCTTCCCCACAGGGCTGGAACGCCAGATCTGGGTCGCCGACGCTCTACATCTGAAACCTCGGACGACCACTCGCAGCTCGCCTCGATGACACTGGACCGGTCTCATCCTCACAACCTGGCCACCGCTTCGACGACGGTGAAAATCAACGGCCACGTGACCTATTGCCTGCTGGACTCCGGGAGCACCGAAATCTTCATACACCCGGATACGATAAGGCGCTGCTCCCTCGCGGTCCACCCCGCCAACCAACAGATCTCCTTGGCTTCCGGATCCCACCTGATCCGAGGGTTCTGCGTGGTCAATCTGACTGTCCAGGGCGTAGAATTCAGTGGTTTCTGCCTCTACGTCCTCCCCAACCTCTGCGCTGTACTATTGCTGGGCCTGGATTTTCAGTGCAACCTCCAGAGCCTCACCCTCAAATTTGGTGGGCCCCTACCCCCACTCACCGTTTGCGGCCTCGCGGCCCTCAAGGTTGACCCCCCCTCCCTCTTTGCCAATCTAACTGCGGATTGCAAGCCCGTCGCCACCAGGAGCAGACGGTACAGCACCCAGGACAAGGCCTTCATCAGGTCCGAAGTCCAGCGGCTGCTTCGGGAGGGTATCATCGAGGCCAGCAACAGCCCCTGGAGAGCTCAAGTGGTAGTAGTAAAAACGGGGGAGAAACACAGAATGGTCGTGGACTACAGCCAGACCATCAATCGGTACACGCAGCTCGACGCGTACCCCCTCCCACGCATATCTGAGATCATCAACCAGATTGCGCAGTACCGGGTCTTCTCAACAATTGACCTGAAATCCGCCTACCACCAGCTCCCCATTCGTAAATCGGACATTCCATACACTGCCTTTGAGGCGGACGGTCGGCTCTATCAATTCCCTAGGGTTCCCTTCGGCGTCACTAACGGGGTCTCGGTCTTCCAAAGGGAGATGGACCGAATGGTCGACCGGTATGGTTTGTGGGCCACGTTTCCGTACCTAGACAATGTCACCATCTGTGGCCATGATCAGCAGGACCACGACGCCAACCTCGCTAAGTTCCTCCGCACCGCCACTCTCCTCAACCTTACGTACAACAAGGAGAAGTGTGTGTTCCGCACGACCCGCCCAGCCATCCTCGGCTATGTCGTCCAAAACGGACTTCTGGGGCCACATCCCGACCGCATGCGCCCCCTCATGGAGCTTCCCCTCCCCCACTGCCCCAAGGCCCTCAAACGCTGCCTGGGGTTCTTCTCCTACTACGCCCAGTGGGTACCAAACTATGCGGACAAGTCCCGCCCACTCATACAGTCCTCTCAATTTCCCCTTGCAGCCGAGGCACAACACGCCTTCGCCCAGATCAGAGCAGACATAGCCAAGGCCGGGATGCATGCAGTAGACGAGGCACTCCCCTTTCAAGTTGAAAGCGACGCTTGAGACGTCGCCCTCGCCGCCACTCTAAACCAGGCAGGCAGACCAATGGCATTCTTTTCCAGCACCCTTCATGCCTCTGAAATTCGGCACTCATCCGTCGAAAAGAGGCCCAAGCTATCGTTGAAGCTGTGCGGTATTGGAGGCATTACCAGGCCGGCAGGAGATTCACTCTCGTCGCTGACCAATGGTCGGTAGCCTTCATGTTCAACAACAACAAGGGGGCAGCACGGTAGCATTGTGGATAGCACAATGGCTTCACAGCTCCAGGGTCCCAGGTTCGATTCCGGCTTGGATCACTGTCTGTGCGGAGTGTGCACATCCTCCCCGTGTGTGCGTGGGTTTCCTCCGGGTGCTCCGGTTTCCTCCCACAGTCCAAAGATGTGTAGGTTAGGTGGATTGGCCATGATAAATTGCCCTTAGTGTCCAAAATTGCCCTTAGTGTTGGGTGGGGTTACTCGTTGACCTTGGGTAGGGTGCTCTTTCCAAGGGCCGGTGCAGACTCGATGGGCCGAATGGCCTCCTTCTGCACTGTAAATTCTATGATTCCATGAACACGCAGCGGGGCAAGATCAAAAATGATAAAATCTTGCGGTGGAGAATTGAGCTCTCCACCTATAATTACAAGATTTTGTATCGCCCCGGCAAACTCAATGAGTCCCCCCGACACCCTTTCCCGGGGTACATGTGCCAGCGCACAAGTAGACCGACTCCGGGCCCTGCATGACAGCCTTTGTCACCCGGGGGTCACATGACTGTACCACCTCGTCAAAGCTCGCAATCTGCCCTACTCCGTCGAGGAAGTACGGACAGTCACCAGAGACTGCCAGGACTGTGCGGAGTGCAAGCCGCACTTCTACCGGCCAGACCGCGCGCGCCAGGTGAAAGCCTCCCGCCCCTTTGAACGCCTCAGCGTGGATTTCAAAGGGCCCCTCCCCTCCACCGACCGCAACACATATATCCTCAGTGTGGTCGATGAATACTCCAAGTTCCCCTTCGCCATCCCATGCCCCGATATGACGTCTGCCACCGTCATCAAGGCCCTCAACACCATCTTCGCTCTGTTCGGATTCCCCGCCTACATCCACAGTGACAGGGGATCCTCATTCATGAGTGATGAGCTGCGTCAGTTCCTGCTCAGCAGGGGTATCGCCTCCAGCAGAACGACCATCTACAATCCCCGGGGAAACGGGCAGGTAGAGAGAGAGAACGGGACGGTTTGGAGGGCCAGGAACTCCGGTCCAGGAACTTCCCAGCCTCTCGTTGGCAGGAGGTCCTCCCTGATGCATTACACTCCATACGGTCACTACTGTGCACCGCCACAAATAATACACCCCATGTACGTGTTTTTACCTTCCTTAGGAAGTCCACATCCGGGGTGTCGCTCCCGACTTGGCTCGCAGCTCCAGGACCGGTCCTTCTACATAGGCACATCCGACTCCACAAGGCGGACCCCTTGGTGGACAGGGTACACTTGCTCCACGCCAACCCCCAGTATGCCTACGTGGAGTTCCCCGATGGCCACCAAGATACTGTCTCCCTCAGGGACCTGGCTCCCTCAGGTTCCACTCCAACTCACTCCCCCACCCACGCGCCACCCTCCCCTCCCCCAGCGCTCCCAACATTAGCCCCACCAGGTCCATCCCTCCTTCCCCTGCACACACAAGAGGACGAGGAAGATTTTGGCACGGTCCCGGAGTCATCCGACTGCTGGCCAGCACCAACACCGCCAGCACCGACGTCGGTGGCACCAGCACTGCCACCACTGCCATCGCCGCCACCGTTACATCGCTCCCAGCGAACCGTCAAAGCAGCGGATCGATTTAACCTCTGAGGGGTACCGGACTATCAAAATCCCCCCCCACTGTAAATTATTTGCAAAACTGAATATAGTTCCACGCCCCCCCCCGCCGGACTCATTTTTAACAGGGGTGAATGTGGTGAACCACTGTGCACCTGTATTAGGGGATGTAAGGTAGGACCTGCACTACAGGTTCGCCGGTAGCCCCTGCCAGCTAGCTCCGACCACAAGGAGCCGTATAAATATGCGTGTCCTCCTTCTGATCAGCCATTTCGCCAGCTGCAGTAGTAGGCCACGCATCTGACTGTAATAAAGCCACAGTTGTACCAATCTGAGTCTTTCGTGCAATTGATCGTGCATTAAGCATGGCTACGTCTGCCTTCCGTTCCTTTAAGTGCGCAAATACCCGGGCCCTCTTGACCGGCCCATTTAGGCCTCTCACATTCCACATGATCAGCCGGATCGGGGGACTACCCCCCCCCCCCCCCCCCCCCCCCCCCCCCCCCGCCCGACTAGCCATCTCCTTTTTTGGGCCAGCCACGTGCACACGCCTCCCGCTCCTTCCAGCCCCCCAGGTGGAGGCTCCCTGCCCCAACTCTCCCTTTTACGACCAGCTACCCCTCGGTTAATACAGCAGCAACCCAGTACCCACCCCCCCCCCCCCCCCCGGCCAAGCAATTGCTTGACCCCCTTACTCCCCCCATTGCACTCCTGTAAGTCAGCTGACTCATGCCGCTCCCGCCTCTACCACCGATCCCCGCAGAATTCCCTCCTAAAACCAAGCCCCCCCCTCCACACTCCCTGCAAACCAATGTGGACTCCAGTCCAATACCGCCTCCCTGCGTCCGGCCCCGCCCCCTCTCTTTCTGTGGGAACATAAAACCCGCGCTCCCAGTCCGAGCTGACCCCGCCCTCTATGGCGCAGCTCCATTCTCGTACAACCTCACCCCCATCCCCAGAGGCCCAGGGTTCCCGGCCCCTTCTCCCCCCACCAAACGCGGGGAACAACCCCTCCCAGATCAGCGCCGGCACAGAAAAATGGAAAGGCAAATATCACCCTCTCCCACTCCACAACATCCCCCAAACATACCACAGACCACTAATTTGAATCCAGCTTCTCATTTTTGATAAAGGTCCACGCCTCGTCCGGCGTATCAAAATAGTGGTGACGGTCCTGATATGTGACCCACAGTCGCGCGGGCTGCAACAGCCCAAACTTCACCCCGTTTCCGTGGAGAACCGCCTTGGCCCGATTGAATCCTGCCCTCTTCTTGGCCAGCTCTGCGCTCCAGTCCTGGTAAATGCGAATTTCAGCATTCTCCCACCTGCTGCTCCGCTCCTTCTTCGCCCATCTCAAGACGCACTCCCTGTCAGTGAAACGATGAAACCTCACCACCACAGCTCTCAGCAGCTCATTCGTCCTCGGTCTCCTCGCCAGGACTCCGTGCGCCCCATCCAGCTCCAAGGGCCTCGGGAAGGCTCCCACGCCCATCAGCGTGCTCAGCATCGTGGCTACATACGCCCCAGCATCCGACCCCTCCGCACCTTCAGGGAGACCCAGAATCCGCAAATTCTTCCTTCTCAACCTGTTCTCCAGATCCTCGAATTTCTCCTGCCACTTTTTATGGAGCGCCTCGTGTACCTCCACCTTCACTGCCAGGCCCAGGATCTTGTCCTCGTTATCAGAGGCCTTCTGCTGCACCTCTTTAATCGCTGTCCCCTGCATCCTCTGGGTCTCTACCAGCCTTTCTGTCGACGCCTTCATAGGGGCCAACATCTCTGCCTTCAATTCCGCAAAGCAGCTTCGTAGAAACTCTTGCTGTTCCCGCGACCATTGAGCACATGTCGCCATCTTGCTTTCTCGCACCCGCTCTCCTCTCTTCTCTAATGCCCCTTTTTTGACCGCACCGCTCCTGGTCCACTCCATACAGTGCTGGGGGGACCTTACTGCCATCTTCTCACACCGGGAATCGTCAACCAAGTGCTGCTGGGGCTCCTTAAAAGTGCCCAAAAGTCCATTTTCGGCAGGAGCAGCCGAACGTGCGACCTACCCAGGCATAACCGTAACCGGAAGTCTTTGGCAGCCAGCATAATTAAGGACCCCACGCAACCCGGACAAACTCTCTTTCACCTTCTTCCATCAGGAAATATATACCAAAGTTTGAGGTCACATCCCAACCGACTCAAGAACAGCTTCTTCCCTGATGCCATCAGACTTTTGAATGGACCTACCTCGTATTAAGTTGATCTTTTCTCTACACCTTGCTGTAACTGTAACATTATATTCTGCTGTCTCTCCTTCCTTTCCTATGTACGATATGCATTGTTTGTACAGCATGGGCTGGTTTCGCTCACTGGGCTAAATTGCTGGCTTTTAAAGCAGACCAACAGCACGGTTCGATTCCCGTACCAGCCGCGCCGGAATGTGGCGACTAGGGGCTTTTCACAATAACTTCATTGAAGCCTACTCGTGACAATAAGTGATTTTCATTTCATTTCATTTTCATGCAAGAAACAACACTTCTCACTGTGTACTAATACATGTGACAATAATAAATCAAATCAAATCAAATCAAAAATCAAATGCTAAGAACTCCTTACTTGTGAGTGGGGTCCCATTATAGAAACATAGAAAATAGGAGCTGGTGGAGGCCATTCAGCCCTTTTGAGCCTGCTCCGCCATTCATTATGATCATGGCTGGTCATCCAACTCAATAACCTAATCCAGTCACCCCTCCCATATCCTTTGGTTCCCTTCGCCCCAAATGCTATATCTAACTGCTTCTTGAAAACATACATGGCTGAGACTAAGGACGGGATTCTCCGACCTCACACCGGGCCGGAGAATCGCCGGGGGCGGCGTGAATCCCGTCCCACCACCCGACACCGGCTGCCGGATTCTCCGGTGCCGGTTTTTCGGTGGGGGCGGGAATCGCTTCGCGCCGGTCGGGGGCCGTTGGCAGTGGTCCCCCCCGGCGATTGTCCGCTCCGCGATGGGCCGACTGGCCGTCCGTTTTCGGCCAGTCCCGCCGGTGTAAATCAAACAAGGTCCTTACCGGCGGGACCTGGCTCAGCGGGTGGCCTGCGGAGTCCTCGGGGGCGGCGAGGGGGGATCAGGCCCCGGGGGGGTGGGGGGGGCCCAACGGTGGCCTGGCCCGCGATCAGGGCCCACCGAACTGCGGGCGGGCCTGTGCCGTGGGGGCACTCTTTCCCACCCCACCGGCCGCTGTTACGGTCCGCCATGGCCGGCGGGGAGAGCAACCCCCTGCGCATGCGCTGAGATCACGCCAGAACACGCTGGAGCTCCCGCGCATGCGCCAACTCATGCCGGCTGGCGGAGGACCTTTGCCGCTGGTTAGCGCGGTGCCATGCCCGCCAGCGCCAGCCTAGCCCCTGAAGGTGCAGCCACTCCGGCGTCGGTACGGCCCACCCGCCGGATAGCAAAGAATCCAGGCCTAAGTGTCAATGCCATGGCTTGATTTGCGTACTTCCACAACGGCAAAACTGGCACCGCACTTAGATCGATTCAGCAACCTTTGAGGGGCTAGCATCGGCGCCACATGGAACACAATCGATTCCAATGAGAAATGGTGCCGGATTCACGATTACACTCAGGAGTCTGACAAGCTGCAGCCACATATACACAGTTTACTCCCCACACATACTATCCCAGCCAACAAGATGGCAACAAGGAATTGGCGCGGGGACAGAGGCAGTAAATGCCATCAGCAGCACTTTCCAGACCGGCCAGCAATGCAGGAAAAAATTTCACAACCTCCTCAGGGCAGCCAGGGTAAGTCGGCAGCACTGTGCCACTGGCACTAACCCCCTTCCCACATTCCCGTAATCCCACACCCCCACCCAGAGCGTGTACAGACACCCACCCTGCACCCATACCGGCCACCATGGCCTTGTGCCCTGGCCACTGAGACAACCAGCTACCCACCCTCTGGGCTGCATGTGTCGGAATATCTAACACTGGTGCATTTTCTGTCCCCCCCCGCCCACTCCAGGAGGTCCACCCATAACCGGGAGATGACTGGACCTGTAGCCCTCACCATGGCAGAGCCGCAGGCCCTGGACGTGGTCGGCGGGCACTAGGGTGGAGATTGGCGTTAGGCGAGCAAGTGAGACCCCATTGAGTTGTGGTTCCCCATGACATGTGTATTGCCTCCCCCTCCCCCCAACACCACCGTCACACCCCCCTCCCTCTCCGGCCTGCGGTCTAATCATGTGTCCTGCCTTGTGTCTTGCAGAACCTGCTGGTGATGGAGCAGTCCTTCTTGTGTTCCCCGTCCCCGGCCAGAGACCCAGGTGCCCAGCAGCGATGAGGATGATACCGACACGGAGAGCCATCAACCCTTAACCCAGGTCACTCAGAGCCGGAGTGCGTTGATGACATTGATTTTCCATCACTGCTGTCCCCAACACCCTCCATTGAACTCAATGTTGAGTCCTTGAGGGCTGTAATGTGTCTAATCAGAAGATGAGATGCTGCTCCTCCAGCTTGCGGCTTCACTGGAGCATTGCAGCAGGCCAAGGATGGGCATGTTGGCATGAGAGCAAGGTGCTGAGTAACATTCTGACTTACTTGGCAAGTGTCATTTTGTTTTTATTGGTGCTGTTAGCACTGCTGCTTCACAGTGCCAGGGGCCCGGATTCTCTTCCGGCCTTGTGCAACTATGTGGAGTTTGCACGTTCTCCCCGTGTCTGTGTGGGTTTCCTCCGCTTTCTTCCCACTGTCCAAAGATGTGCAGGTTAGGTTGATTGGCCAAGATAAATTGCCCCTTAGTGTCCAAAAGGTTAGGCGGGGTTACGGGGTTAAGTCAGGGTGTGAGCCTAGGTAGGATACGCTTTCCAAGGATCTTTGCAGCCTCGATGGGCCGAATGGCCTCCTTCTACACGGTAGAAATTCTATGCTTGATTCGCCATCTTGACATTCTCAAAATGTTCACAGCTGATGTGAACTGCATTGCCGAGGCGGATATCCTCCTGCCCATGTGCTCTGAGAGCTCAGGGTTTTCAGATGACGCAGGCTGGTGAATAAAATAGAAAACGGCGAGATCGCGCTCCCTTTGCTTCCCAGTTGGGCCACCATAGTTCGGTGCATTGTGGGATAGCGGAGGGCTGCCGCTCGAGAGCAGCGGTTGGAACCCAGCTCGGATCGTGCGGTGGTTGGAACCCGGCTCGGATCGCGCGGCGGTTGGATTCCGCGCGGCGGTTGGAACCCAGCTCGGATCGCTGGGTCCCCAGGTAACGGCAGGGCGCGAGACCGCGGAGCGATCCGGGAGGGGGGGCCCTTGCACCATCCCAGCACATCTCTTGAATCTTATAGTTGGCCAGGGATCCTCAACAACCTCTTCCCCCGGCCGGGGTTAGCGGGCAAGTCCGATCGGTGTTTATGTTTTAAATTCACTTGGGAGTGTGTGAAGGTAACGATAATAGGAGCCAAGACCGGTGGGAATGGGGGGTTATAGGACACGGCTAGGGGTTAGGGTTGGCTCGGGGGTGGGGGAAGGAGACACCGAAATGGGAATAATTTTATTACATACTTTCTCGGTCGGCCTTTATGGAATCAGAAACGATGTTTTGTTACACTGAACTGTTAATGATCTGGAAGCCCTGCCTAACAGGAATTCAAGAGTAACTTGCAAAAGTTATTGGATAAATACTTGAAAACGAAAGTGCTTTGAGGAAAGGTCAGGCAAATGGGGCTTATTGGAGAGATAGCCCTTCCAAAGAGCCGGCACAGACATGGTAGACTGAAAATGTAATATGATTTAATAAATGTTGGTCTGGCTAGCAATGCCCACATCTCATGAATGCAGTAAAAAGACAAGCTAGTAACAACCTGACGTAGTAGCATTCTCCACCTCGAGTCAAAAGGCTCGACTTGAAGACTCTCTAGGACATCTCAACCTCCAGTTGCATTGTCAGAAAGCAGACCCTCAGGTGAGTGGTCCCATCTGGACTGTTTTGCTCAGTTGACCAGACAGCTGGTGTTATACAGAGCAAGCCCAGCAACATGGTTTCAATTGCCATACTGCTTGAGGTTATTTATGAAGGCCTGCTTTATCAGCCTTGCCCCTCGCCTGAGATGTAACCTCCAGTTAAATCACCACCAGTCAGCTCTATCCCTCAAAAGGAGAGAACAGCCTACGGTCATCTGGGACTATGGCGACTTTACCATTGCCATCTGGACTGGGAAAAGGAAAGCTCATGGCCCCGTTCAATGGGAAGCATAACGTTTTCCTGGTGTCCTTACCAGTATTCTACTTTCCCAACACAACCAAAACAGATTATGGTTCTTTATTGTGTTTGTTGTTTATGGGAACTTGCAATGTGCAGATCGTTTGCAGCACTTTCCTACATTAAAAGTGGCTGCACTTCAGAATTGACTTGGAAGCTGCCTAGATATCTTGAGGAAATAAGAAAAATGTTCTTTAGGTCAAATGTATCAAACATCTGGGGCTGGATTCTCTGTTCCTGAGACTTAAGTGTTGATGCTGCAGAGAAATACGTGGACTTTCCTGACAGCAAAACTGGTGCCGAATCTGGATTGATTCGGTGACTGTGGAGGGGCTAGCCTATTGATTCCAGGTCCATGGTTGACACTTGGGAGACTGACAAGCTGCAGCCGCATATACACATTACAATCCTCACACACACTCATCCCAGCCAACAAGCTGCCACTGATTGTGCTTGTGTGCGCCCATACCACTGATTGGTCGGCTGGTCCCAGAGGGCACCTAGGGGGGTGGCCTGAAAAGTGGGGGGGACCTATATGGCCTGTGGCGCTAAGTTCACAGTGAGCTGTTAACGGTCTGCATGGCTGCCTTGCCGGCTGCTGTAATGGTGTTCTGTGCCCGTCCACCCCGACAGAAGGCGCCCCCCGCCCCCCCCTGCGGCTAGTGGAACAGCTGTCAGCAAACTGGTGATGATGGACATTTTCCGTACCCCCCTCTCTCCCTCAGCAACCACGACGCCGGTTTCACGATTTTTAAAAGCACAAGCGAAGTGAACAGTGCCGTTGGGAGCTCGGCACGTCAGAGGCGGAGCATCGTGTAGGGCCCCAGAGTATACCAGGCCGGGCCCGCTAATGACATGCAAACAGTGTTTACTGTACCTGCGTTCTGGACCGCATTGACGCTGCTGTCGAGGTGACGGAGAATTGCGATTTAGTGTCAAATCGGCGACTGCCGCGATTTTGGAGTCTGACCCTATTCTCCGTCCAATCGTGTTTTGCGATTTTGGCATCAACCAACGGAGAATCCCGCCCCTGAGCTATTTTTACTTTCGCTCTTCTGTTTTAACAAAAGTGTTTTAAAATGATTAGAATGTTCACTTGAACATAGAACAGTACAGCACAGAACAGGCCCTTCAGCCCTCGATGTTGTACCGAGCAACGATCACCCTACTTAAACCCACGTAACCCGTATACCCGTAACCCAACAATCCCCCCATTAACCTTAACTATGGGCAATTTAGCATGGCCAATCCACCTAACCTGCACATCTTTGGACTGTGGGAGGAAACCGGAGCACCCGGAGGAAACCCACGCACACACGGGGAGGACGTGCAGACTCCACACAGACAGTGACCCAGCCGGGAATCGAACCTGGGACATCTGATGTAATGACTTCAAACAATGACTGTCTATGCTGCATTTCTGGCCAAAGTTCATGGTGGTAATTTTGGGGGTGGATCCTTACTTTCATTTCATATTTAATTTTATTTTCTAATGTCCAAGATGTTAGTATTGTAACAAAAGTGTTCCTGAATAATTTTACAAATTTTTCTTATGTACTTTTTTCCGATGTCAGTTAAATGCATCCAAAGTTAGTTTGCACTTATTGCAAATAGTCTTTAACCATAATGAAAGCACAAAGCACTGGAAAAATGCCGCAGCTCTGGCAGCATTCATGAAAAGACTGGCACTCGGGGTGAAAAAGTGAAGGATTGAGCTGATGGTGTTAAGTTGTTGAGTCCAGAAGGTTTTAAAGTGCCTAATCAGAAGAGGAGGTGTGTATCAAGCATATTTTGAGCTTCACTGGAATATTGTAGCAGTCTTCAGCCAGTTATACTTGCTCCATGTGAGAATCAGAAAGGGCAGACTACTGAAAGGCTATAGACACTGATCACATGTCAGCTGTAATGCTGAAGATGCACAGCTGGAATTTGCTATGGCTTCTTTAACAGTGGTTCCCAAACCTTTGACTTCATCATCTAGAACGACAAGGACAGCAAGCGATTGAAATACCACAGGGTACAAGTTCCTCTACAAATCTCACAATCCTGACGTGGAAGTGTTTGCTTCGTCATTGCTAAGTCAAGAACTGGAATTCCCTCTCTAACAGCACAGTGGGTGCAATTACACTGTATGTACTGCAGCGGTTCAAGAAGGTGGCTCACCACCACTTTAGGCATGGGTAATGATTGTTGGCCTTGTCAGTGATACCCACGTTCTGTGAGTCGATAGAAGAAAATAAGTTGAAGTCTAAAGAGTATCTTTGCACAGTTTTGCCATAAGTAATGGTAAGAATTTATTTGCTTGACTTGTGGAAGTAAAAGAAACTTGGAAGATCACTTTGAAGATAGGCAAACTAGCATGAAAAGGATTTAAAGTGGAGGGTTTGTAGGCTAAGCAATTCATCCAAATTTGGTGTAAGCTTGAAAAAAGTGTCATAAAATTCAGTGATTTTTATCCCGGGCAGCACGGTGGCACATTGATTAGCACTGCTGCCTCACATCGGCATAGACCCAGGTTCAATTCTGGCCTTGGTTGATTGTCTGTGTGAAGTTTGCACTTTCTACCCATGTCTGTGTGGGTTTCCTCCGGGTGCTCCAGTTTCCTCCCACAGTCCAAAGATGTGCAGGTTAGGTGAATTGGCCATGGTAAATTGTCCCTTCGTGTCCAAAGATGTGCAGGTTGGGTAGGGTTAGCGGTGTCGACCTGGATAGGGCGCTCTTTCAGAAGGTTTGTGCAGACTTGATGGGCCGAATAGCCCCCTTCTGCACTCTACAGGTACTTGGATTCCTTGTCTTGGGGAAACAGGCTGCTTATTATACACACAGAATTTACAAATTTTTTTTGGAAAATATTTTAATTCAAATTTTTGATCTCTTAACATTTTAAACACAGCATAGCAAACCATTAGATCTCCCAGCCACACTGAGGGAAGCAACTGGCCTCCATCCCAACAGGATCCGCGAGCAATCAGCAAGGTGAAGGATAACACTCCTGTCCCCATTCCTGTCTGCAGCTCAGGCAGTCCAAAACCCCAAATATGGCCCCCCAGGGGACTGGGCTCCATATTCATGCACAAGACTGTCGACATGGCACTGAAGAACAACCTCAAAAATTTCTTCAATTTAGGGCAGGACCAGAACATTTGCACGTGATTGGTTGGGCCCCTCTGGGGCAAGGAAGGGGTGAAACCAGAGATAGGGAGGAGTGTTGACAGTCCAAGTAACTTATGATAACTCAATGAAATTGAAATGATAGCTAATAATAATGCCAGTGACACTCCAAATGACCACCAATGCATCCACTATTTCCAGAGCCACTTCCTTAAGCACCCTGGGATGCAGATTCTCAGGCCCTGGGGATTTATTCACCTTCAATCCCATCAATTTTCCCAGCACCATTTCTCTACTAATGTTGATCTCCCTCAATTCTTCCCTGTCATTAAACCTTTCATTCTCCAACATTTCTGGTATCTAATTTGTGTCCTCTTTTGTGACGACAGAACCAAAGTATGTATTCAATTGCTCAGCCATTTGTTTGTTCCTTATTGTGCATTCCCCTGTTTCTGTCTGTATGGGGCCTACATTACTTTTTACCAATCTCTTTCTCTTCATATATCGATAGAAACTCTTAGTGTAAGTCTTTATGTTCCCTGCAAGCTTACTTTCGCACTGTACTTTCCCCTTCTTAATCAATCCCTTTGTCCTTCTTTGCTGGATTCTAAACTGCTCCCAATCCTCAGACCTATTATTTTTTTTGGCCAATCTGTATGCTTCTTCCTTGGATCGGATACTATTTCTAAATTTCTAATTTCCTTTGTAAGCCATGGATTGGCCCTCTTACCCATTTTGTTTTTGTGCCAGACAGCAATGAACAGTTGCTGTAGTTCCCCCATGCGTTCCTTGAATGTTTGTCATTAGCTATCCACTGTCATCCCTTTAAGTAACTCTCCCCAATATATGATATAAATGATGTAGCTTCCAATACAATAAAATGCACCACACTGCAATCCGACTGTCGATCTTAAATTGATTATCAACGTAATTCATAGCAAACTGTGGGTATGCTGTGTAAAATGATCTGATTAGGGTGGCCGTGATCCCGCAAAATGCCTTTGGTGCTCCCTATTTCAGTATCAACCTTGCATGGTGAGCAAATGATTTGGGCTCTATTTATGATGTTGCCAATTAAGGATAGAACTGTAAGAATCTCAAAATATATGTTAACCAGTTGAAGGTAGGCTTGTGATGGACCGTGGTAGAGAAACGCCTTGGCAGATTTCTGAACTAGTGTGTCAAAGAAAGGATGTTCAGTTGACTGCTCCATTTCAACGGTGAATTTAAATGCAGAATGGAATCCATTAATGCATGTAAGGAAATTATTATTTCCAGCTGCAGATTGAAATATAGCAAATGTATCCCGTGTGCTCAGAATTACACTGACAACCAATTTAAGATTATCAGTTAGGCTCGCAGTATGGCACATATGTGTGTACTGGAAGTTACATATATTAATACACAAAATTGTGATGGTAGCCATTTGGCCTTTGATCTGCCCTGGCTCTCCAAACAAGCATCATGACTTCATGCTTTTCCTCATATTCCTGCACAGTGTTTCTATTTCCTGCTGAATGACACTTTTGATCCTGCCTTCACCATATTTGAAATGCGCTCCAAAACTAACCACTCACCGTGTGAAAACGTTTCTTCTCACATTGCATTTGCTTCTTTTGCAAATCACTTTAAATCTGTGCCCTCTCGTTCTTGATCCTTTTATGAGCGGAAACTGCTCCCTATCTACCCTGTCCAGCCTCCTCATGATTTTGGACTTTCTAGCAAATCTCTTTTTTTTTTTCTCCAAGGAGAACTGTCCCAACCTCTCCAATCTATCCTCATGACTGATGTTTCTAATCCCTG